>NC_057393.1:35886040-36223905 GCF_019320065.1 Cervus canadensis | reverse complement strand
CTGTATTCCCATCTTCCTTCAGAATTTTCCAACAGTTTATTGTGATCCAACACAGTCAAAGGCTTTGGCGTAGTCAAATAAAGCAGAATAGATGTTTTTCTTGGAACTCTCTTGCTTTTCATGATCCTAGTGGATGTTGGCAATTTGATTCTCTGGCTCCTCTGCTTTTTCTAAAAACCACTTGAACATCTGGAAGTTCTCGGTACACCATATTGCTGAAGCGCTGGCTTGGAAATTTTAAAGCATTACTTTACTAGCGTGTGAGATGAGTGCAATTGTGGTGGGTAGTTTGAGCATATCTTATGGGGATTGCCTTTCTTAGGGATTGGAAATGAAATGGACCTTTTCCAACCTGTGGCCACTGCGAGTTTTTCCAATTTGCTGGCAATATTGAGTGCAGCCTTTCACAGCAACATCTTTCAGATTTGAAATAGCTCAACTGGAATTCTCATCACATCCACTAGCTTTGTTCGTAGTGATGCTTTCTAAGGCCCACTTGACTTCACATTCCAGGATGTCTGGCTCTAGGTGAGTGATCACACCATTGTGATTATCTGGGTCATGAAGATCTTTTTTGTACAGTTCTTCTGTGTATTCTTGCCACCTCTTCTTAACATCTTCTGCTTCTGTTAGGTCCCTACCATTTCTGTCCTTTATTGAGCCCATTTTTGCATGAAATGTTCCCTTGGTATCTCTAATTTTCTTGAAGAGATCTCTAGTCTTTCCCATTCTACTGGGGGTTAGGACTTCAATATATGAGTGGGGGGGTCAGAAACAGTTCAATTCATAAGACCTTCTAAGTATTGTTATCCCTTGGTCTCATCCTTAGCTCTCTCTGAGAAGCTCCATCCAAACCCATAGCTTTAATTACTGCACCACCTCTATAGTGAGAATAGATACCCAACAGTGATTCTCTAGAATAATCCTCTCCCACTAATTCTGGAAGGACAGATCCAATTACCCAGTGGACATGTTTGGGGATTTACAAGTCTCTATACATTTAGAATATCCCCAACTGAATTTATCTTTTCCTCAAAGCTGCTCCTTCTGAGTTTCCTGTCTCAGAGATGGGCTCCACCATCCACCTCACTCCTCTGGCCCATCCTGGAAATTATCCTGGAGGCTTGCTCTAGCTTACAGACGTTCAGTCTCCAAGTCCTGCCAATTCTGCTTCTTTTGTAGCTCCTTGCATGGCTAATTTTCTTGGTTTTTTCCCCTGCTATCACTTCCTTGGTTTAGTTTGCATCTCTTCTAACTTGAATTATTTTGATTAATGATGACAGTAATCAACATTTATTACATGCTATGTGCCAGTCTCTTTCATAAGATGCCTTCCTAGTCTTATACCTTTCTAGTCCATCCTGATTCCAGGAAGACTGCTATAAACACACATGGAGCAGGTATAAATGCTTAGTCCCTCAAATTCAGATGATCAAGAAAAATATAACTTTTTTCCTAAAATTCAATTTAAGGAATTATTTAAAAATTTTAAAATTTCACTCTGTCTGATGGCAGAATATATAATCTCAGATAATTCTGAGTAAATAAGTAATTCTTGCATTGTGCTTTTTCATTTACTATTTCTTAATGTTATAATTTTTACTGCTACTATACAACAACTACTACTACTTTTGAGACTGTCTTCATTTTTTTTGGTAGCATAGTATTCCAAAATATGAATGAACTAAAACTTTTATCCAGTTCCCTGTTTATGAACCTTTAGATCATTTTCAGTCTTTTGCTATTATGAAATCTTTGTGATACATATTTGCATAAATGTGCCAATATAAGTTCAGGGTAAATTCTTTGAGATAGAAATACTGATTCAAGGTTATACACATTTAAATTTTGACAGCTGTTGCTAGGTTTCCCTCCAGAGACATAAATTGTGCCAATTTATACTTCCACGGATAGCATATGAAAATGCCCATTTCCTCTCCTCAGCACTAATATTGGGTATTACAAAGCTTTAAAATATTTGCTGTACTTTTCATAATATATTTCTTTAATTATGATTAAATGTTCATTGTAATATAATATTTTTCATTAATTATATTAATTTAAAGTTACTTATTATTTTTAACATTTTTCTCCTAATTAATTTAACATGAATATATTTTCTTTTTTTGGCCGTGCCATGCAGCATGTGGGATCTTAGTTCCCTGACTAGGGATCATACCCCTGCTCACGTCAGTGGAAGCGTGGGTTCTTAACCATTGCACTGCCACTGCATTGCACAGTCCCTCACAGGAATATATTTTCATTTAAATAAATATGCATCTCTCCAGATGTACTTTTAGGCACTTAGGCTCTAGTTAACACACCCATAAGACCACACTAGATAGAGTCTTTCTTGGGATAAGAATGAAATGTTGATGACTAAGCATTCTTGGGTGGAGGCTTAGAATCCACCTTTGAATAAACAATAAGCCAAGAGTCTAAGCCAGCAGCAACTCAGAGAAATATAATGTAAACTAAAAACGCATGTTCTATACATAATTTTAGATTTTTCTAATCAGTTCAGTTCAGTTCAGTCGCTCAGTCGTGTCTGACTCTTTGCAACCCCATGAATCGCAGCACACCAGGCCTCCCTGTCCATCACAAACTCCCGGAGTTTACTCAATCTCATGCCCATTGAGTCGGTGATGCCATCCAGCCATCTCATCCTCTGTTGTCCGCTTCTCCTCCTGCCCCCAATCCCTCCCAGCATCAGGGTCTTTTCCAATGAGTCAGCTCTTCACATGAGGTGGCCAAACTATTGGAGTTTCAGCTTCAGCATTCAGTCCTTCCAATGAACACCCAAGACTGATCTCCTTTAGGATGGACAGTTGGATCTCCTTGCAGTCCACGGGACTCTCGAGTCTTCTCCAACACCACAGTTCAAAAGCATTAATTTTTCGGTGCTCAGCTTTCTTCACAGTCCAACTCTCACATCCATACATGACCACTGGAAAAACCATAGCCTTGGCTAGATGGACCTTTGTTGGCAAAGTAATGTCTCTGCTTTTTAATATGCTATCCAGGTTGGTCATAGCTTTCCTTCCAAGGAGTAAGTGTCTTTTAATTTCATGGCTGCAGTCACCATCTGCAGTGATTTTGGAGTGATTTTTTGCAGTGATTTTTCTAATAGACACACTAAAAAGTAAAAAGAAACAGGTGAGATTAATTCAACATTATTTTCACCCAATATATGCAAAATAGTATAATTTCAATAAGTCATCAGTATAAAATTGTTCTATAAGTAATCAGTAAAAAAATTTTTTGTTCTAAGTTTTTAATTTATATTTATTTATTATTATTTTGGCTGCACTGGGTCTTCATTTCTGCCTGGGCTTTCTCTAGCTGTGGCGAGTGGGGGCTACTCTTCCTTGCGGTTCGTAGGCTTCTCATTGTGGTGACTTCTCTTGTTGCGGAGCATGGGCTCGAGGCAGGCAGGCTGCAGTGGTTGTGGCTCAGTAACTGGGGCCTGTGAGCTTTTAGTTGCTTGATGTCATACAGGATCTTCCTGGACCAGGGATTGAACCCATGTTCCCTACATTGGCAAACTGACTCAACCACTGGACTACCATGGAAGTTTCTGTCCTAAGTCTTCTAAATCCGTAAATTTTATACTTACAGCACATCTTAAGACTACCTGTGTGCGTGTTCAGTCGTATCCAACTCTTTGCGACCCCAGGACTGTAGCCAGCCAGGCTCCTCTGTCCATAGGATTTTCCAGGCAAGAATAGTGGAGTGTGTTGCCGTTTCCATTGAACTCTCATCTCTTTTGTCTCCTGCGTTGGCAGATGGGTTCTTTACCAGCTGAGCCACGAGGGAAGCCCATCTCAAGACTAGCCATGCTTTAAGGGTTCAATAGCCACATATCGCTGGTGACTACTGTATTGGACAGTATAGTTAAGTGTTATAAAGACACTTCCAATGTTCAGCATCTACAAGTGACACTCAAATTGCTTAAAATTGCATATGACCAACTTGCCTAATTTTGGGGGGCCAAGTTCAATGCCTTCTAGAGAGGAAGTACTAAAGTTTATTTTTCTAATTGAGTTATTTTTATTTTTTCAATTGAACATTCACACTTGTTTTATGTAGATATGGTTGAAATACCTCATTGTAGCAATGAATCATTTTATTAGTCATGAAACAAACAAACAAAAAAAACCAATTCATACGTTTTATTTTGTTTCTCAGAAATGAGAGATGTTTTAAGAATGTGTTTTCATAATATTTGCCAAAAATTTTCATCACACAATAGGATTTTTTTTCTGTCTTCCTTTTGGACAATTGTTGAGTTGATGAAGCTTTTAAGATAGGTAAGAACAGATGTGTTGACTCAGTTTGGAAAAGCAAAAACAATTTTACTTGAAGAGAAGCCCTCAGGGAAATGATAGCCTCCCAGGGGTGTTAAAATCCAGTTTTAAGAAATACTGAGTCTTTAGTGAACATTATGATTGGGTTAAGAGCCAACAGTTTGGACAAACTGATAGTCCTCCAAATACCACAGTGCAGTATTAGGAGCAGTCTCCCTAACTTGACATTTCTTAAGAGGGTTTATATTTTAATTATTTGCTTAAAATTTACTCCTGATGGTCCTTTAGGCCAAGAGTCCCCAACCTCTGGGATCTAATGCCTGATGACCTGAGGTGGTGCTGATGTAATAATAATAGAAATAAAGTGCACATTAAATGTAATGCGCTTGAATGATCACAAAACAACCCCCACCACCCCACCCATGCTTGGTCCATGGGAAAAATTGTCTTCTACGAAACTGGTCCCTGGTGCCGAAAAGGCTGGGGACTGCTGCTTTACGCAAATGTTAATCTCATTTACTTCTCTAATTTTAATGCTCCAAAACACCAACTTAGGGAAGGAAAGAGAAGTGTTCTGTGAAGTTAAGTAAGTACTTTATAATACGATGTGAGAAAAAAGTTCTTTTCATTAAAATGTTACCAATGCCCAATTCAGACTTGGAGGCATTAAAAGTGGGATTGGAGAATACCAATTGGAGAAGCCTGATACACCACTGAATTCAGTCCTATCCACTTGTCTCACAAGTTAGAAAACAAACTTAGAGAGGCAGAGATACTTCCTTAAGGTCACATGACTATGCAGATGTCTAAACTTTAGACTTTCTGATGTCTGGACCAGCAGTTCTTTTTAGTATGAATTATGGTCAACACTTACTGAGCATTTGCTGTGTGCTAGGATTTGAACTAGATTTGGTAGACAGAGTGCCTGAAGAACTATGGATGAAGGTTCCTAACTTTGTACAGAAGTTGGTGACCAAAACCATCTCAAAGAAAAAGAAATGCAAGAAGGCAAAATGGTTGTCTAAGGAGGTCTTAAAAATAACTGAGAGAAGAAGAGAAGCAAAAGGCAAAGGAGAAAGGGAAAAATATACCCAACTGAATGCAGAGTTCCAGACAATAGCAAGGAGAGATAAGAAAGCCTTCTTAAGTGAACAATGCAAAGAAATAGAGGAAAACAATAGAATGGCAAAGACTAGCAATCTCTTCAAGAAAATTGGGGATACCAAGGGAACATTTCATGCAAAGATGGGCACAATAAAGGACAGAAATGGCAAGGATGTAAAAAAGCAGAAGAGATTAAGAAGAGGTGGCAAGAATACCCAGAAGAATTACACAAAAAAGGTCTTAACCGACCTGGATAACCACAATGGTGTGATCACTCACCAGAGCCAGACATCCTGGAGTGTGAAGTCAAGTGGGCCTTAGGAAGCATTACTACGAACAAACCTAGTGGAGGTGATGGAATTCTAGCTGATCTATTTCAAATCCTAAAAGATGATGCTGTTAAAGTGCTGCACTCAACATGTCAGCAAATTTGGAAAACTCAGCAGTGGCCACAGGACTGGAAAAGGTCAGTTTTCATTCCAATCCAAAAGAAGGGCAATGCCAAAGAATGTTCAAACAGTTGTGATCATTTCGCATGCTAGCAAGGTAATGCTCAAAATCCTTCAAGCTAGGCTTCAGCAGTATGTGAATTGAGAACTTCCAGTTGTACAAGCAGCTGGATTTAGAAAAGACAGAGGGATGGGAGATCAAATTGCCAACATCCACTGGATCATAGTAAAAGCAAGGGAATTTCGAAAGAAAACATCTACTTCTGCTTCATTGACTATGCTAAAGCCTTTGACTCTGTGGATCACAACTAACTGTGGAAAGTTTTTTTTTTTTTTAAATATTCTTAAAGAAATGGGAATACCAGACCACCTCACCTGTCTCCTGAGAAACCTGTATGCAGAACAAGAAGCAACAGTTAGAATCAGACATGGAACAACATACTGGTTCAAAATTGGGAAAGAAGTACATCAAGGCTGTATATTGTCACCCTGTTTATTTAACCTTTATGTAGAGTACATCATGCAAAATGCCAAGCTGGATGACTCACAGGCTGGAATCAACATTGCCAAGAGAAATATCAATAACCTCAGATATGCAGATGATACCACTTTAATGGCAGAAAGTGAAAAGAAACTAAAGATCCTCTTAATGAGGGTGAAAGAGGAGAGTGAAAAAGCTGTCTTAAAACTTAACATTCAGAAAACTAAAATCATGGCATGCAATTCCATCACTTCATGGCAAATAGATGAGGAAACAATGGAAACGGTGGCAGATTTTATTTTCTTGGCCTCCAAAATCACTGCAAATTGTGACTGCAGCCATGAATTAAAAGATCTTTTCTCCTTGGAAGAAAAGCTATGAAAAACCTAGACAGCATATGAAAAATCAGAGACATCATTTTGCTGACAAATGTCTATATAATCAAACTATGGTTTTTCCAGTAATCATGTATGGATATGAGAGTTGGACCATAAAGATGACTGAAGGCTGAAGAATTGATGCTTTCAAACTGTGGTATTGGAGAAGACTCTTGAGAGTCCCTTGGACAGCAAGGAGATAAAACCAATCAATCCTAAGGGAAATCAACCCTGAATATTCATTGGAAGGACTGATGCTGAAGCTGAAGCTCTAATACTTTGTCCACCAGATGCGAAGAGCCAGCTCATTAGAAGACTGTGATACTGGGAAAGATTGAAGGCAGGAGGAGAAGGGGACGATAGAGGATGAGATGTTTGGATGGCATCACCAACTCAACGAACATGTATTTAAGCAAACTCCAGGAGATAGTGAAGGACAGGGAAGCCTGGTGTGCTGCAGTCCACCGGGTTGCAAAGTGTCAGACACAACTTAAGCGACTGAACAACAGCAGGTTCTGGCCTAAATGCTTTTCGTAAATGTCAACAGTTCATAAAATCCTTACAGTGTAAAATATTACACATTTAAAAGAAAAAACCCATCATTCTCCTCTAATGATATTTTTTCCTGAAACTTCATTTGCTTTCTTAAGCAGAAGTTGCTGCCGCACAAAACATTCTCTACATCCAGAGTCAAAGTCTGCCTGAGACTCCTAGTAAACTCCAGTGGGCTATGTTTTGACAGCTAGTCACAACTCAAGTCCAATATGTTTCTATTAAGAATGCAGAGAGGTTTGGAAAGCACAGCTTTTTAAAAGTTTATTTTTTAATTTTATTGGAGTATAGTTGATTTTCAATGTTGTGTTAGTTTCAGCAAAGTGATTGTTATACACATATATATATTCATTCTTTTTAAGATTCTTTTCTCATATGGGTCATCACAGAATATTGTTTCCTTCCTTAATTGTTCACTGATGATTTCTTCCCTCTCTTCCTTCCTCTTTTCCTCCTCTCCCTTTCTTCCTTGCCTCTCATCTCTCCCTGCCCCTTCCTTCCTTCTACCCTATTATAGAAAGTGAGGTGTTAAGGACATTTTCTGTCAAGAGTCCAAACTCTTTTTGATTTATCTTGAATGTGTAGAATATTGAAAATACAAGGGCCTCAGGGGTCATCAGAAGGGAAGTAGAGGCCCAGAGAGGTAAAGGATTTTATCTGAGATCAACTAAGTGAAATTCTACCAAGGTCAGAAAGCTACTTCATCATATGTGCTGTTATGTCTGACTCTTTGTGACCCCATGGAGTGTAGCCTGCTGGACTCCTCTGTCCATGGGATTTTCCAGGCAAGAATACTGGAGTGGGTTGCCTTTTCCTCCTCTAGGGGATCTTCCTGGCCCAGGGATCGAACTTGCATCTTCTGTGCCTCCTGCATTAATAAGTGGATTCTGGGAAGCCCAAGATACTACATAAGCAGGAGTCCAATCACCCCCAACCTGGAAAGCTGTCAGAAGAGCAAAGACAATGTCTGCTTGTCTTGGGGGTGGGGGCGGGGGGAACATCCTTTTCTTAATAACTTAATTCAATCTCAAATCAGCAAATTCTTCCCCTTCCCCTGAAGGAGACCAGGATCCTTCACCAGGAGCCTCATAATCAAAAGAAAATCTCTAACCATATCCAGCACTTCAAAAACCCTGGTGGTGAGGGTCAGGTAGCCAAGGGCTTAGAGACACAAGGAGTTACAGTTTGGAAATACACACAAGAGGAGGAAACAGTACTTTTATTAATCTGTGCCTTAAAACTCTTTAAGTCACTTGATTGTAGAAGAAGACCAACACATTAAGAAGACTTCAGCTTCCCTGGCGGTACAGTGGATAAGCATCCACCTGCCAATGCAGGGGACATGATCCCTGGTCCAGGAAGATTCCACATGCTGTGGAGCAACTAAGCCTGTGTGCTTCAACTCCCAAAGCCCATGTGCCTAGAGCCTGTGCTCCACCATGAGAAGCCCACACACCGAAACTAGCCCCTGCTCGTCACAATTAGAAAAAGCCCGTGAGCAGCAATAAAGACCCAGTGCAACCAAAAATAAAATAATTACTTTTTTAAAAAAGAGAAGACTTTAAGAAGGAAAACTTGAAAGTGATTTTACATTTTGGGAGCTGAGGATTCCAGATCCAACAACCTCGGTAACAGGTGGTGAGGTTCTCAAGAGTCCTTGAGTGTTCCCATCCCAAGGACTTCAACATAGGACTTTCTCTAAAGTCAGTTTTTAGGCTTTAGCTTCTTCCCTTGTGAAACAAGAGATCTGATCCACATGACTGCCAAGGTCCTATCTATATGTAAGAACTCTGTGACTCCACAGTCATATTAAAATCATTGAAAAAAGCAAAAGGTGATTCAATAGCTTGTTAATTTTTTTTATCATCTTGATATTTTTTTCACCCCAGTTTGTGGCTTGGTGAACAGCATGAACCTGGGGGGATAGCTTTGATGCCCCAAATTACTTGTAAGAATTTTATCTCATGATTTTTTTTTTCCTAAAGGCTGTGACTGCTACATTCTCTTTGAGATCCTTGCCTACAAAACGGTCTAGAAGCAGACAACTATTAGAGGCCAGAATTGTTACTGCAATGTTCCCCAATGTGTTCAGAATAAAGCCATTTTTTTTCCATGGCCTACAATACTCCACCTGATCTGGGTCTTCTTTATTTTCCCAGGTTGTATCACAGCTTCTCTCTCCGCATTTGATTTATTCTGGCTTTCCCCCAGTTCCCCAGAGACACCAGCCTGTTTCCCAGCTCAGGAAGGCTGTTTTCTTCCAGCCCTTGTATAGGTTGTTTTCTCTACCAGAGCTCTCTTCCTTCACTCTTGGTCTGCTTGGATGATTCAAGACTAGATATCCCATCACCAGGGAGGTCTTTGCTGACCTCATCATCTGAATTGAAATTAATGTGCCCTGTCTATTTTTCTTCAGAGCACTCAGTATAATCTGTGACTTGTCTATAGTTGTGTGTTTTCTTCAGTATCTGCTTCCCTAACCAGACTGGAAAGTCCTTGAAGGCAGGGGCTATCTCTTTTTGTTGTTGTTCACTGTTGTGTTCTCTAGCACCTGGTAGGCACTCAATAAATATTTGCAAAATTAGTGAATGAAAGAATGCATTCACAGAAAATTCCCAGCACCGTCAGCTCTTTCTGGTTGTTTGTATATGACACAACACTATGAGAACACTTAGCAAAACTGTCACTTTGACCCTGTTTTGGCATTGTGGAACTAGTTATTGGTCCTTCTAAGTTGGCAACTGTTCCAGTGTGTGTTTATTCAAGCTGAATCGGCGTCTTTAATGACTCAGTGGGAACACCATCCAGCCAGTTAATGCAACCTCAGTTCTCTCAATCTGAGTTCTTGCTAAACTGCAGGGAAATTCTCCTGGCCAAGAAAATACCTGAGATTTCGAGTTTGAACTAAAGTATCCTTAAGAGAGAAAATCAAATGAATTTTTAGTGATTGATTTTTGCTTATGAATAATAGTCAGAGTTAAGTCATATGTGAAATTACTACACAGTTACCTGACTGCAATCAGTTTTGCTTAGATGTTGCTGGGACCATATGAAGAAGGGGTTATTTGTTAAGAACAGACGAGTTCCTTTAAAATTCTGTAGCAATCATGCCTCTCTCTCTCTTTTTTTTCTTCTAGTCCATGGAAAGTGTTATCTCAGGCAGCTTTGTGCAGGAAGTTGGGTTTATCACTTCCTCACAGTTGCAGTTTGTCTAGGACTTAACTACATGCTATCAGATTACATCAAAATGTAGGCCTTTGTGTGTTTAACTCATCAAAGGAGTGGACCCTCAGGACTTGATATCACTTCACTGCATATGCAGCCATGTAGCAAAACAAAGCCTATCTAACAGGACAGAACTATTTCTGTTGTGTGGCAGCTCCCCTAGCTCAAGCTTGCAGAAATGGTTGCGTTTCAGGTGTCTGCAGGGTTTCACTTCTTGTTTTTATATTTATCTCTTTTTAGAATTGCAGTCATTTGCCTGGTTGTATGCAAGGAAGGAAAACCCAAAATACTACCTACCAGGGAGGACAAGATAGCTCCCATTGAGCTGGAGGCAGCACTAACCTTACCATCTCCGTTTTCACTTGAGTTCTAAAATCCTGACCATCAGAGTCTGGGCTTTGGGGTGCACCACGTGGGGAGTTTGAATCCTGTCTCCTCCACTTCCTGGTTGTGCATCCTGTGGCAAGTTATTTTACCTCTCCGAGCCTTGGTTTTCCCATCTGAAAAATGCAGGTAATAATAGCCTTTTGGTATGGAATAAATAACCTGATTTACATAGTATGTGAAAAGTATTTGTGGGATGTGTCCCCATAGGAAGGACGTGCATATTTTAAAGCTGGAGGGGTATGCCATGTCCTGCAGAATGGCCAGGGCTGGCAGAGCTGTCCCAGGCTGGCTGAAGTTTCTCAGGCTGCACTTCCACCTTTGGGGCCTCATTGCTATTTTCTTCTCTGTGGAGTTCCCTCTTCTCTGCGGTGGGCTGGCTGCCAGATGCTGCCTCTATTGGCAGCCACAGGAAGCCAATGCAACTGTGAAGTAATACTTCTGCCCCAGGGTTGGCTCCGCCCTGTTGACCAAGGTTTTTGAGATCTGCTCAGCCAACTCCTTTTAATGCCTTGCCTAAAAAGGTCTTCTCACCTGGCTCTGCTGCGCTGAGAAATGGCTGACTACCCCAAAGGCTTCATACAAACAGCTTCTGGGGGATAGAAATGATGAAGTGAACTTTTTTTCCCCAGCTCAATGCTTCAGAAGTTTTGGGGTACCATTTTGTAGTCACTCTCCAATTTGATGCTCGTTTACCAAAATCAGGTGTCAAAGGAAGAGACAGGCCTTGATACTGTAAAGTCTCTCCAAGTCAGTGGAATATAATGAGGCACTGCTGAAATTATTTACATCAAGGCAGTAAGCAAATTTTCACAGGTCTATGACTAGAAAGAAATTAAGTTACACCTAAAACTGGTGGCTCAGATGGTAAAGCATCTGCCTACAATGCGGGAGGCCCGAGTTCAATCCCTGGGTCAGGAAGATCCCCTGGAGAAGGAAATGGTGACCCACTCCATTACTCTTGCCTGGAAAATCCCATGGACAGAGGAGCCTGGCAGGCTACAGTCCATGGGACCACAAAGAGTCGGACACGACTGAGCAACTTCACTTATTTTTCTTTTCTTTACACCTAGAAAATGCTATACTTGAAGAAAGTGTTTTTCTTTGAACAAATCTGAAACCATTTTAAATATGAACTTGAATCAAGCCTAATGCTTTATTGCTGCTTTACACTCTGGTTATTCCCAGATGGCTCCCTATCTTCATAGCTTCCTCCTTTTTGGCTCCTGAGTTGGCAAAATATGCCGTGAGCCACATTTTGCCTCAGCTGTTTAGAGGATCACTTCAGAGTTGCCAGGGCGGCTGGCTTTGGGAAGGTGTCAAAGGTTCCCATCCAGTGGATTTTGCCTCTGTGTCTGGCTCCTTGGAGTGAGCTCTTTGGCTGTTTCTTTGGCTTTTGTCCCTGGATGCTGTCTCTCAGAACTCCTCTTAGAAGCCACAGGGACAGTTCCACTTCATCTTCAAGCCCCCTACAGGAGACAAGTTCCCAAGCTGGATTCAGCACCCCTTTATCCAGGAGGAGAGTTGGGACATTTGGCTACAAACCTCTTAGGATAGTTGTGAATGCCAAATGGACACCAGCCCCTTCTGTAGATTGATAAGATTAAAAATAAAAAATTTTCTAATTGCAAAAGCAGTAAATGCACACACACACACATACCCACCCTATAAACACAGAAATGTATGAAGTTTAAAACTAAAGGCCCTTGTATCAACCTTTTAGTAATATTTCTTCATTATATACTATTCCAGATTTATTTCAGTGCATATCTAAAGTATTTTACTTAAAAAAAAAGAGAGACAGAGAATGGAATGCTTACCTATTCTTCAGAAATTCACATGTTTTCTTTAACAGTGTATCTTGGATAGACAGATTTAAGTGTCAGTATACACAGATTTACTCCTTTATTTTATATGATTGTGGCTATTCCACAGTGGTGTGTACAATAATTTCTTTACTCAATTTCTTACTAATGGACTTCTGACTATTTTAGTTTTTTTCAGCTTAGCAAACAGTGCGGTACTGAACATCGTTGTGCAAACATCTATGTGTTCCTGTGTGTGAGTATTTCTGTAGAGTTGCTGAGTTAAAGGGCATGCACATTTTAAATTTGAATAAATATCGATAAGTTTTGTTCCATTGTACTAGTTTGCAGTCCTCTCAAAAGTTGAAGTCTTGTTCCTCAAACACTTATCAACTGTACTGTTACCAAATTTTATAAATCTGATGGGCAAGAAAAGTCTTGTTTTCATTTGTGTTTCTTTCACTACTAATAAAGCTGAACATCTTTTAAGATATTTCCTAGCTATCTGTATTTCCTCTTCTGTGAGTTTTCTGTTTGTATTCTTTTTTCAACTTCCTGTTGAGATGCCTTTTCCTTATTGACCTGTTCATCATTTAGGTTGTTTTGGGCTATAATTAGAGACTGCTTACTAAAATGTGGCTGATTTTATCATTTACTGTATTCCATAACACGATGTCTGGAGGCACAGTATTTCAGTGGCTTAGCAGTCTTGGGCACAGATTTTTCCTGCTATATTGTACTTTAAAGATGGCTGCCATCATTCCTGTCATCACATTCTAGACAACTATCTCCAAAGCCCCCCCAAAGTTCCTTGCCCCAAATTCTCAAAATTCTTTGATGGTGGAGGAAGACTCTTCTTAGCAGCTTGTCTGCAGACATCTCCCCAGACACAGGGCACATTGGCCAGGATTGGGTCACTTGTCCCTTTCCAGGGATGAGATACCCATGTGTCTGTTGTTTTAATGAGTTTCCCCCTCATTATTCATCATATTGTCTTCTGAATTAGTTGAAGCAAGCAAATGCAACTTGACTAAAATACTGCAATTTAAATTAGGGCAAATACTATACCTGAAATATAAGATTGTCCTTGACTTGGAAGGATGTATCTTTGAAGGCTCAATGTATGATTTGAGTATGGACAGTTTAGCCCCTGAATACCTGGCCACTCTAGGGGCAGCCATGTGTCACCAGTTCGGTTCCCAGGAACCTCATGACTTTCTCCTTTGGGCAGCCAGAGGTAGTAGAACTATATCTGATCTGTGTAGCCACGGTTAGTTCAGTTGTGACCTGCTGGCAGAATTTCTGGACCCCTCAGATGAAATGAAGGAGGTTGGTTTCTTCAGGTGGCTTAAATAATACCTTCTTGTTTATTTATTTTTAAAATTTTTATTGAAATATAGTTGATTTGCAATGTTAGTTCCAGGTGTTCAGCAAAGTGATTCAGATATACTTATATGTGTATGAATTCTTTTTCAGATTCATTTCCTTATAGATGTTACAACATACTGAGTATAGTTCCCTGTGCTATGCAGCAGGTCCTAGTTTGTTACCTATTTTATATATAGTAGTATGTATATTTTAACTCCAGACTCCTAATTTATTCCTCCTCACTTTTCCCTTTTGTAACTCTAAGTTTGTTTTCTATGTCTGTGAGTCTATTTCTATTTTGCAAATAAGTTCATTTGTATCATTTTTTGAGATTCCACAAATAAATGAAAGCATGTGATATTTGTCTTTTTCTGTCTGACTTGCTTCACTTAGTATGACAGTCTCTAGGTCCATCCATATTGTTGCAGATGGCATTATTTAATTCTTTTTTATGGCTGAGTAGTATTCCGTTGTATATATTTTCTTCTTTATCCATTTATCTGATGATGACAGATGGACATTTAGATTGATTCCATATCTTGGCAATTGTAAATAGTGCTACAATGAACACTGGGATACAAGTATCTTTTCAAATTACAGTTTTGTCCAGATATATGCCCAGGAGTGGAATCACTGGGTCTTATAATATTGTTACCTACACTGATTGGATGTAGTGTTACCTACACTAAATGGATGCTGATTCCTGATGGAGTGAACCTTCTTTACCCATTTTGGGACAGAAATCTCCCTCTCTTCTTTCTACTGGGTGTTAAGAGAATGGGAACTAGCAGTTACAATGTATTTTTGCTTTACTTATTGAGTCAGTGACCTCAGAGGAAAGAGGTATCTGATCTTACTTAATGCCTTTTAGACTAGACAATTATCTTTATCAAACTAAGAGATCTCCTTAGTTTTACCTTCTCTATTCTCAGAGCCTCAGTGGCATCTTCGGGGTACCAAGGCACTGGATTTTTATAAAGCTAAGGCTATCGAGGACTTCCCTGGTGGTTCAGTGGTTAAGACTCCATGCTTTCAATGTAGGAGGCATGTTTGATCCCTGGTTTAGGAATTAAGACCCTGTTTGCTGTGCAGTATGCACCCCCCTCCAAAAAAGGCTATGGATATAGAAGGTTGAGTTGCAGAATCATATCGCTGATCTTCAGCATTTTCCCTTGATCTAATCTAACTTTCTCTAACTCAACAACCCCAAAATGAAAGTACAAACAAATATCCCTTCTTCTTTCTTCCTTCCCCTATTCCTTACCTCATGGCTAACACATTATAGTACAGTATTACTGTATTACCATTACAGTAATTAGATATTACCATTACAGTAATATCTAAGCCAAGTGTTTGTTAAGGTAAAGAAAGTATTCACTTTGGTTTTCAACCATAGGAAATCCAGGGCAACTATCATTTAAATTCATCTCTAATTATTTTGTTTTGGATGCTATCATATATGTTAAATAAAACTTTTTCATTTCTAATTTCATGTTGCTAATATATATAAATGTAATTTATTTTTATATGTTGACTTTATATCCTGAGACTTAGCATTCATTTTCCTGACTTTTTATTTTAAGATTCCTTAGGCTTCCCTACAGATATGGTCATGCTCTCTGTGAACAGATAGTTTTGCTTCTTTCATGGAAAGGCTCCAAGAGGATGTAACCCCACATCTTGATTAGCAGATGCAGAGTTTAACTTTTGAATCTGCTCATCCCTGGACTGGGATGTTTCAAGCAATGGAAAACTCCTCTGATCACATGGAATGGTCTTTTCTAGCTCTTTGATTCTATGCTGTTTGGTCTTTCTCTGCCCCCTAGTTGAGCCTGTCTTTCCTTACTTGATGAGTTTGATTTGAAAACTTAAGAGTTTTTAGTGTTTACCTTATTTCTAAAGCATTTTTCTTCTGGCTAATGGACACATCTGCCATTCCTAGGGCAGTAACCACTTTCCCTTTTCCATTTCTTCCTTTGGTTTCCTATGAAGCCATTGCAGTTATTTCCTCCATTCTCACCAGCCAGATTGTCCACTGTCTCTTTCCTGATTTTTGCCAAGTGACTGTTGACCATCAAGTGGTCTGGTGTCCTTTTGAAATGAGGGTCTGACACTTGTTTTGCTCCCACTTCCCAAGGCTTTAAATTCCTTTATCGAGCAACTTCTTATGCTGGGAAAACCACAGTTGGTCTCTACTGCTTCCTCACAGTCTCAGCTTCTTCAAATTACTTGATAGTGCCTTTGATTCTTTATCTTAATGACTTGCACACTTGCTTTGTTTAATTATTTTATGCTCCAAATTTCATTTATTCTTTCAACTGATTCTTATGATTTTTCTTTATCTCTCCTTTATCTGTTTGAAGCTTACCTCTTTTTTTTTTTCTGATTACCTCCTTTCTTTGATAAAATAAAAGGACAAAATAATATCCAATCAGTAATATCCAGCATAATATCTTTAGACTTCCTTCATGGAACTATATGTGGAAGATTCTTTAAATTCAGAAGAACTTTATTTTTAGCAGATTATGATGAAAGAATATAGTTTGTCGTAGCCATACAAAATATCAGGATGGAAACTGGCCCACGAAAGTTTCGCTCTCAAGCACAGGGATAATCCTTGATTTTTATTAATTGCTTCCTTTTCACTTTTCTTTCTGGCCTGCTTTTGCATTTCCTTGCCTCCAGCACTAGGTCATTTTCCTTGAGTCCTTTTTCTTTTTGTAAAACAGCTTGAGTAAGTGGAAGGAAAACAGACTTTGGAGTATAAATAGACCTGAGTTTCAACACCACACTGCCTGTTACTAGTTGTGGGTCTGGGTGAGTTATTTATCCTTTCTGAGCTTCAATTTTTTCTTCCAAGCATTACCTTTGAAAACATAAACATATTCATAAGGCATCTAGCATAGTGTCTGGTCCATGAAACATACTTAACACATGTAAAGGTAAAGGTATCACCTTACACTCTGCCTTTCTTCCTCCCTCACTCCTCCTGTAATCTCTTGCTAGTCATGATTAGACCTGGATGCTCTCTACATTTACAGTCTTTGAAAGTAGTGGCTTACTGCTTCTTTTCTCTTAATATTAGGTCAACAATGTGATCTTTCTGCCAAGAAAAAGCTTGTGCAGTCTTACCCTGAATTATAAGAGAATGCATGTAAGTTAGATGTGTCCAGAGTCATCATGTTAGAGCCTAACTGGGTGTTAGAGACCAGCTGCTTCAACTCTTTTTTTTTTAATTTGTTTATTTTTTATTGAAGGATAATTGCTTTACAGACTTATGTTGTTTTCTGTCAAACCTCAACATGAATCAATCATAGGTATACATATATCCCCTCTGTTCTGAACCTCCCTCCCATCTCCCTCCCCATCCCACCCCTCTAGTTTGATACAGAGCCCCTGTTTGAGTTTCCTGAGCCATACAGCAAATTCCCATTGGCTATCTATTTTACCAATGGTGATGTAAGTTTCCATGTTACTCTCTCCATACATCTCATCCTTTCCTCCCCTTTCCCCAGTCCATAAGTGTTCTCTATGTCTCTCTACTGCTGCTCTGTAAATAAATTCTTCAGTACCATTTTTCTAGATTCTGTATATATGCGTTAGAATATGATATTTATCTTTTTCTTTCTGACTTAATTCACTCTCTATATAGGTTCTAGGTTCATCCACCTCATTAGGACTGATTCCATTGTGTATATGTACCACAACTTCTTTATCCATTCATCTGTCGATGGACATCTAGGTTGCTTCCATGTTCTAGCTATTGTAAACACTGCTGCAATGAACAATGGGATACATGTGTCTTTTTCAGTTTTGGTTTCCTCAGGGTGTATGTCTGGGAGTGGGATTTCTGGGTCATATGGTGGTTTTATTCCTAGTTTTTTAAGGAACTAGGAATAAACTCTTCTTATTTAACAGATAACTAAGTGATATAGCAGCTTCCCAGTTGGCTCAGTGGTAAAGAATTCGCCTACCAGTGCAGCAGACTTGAATTCGATCCCTGGATTGGAAAGATCCCATGGAGAAGGAAATGGCAACCCACTCCAGTATTCTTGCCTGGAGAGTCCTGTGGACAGAGGAGCCTGGTGGGCTATGGTCCATGGGGTAGCAAAGACTTGGACAAAACTTAGGGATCTAGCATGCAGCATGCATGCATAAGTGATATAGCATAGATCAGCTATTTGCTTAAAGTCCATAATACAGAATACATGAATGCTGAGATTTCCTCACTTCAGAAAACAAATTTTTAAAAAATTGAGGCAAAATTCACATAACATAATCATTTAAAAGTTTACAAATCAGTAGCAGTTAGTACCACAACTTTTATCTAGTTCCAAAACATTTCCATCACCCCATGTTCATTAAGCAACCACTTCCCATCTTCCCTCACCCTAGCCTCTGGAAACCACTAATCTGCTTTCTGCCTCTGTGGATTTGTCTATTCTGGATATTTCATATAAATGAAATAGTACACCACATGACTTTGGGTGTCTGACTTCTTTCACTTAGCATAATATTTTCTGAATTGAAAAAGTTCGTGCTCATTGTTCAGAAATTCAAACCTATAAGAAAGTATAGTGAACAAAATAAAAAATATTCTGTAATCCCGCCATCATTGGTGAAACTGCTAACAATATGCTGACAGTTGCTGTTCCCATTGTCTCCTGCATAAATAGGTTTACACTATTCACACCTTTTACTTGAATTTGGTTTTCCACTTTATGCTGTATATGAAACAGCTTCCTGTGTTGACATATAGAGAGCTCTTTGTTTTCTTTTATGGATTGTATGGTGTTTCATTATATGGTTTTAGCTCATGTTTTTTAACAAAGCCTGCTGATGAACATCCTCCCTTGTACTCTCTCTCACTCAATTCTTTGATAAATAAAACAGTTTATATCCTAAGCTGCTGAATGTGTATTACTTTGAAATCCCAATATTGGAGAAAAATAAATAGGAAAGGCTTTTGTTTCCCTGGGATCTGCTTGGATACACTGGAAAATGGGTGCATCAGTAAGAGTTTGATAAACTTTGAGGTTGCTTCTAATTTTAGATTATTTGATTCTTGGTATTAATACCCAAATCATGGTAATTGTATAGACACAGAAACTAAGTCTAGAACTAGGAGTTAGGAGGCCGGGGATTAGCCCTCCTTTTACTAAGGGCTAGCTCTGGGACTCTGAAAGTTACTTACCTTTTCAGACTTAAGTTTACTCATCTGTGAAACAAGTTGAGTGAACTAGTCACTAGTTAGTTCTACTTAGTCACTAGAACCAGTTAATGAATTAACGTGGTGGATTCTAGTTGAGGTCACTGTCCAGTTTACAATGATTCCCCTTCTGCAAGAACAGCTCTGCTTCATGGGGGTATGCCTCTAGCAACCTTGTGTTGTGTTATGAGACCCTCCTCTCTCAGTCATGTCTATTAGCGGAAGCCATTTATCATAAGTCAATCCAATCAAAATTCTTCTTTAGGTTTTTTGAATTTGAACCACAGAAATGTGGGCAGTTCCTCTCTTGTGGTGAGGGAATGTGAGAAGTGAAACTTGGTAGCCATTGGTAACCATATATTGTTAGTATATCAAGGTTCTAATGTGGCAAATGAAGGGGTGGGACTCTTGTGCTATGAGTTAGTGTGGGCGTAATCACATAAAAAAGGAGCTACCTTTAAATGCAGTGTGGTTTCCTGAATTATATCCTAGAAAAGAAAGAGGACAGTGGAAAAACTGGCAATCCAAGTAAATAGCGGTTAATAGTATTGTACCAATGTTAATATTTTAGTTTTAACAAAGATGTCCTGGCTATGTAAGATGTTAGCATTAAGGGAAGCTGGTGAACTCTCTAAACTCTGTAACCATTTTTGCAATATCAACATTGTGTGTTTCCTGATATCATGTGATGAGAAGGGCACAGCATCACTTCTGTGTTGTTCTCTTAAAAAGTACATACAGTCATCCCTTAGTATCTGCTGGAGATTGGTTCTGGAAATCTCCCATAGTTATAAAAATCCTTGGATGCTTAAGTCCCTTATATAAAATTATGTGATATTTGCATAGTACCTACACACATCCTCCTCTATTATATAAATCATCTCTAGATTACTTATAATATGTAATACAATTTAAACAATTGCTGGTGTATGGGAAAGTTATTTTTCAGAATTTTCTGGAATTTTTTTCAAATATTTTTGATCCATAATTGGTTGAATCCATGGTTACAGAACCTGAGGGTAAAGAGGGCTACCTACATTTAGCCAGGGGAAGCATCACTGAGAGACAGTCTATGAGTGACTAGAAAGTAATCCAAAAATTTCAAAAATATCAAGGTCATGAAAGACAAAGAAAGATTAGGGAACTCTCCTAGACTGGGGAAACTTAGAAGACGTGAAAATGAAATATAATGTATGATCCTGGAGTCCATCCTGGATCTAGAAAAGATCATTAGTAAGGTATTGGAAACCTTTGTATAAGATCTGTAGATTTGCTAATATTGTATTAATATTAATTTGGTTTGGTTTTGATCATTGTTCTGTGATCATAAACAATATTAACATTTGGGGAAGCTATGAGAGCACTCTTATAGAGAGGAATTCTTTGTATTATTTTTGCAACTTTTTTAAAGTCTAAAATTATTTCAAAATTTAAAAGCTTACTAAAAGATGACAACATCAAAATGGTGTAGGCTCCAAACACCCATCCCTCCACAGAAGCAAAAACATTTAGAAACTAAAAACCAACCTTTTCAGAACCCTGGAAAATAGTAAAAAAAAAAATTCAGAGCAACCAAGTAAATGCTGAATCAAGAGAAAGTTAACTTAAAAGCGGTAGAAAACTTTTGTGGCATTTTTACTTGCCCTTGTCCCACTCCCTCCTTCATAGGGTGGCAGTCTTGAAGATAGCAAGCTGAGTTTCCAGTGGGAGCCTTGGCCCTGGTTCTGAAGAAGGCAGAGCAGACCTTACTCAAATCATTATGTTTATGTGTTCTAACTTGTCTGGAGGCTACCTGAAGGACCAACACAAGGTACGCCTGTTTCACCTAACTCAGAACTTACTCGGGGTGAAAGGTGGTGGATATTGCTTATAACAATGTAAGGTGAACAAAAACCCCTCAGCTACCTAGGACAAAAGATGATGATTGAGGCATACAATAGACTGCCTAAAGCCTGGGAGGAAAAAGCCAAGGAGAGGCTTATTGTGGGAAATTAGGACATTCAAAGAAGCCCATATATACTGAGAAATTTAGAAGGCCACACATATGTACAAGGCAGGGCACATCCTCAGCAAAGACCTGGAAAACCCTCAGCTTTCACTTCTGGATATCTTTAGGCTCAGTGCAAGGAGCAAGTGAAAGCTATGGCAAAGTTGTTTGAAGCCTGATAAAATAGTGCCACAACACAGCCAATCTACAAAGTAGGGGAGAGGTGTTTATTTTTTGTTTGTTTGTTTTAGCTCCTGGAATCAAGGAAATCTCTTCAAGGCACTAACTGAACATGGCCAAAGGAACTAAGACTTCAGTAATTATACACAAGAAATATGGCCTCTACAAAAACAGTTTGAAAAAGTCAGTAAATAAATGGACAACTGCAGCCTTCAACAATCAGAACAGCAAACCCTGGAGAAGAAAGAATATATGACTTCTCAATTTATAAAATTTAAATGTACAGTTGTCAACAAAAATCACAAATTATACAAAGACACAGGAAAATCTGGCCCATTCAAATGATAAAAATAAATTGACAGAAACTATCCATTAAGAAGACCAGGCATAGGAGTTCCTAGACAAAGACTTTAAATTGACAGTCTTAAATATGTTCAGAGCTAAAGGAAATCATGTACAAAGAATTAAAAGAAACCAGGATAATGATATGTAAACACAATGAGAATACCAATAGATAGAAACTATAAAAAGGAATGGACTAGAGATTCTGGACCTGAAAAGTACAATAAAATGAAAAATTCCCTAGAGGATTCAATATAAGATTTGAGCAGAGAGAAGAAAGAATCATGAACTTAAAGATAAGACAATTAGAATTATCCATATTGAGGAACAGAAAGAAAAAAAGAGAAAACTGGACAGAGCCTAAGGTATTTGTGGGTTAAATCAAGCCAACCAACATAAGCATTTTGAGAGTCCCAGAAGGAGATGACAGAAAGGGGGCAGAGATATTGCTTAAAGAAACAATGACCACAAACTTTCCAAATTTGATGACTTTACACATCCAAGAATCTCGACTAAATCCAAGTATGATAAACCCAAAGAAGTCCATACCAAAATACACTATAATCAGACTTCAAAAGACAAAGACAGAGAATTTGGAAGCAGTAAGAGAAAAGAAACTCATTATGTTTAAGGGGTTCTCGATAAGATTAATAGCCAAATATCTCAGACAGAGGCAATGGGAGGTGATATTTGAAGTTCTGGGGGGAAAAACCTGTCAATCAAGAATTCTGTGTCTGGCAAAACTACTCCTAAAGATCAGAGGAGAAATTAAGATGTTCTGGAAAACAAAAGCTGAGGGAATTTGTTAACAGAACACCTGCCTTACATGAAATGTTAAAGGGAGTCTGCAGATCCACCTTGAAGCCCTTCCAAGAGATAAAGATCTTCAGTAAAGGTAACTACACAGGTAAATACAAAAGTCAATGTTATTGCATGTTTTAACTTCTAAGTCTACTTTTAGTTTCATACTTAAGATAAATGCAAAAAAAATTTGTAAATCTGTGTTGGTGCATGAAGCAAAAAATTCAAAATATATAATGGTGCAATTGAAAACTATTGTTTTTGGGGGAATCGGTATGTGTAAACATACATGTGTGTGTCAGGAGACAGATTATACATACTTATACATGCATGTGGCTGTCTGGACACAGAACATCTCTGAAAGGGTATACAAGGTAACTGCTAGGTTGTCTCTTTAATAATTTTGAGAGCTGAGTGGTAATGCTCCCAGCAGCTAATTCTTGTTCTTTGTTTCAAATCTGCTGCTTTTTTCGTTTCTCTACTTCCAGAAAGGTGCTGCCACTTATCCAGTTGATTATGTCAGAAAGTTGGGAATTAGGTTTTTTCCTCTCTTTTCCTCACCCCACTCCATTCAATCTACCTTTAAATCCTGTTAATTTTATTTCTAAAATATATCTCACCTTTACCTACTTTCATTGCAGAAGACGTTGACTATCCCCCCAGTGCTTGTTGTCCCTTTCATCCTTGGTCATAGAACACTTGATTTTCAGATGGGCCATAGTCTCTAGAATAACAGTTTTATTTCTATTTCCCCTTGCAACTGGATGGGGCCATGTGACTAAGTTCTATGTTGAGTTGTAACTAAAAGTGTCACGTCATTTTTAGAAATGATCTTAAAGGGAGGGGACATGCCATTTTTCCTCCCTTATTCATTTGTGTTGGCTGGCATGATAGCAAAATGCCTGGAATTAGAGCAACTGTCTTGAATCAGGAGATGAAAATCATGTTGAGAAGCAAGATAGAAGGAATCCGGTCCTTGTTAATTGTGGAGCCACAATCTAATTTTAAGTTAACTATGTAAAGTATTCAATTATGTGAGAGAGAAATAAATATCTATATGTCCTTGTTATTGTAACTTGGAGTTTTCTGTCACAGACCCTCCTAATCTCATCTGATAAAATGTCTATATTCCAAGCTTCAACCCCTTAGTCCAAGCCCAGCCTATCTTACCTGAGCTACTGCAACATCATCCTGATTGTCCCCACCACATCTAATCTTAACCTCCCTCTCCATTCAATTCTACACATTCAACCAGAGTATCCTTTTAACCATACATACAAGATCAAATCATTCTCTTGTTTCTAACCTTTTAGTGAAATTCCATTAGTTTTTATTTTTAAATTTATTTTTATTTTAAAAAATTTATTGGATTATAATTGATTTACAGTGTTGTATTAATTTCAGGTGTACAACAAAGTGAATCAATTACACATATACATATATGCATTCTTTTTTTATTTTTTAGATTCTTTTTCCATATAGGCCATTACAGAGTACTGAGTAGATTTCCCTGTATGATACAACAGGTCCTTATTAGTTATCTATTTTATATATAGTAGTGTGTATATGTCAATCCCAATCTTCCAATTTATCCCTCCCCACCCTACTCCTTGGTAACCATAAATTTGTTTTCTACATCTGTGACTCTACTTCTGTTTTTTTTTTTTCTCTCTACTTCTATTTTGTAAATAAGTTCATGTGTACCCCTCCTTTTTTTTTTTTTAAATTAGATTCCACATATAAGTGATCTGTTAGTTTTAGAATAAGTTCAAAATTCCCAACACAGGCTATTCAGTCTTTCATTATCTGACCCCTGAAACTTCAGCTCATCTCTTGCTACTTCCCTCACTCATTTTCTGGCCTTCAATCACATTGAAGTCTCAAATACCCTATGCCCTCTTACTATTGTTCCATTTATCACAAATCATTTTTCCCCAGTACTTAACTGCCTAGCTAACTCCTATTAAACTTTCAGGAAGTTACACTTCCTCAGGAATTATTGTAGTCAAGGGCCATTACTATGCTTCCTCATGGCCCTTGTAGATTTTTTTTTTTTTAATATTCTTTACTTCCACTTCTTATTATTTGTGTAAATACTCATTTAATGTTTCAGATGCTCTATGAGCCTAATGTACCTACACATGCATTCAATGGCCCATGTAGATTTTTTGGCTTTGACTTAAAAAAAACAACAACAACAATTAAACTTGAAAAACTTTTAGTCAGTGCACCCTCTTTTTAGTTTGTCACAGGTCCTACCAATTCATGCCATTTCACAAACTTATGTCCCTTTCCTGTGTCCTCCAAGCCTTTGTTTCTTTTGTCTGTCTTCTCCACTAAACTAGAAGGTCCATCAGCGTAAGGATGGAGCTTGTCTTCCATATCACTTTATGTTTTCTGTCTTAATATGCTTGGGACATATCAAGAAACCCTTGTCAAATGAAAGAAGACCATAAATGAACTGTCTTTGTCATAATTAAGTTTTTTTATTCCTTTGGCTTTATTTTCAATATAAGATCCTATGTAGAGATAAGAGTGGAGACATCCACATTTGGTAAATATTTCAAAATAAATTTTGAATGAACTTAACGTAAGATTCTGAACTTTAAAACGAACTTTCACCCTTTAAAAAAACGAATGGAGTAAATAGAAAGTAAATATCATATGTTTATACTTTTGTAAGTTTCAGAAAGTTTACAAAAACATCTCATCTGGATCACCTATTTCTTGGGAAGGCAACTCTCTATCTTTGCAATTTTTATTAAATCTAAAATTATCCCCAAAGTAAAAGTGTATTTTAAAAAGGGGGGAAGAAGAGGGGAGCCTGCTTCTCATGGATTTCCAAGTTTAATTATGAATGGTTTTAACTTTATTTTGAACCAAATGATCCTTGCTTCCCTGTTGCCTTTTCATCACATACTTAACACCATTACATCAACATCTTTGCTAAAGTTTATTGAAAGGCACCGCTTTTGGAGAATGTGCTCATATGGGGCCGTTATGTACACTGTGTAAGTTCACTGTACCCAGGCACCTAGACCAGGGCCAACAGAGACTGTAACCCACCCTCTGTTCCCTACTAAGCTGCTCTGCACCCTGCCGTGGGGCCTCCTCATCCTAGAGGAAGAAGGTGCTCTATGTGCCAGTAGCAGACCTGTGCCCTTTGGGGAGCAAGTGCTTCTGTTTGCCACCCCTAGCCTTGATCCTTGTCAGAAAGGAGAAGCTTTAAGAGACAATGAAACTAACACCAAGAAAGAGGCCAAAGCTAGTGATGGAGAGAGAGGGACTCTGTGGCATCCAGTCCTGTTTCCTCTTTTTTTAAAATTTTTTATTTATTTGGCTGTGCCAGATCTTATTGAAGCATGCCAGATCTTCAATCTTCATTGCAGCATGCAAACTCTTAGTTGCACATGTGGGATCCAGTCCCTTGGCCAGGGATCAAACCTAGGCCCCCTGAATTAGAAGCATGGGGTCTTAACCACCAGGGAAGTCTGTGTTTCCTCTTTTTTTAATGAGGACACCATACCCTTGCTTCCCTAAGATGTGGTAGTTCAACCCTAACCCTTTTAAAAAAAATTAAATTCTTCCTGTTAGCTTTAACTAGTTTGATTGACTTTTCCTTTCTTGCAGGCTATCTTCAACCTCTTCTAGTTCGAATGTACAGTACAATAACCATGGGATCAGCTGGGACAGATAGCTACAGTGGTATTCTGTTTCAGAACCAGCTGTGGTGAGGGGCAAGGGGACAAATTTATAGCATTTTATTATTCCCATGGTATCAATACTGCAACCATGTCTGATTTCAGGCTCCCAATGTGATGTCATTGGTAGCTTGACAAAGTTGGGGAGAATCAAACAGTTGGCTCTTATAAGTGTGTAGGTCCAGAACACTGCTGGATCACTTCCATTACGTCCAGCTTTGTCCACTGATGAGTATGTAAACAGTGACTGTTAGTCACCAACTGGTAAGCCCACAGGCTAAAATATGGACTCAGATGTACTCTGTTTAATCTAAAAGTGTTTAAAATATTTCGGTTAGTTTTCATTGTTTAAATATTATGATATTGTACTTAAAAACACATATTCTCACCTTTTCATGCAAAATGGGAATATATTGTAATATTGGGCCTGGTGCTTAGAAAAGTTCATCAATATATCCAAGGTGGCATGGAGATTATCCAAAGTAACACAAAAGTGTCTGAACCACAGAAAGAACTCAGGTCTTCTGCTTCCAAACCAAAGCTTGTCCACTTCTTCAAGTTGCCTTCTCATGTCCTTGTCCATCATCATTTTGCTACCATTTGCTTGCTTGGCATTTTCTTTGGAACTGGTGTTTCCCATTTACAAAGTGTAATGTGACCAAAGTTTGTTAAGGTCATATCTGTGGGATCATAAGCAGGTGAATCATGACAGAGATTCCATGAATTGGCCAACTATCTTCCCTGTTCACTTTTACTTTTTAGAATACTGATTGCTTTTTTGTAAAGAGAATCCAAGTTCATTTCCAAAAAGAAGAAGGAGGAGGTAGAGGAAGGAGATGGAGACAGCAAAGAACAGGGTAAAAGTAAAAAATTACCCGCAAACCTGACATTAACCCTTGTTATAAAAGAATACTACTTCAGACATCTTATGTACAGGTCGAGAAAAAGACTGCTAGTTAGGAATGGGATCATTCCTGATGTGCTATTTTTAGATAACAATATTAAGTCCAATCCTATTTCAATTTGGCAAAAGAAAAATAAATTAAACTGAAGGAATTGCTGAACTTTAAATAAATGTTTATCACAAGGAACATTAGCTTTTTAAAGATACTCCTAAGATTAAAATGACCATTAAGAGTTTTGTGTCATTATAGTTGTTTTTTTTTCACTTTCATGTTGCAGTTTTTGAGAGCATCTTTGGTGTGCTCCCAGAAGAACTGAGAACATTAGTGCAGGAAAAATTCTTCTATCTCCCCTTTCCCCTGCTGAATTTAGTTAATTCATTTTATTTTTTAGTGGTTAAGGTTTTTAGTATTTATATTGTTTTGTAACCATAATTTCCACAGTTGTTTAATCTTTGTTCTGTGTGTAAGTGAATTCAGTTCTCTGCACCAGTCTTTGATCATATCTTCTCCATCCTTGAGTTCTTTATTTTAATTCCTCTCTGGCTTGTATGTATTTCATCACCAAGTAGCCTCCCTGCCACCGTCACTCTCTGCCAAGAAGACTGTATAGTAGCTCTTCAATGTTTGTAGTCTTGAGAATGCCTCTCTGTTACCTTGAAAAATAGCCTGGCTTGATATAAAATTTTTGAGTCACACTTTCTTTTTCTCATAATTTAGTAGATATTGCTCCCTTGTCTTTTGACATAAGGTCTTTTGCCATGGTTTCTCTATTTATCTTCTTTGATTCGAGTCATCATTGGAAATTTTTTTTCAAAAAGGATTTATGTGTATTATTTTCCCTGAACTTATTTTCACATTTGAGATGTTAACTTGTTCCCTTTGTTGGTGCATTACAATTTATCTTTATAGGCATGTTCCAGTAATTCTTGCATGAAGTAAGACCAGGGAAGGTTTGAAGCTTGTTTGGCTTATGGAAACAAAACAAAAATCTTACAAATGACTTGTTTTTCTTGCTTATTTTCCTTAAGAATTGTTTATCCTTAAAGTTCAGTTCTCAGTGTTGTTTGTACTATATGGTTTTTTTCCCTTGTAACTTGTGTGTTCCTTTAATATGCAGATTTAAATTTTTCCTTCATTTAGAGGAAATTTTTTCTTTGAGAACTTGAAACAATATGTCTGTGTGATTTGTGAGGTTTGCTACTTCAGGGACATCTGTTATCTTTAATTTGGACAGTTTTATCTGTCTTCCATTTCTATTATCTTCTTTATATTTACTTTAGTGTCTTTGAATTATTAACCATAGTTATTAAGAAGCAAAACCGAAGCCTATTTATTGCATTAATGATTCAATTTTCAGCAAATGCCTATTATTTCCCCTATGGTTTATATTTACTTAATAGTTCTTCAGTAGTATTATTTTAGCCTTTGATTTGTTTCCTTAACTTCCACCTCCCTTTTAATCTCATTATCTTTTTTTTATGATCTTGTCATTGAGCTCTTTTCCTCATTTCTTTATTGCAACATATTTGCATAGCTGCTATACTGTTTCTGAAAATCTTGCTCATGCTTAATATGTGAAGCTATTTCTAGATCTTCCATTTGCTTGAATATAGTTGGGCGAATTCTTCTTTCTTCTTCAATCTATTTTTCTATCCTAGGTTTTGTGCGCTATCTACTTTTAACTAGCTTGAAGGTGTGAGGGGAAGGAAATGGATTGTTCATCTGCGCTGTGCCCAGGTAAGTTCCATTCCCTGGGAAAAACTTCTAGATTTAGAGTGAGACAATCTCATCAGTAGTATTAAGCATGGGTAACTAAACCAGCAAGCCCATCAGATGTCACAGGAGTCCCTCACAGTCATGGATAACTGTATGGGAAGCAATACTTTACTGAGCATTTGCTCTGTGCCAGACATTGAAAGAAGAAAATAGCTTCCTTTATTATGTATTTATGAGGCTATGCCTGTGCCAAGTGCATTATATATTATTTGCTCAGTACAACATTATGAAATATCTTTACCAGCCCTTCCCACTTTCTTTCTTTGGCTGTACCATGCAGCATATAGGATCTTAGTTCCCCAACCATGGATCAAACCTGTGCCCCCTGCAGTGGAAAGGCAGTCTTAACCACTGGACTGCTAGGGAAGTCCCCAGCCCCCATTTTTTGAATGAAGGAACAGAGACTTATAGAAAAGTTGTATAATTTTCCAAAAGTCACAAAGCTAATATGAAAGAGTTGAACTTTGAAACTGTGTCTAAATTATGAATGCTTATTGTGAAAGATTTTGTTTTGTTTTTTTGAAAAGCTTTTTTTTATCAGGACATTTATGTAATATTAGGGAATACTTGTGGAATTTCAGTCCACCATGATTTGCATATAACATATTAAAAGCATAGGATTTTTCTTTTCCAAAAATAATTCTGGCTTATAAATGAAATATGATCTAGACTTGCTTCAAAAATAATCTGGGGGAAACTGGGTGAGGGAATAGATGAAACAAGATTGACCATGGGTTGATAATTGAACCAGGGACTTGAAACATGGAGGCTCATTGTACAGAATTCTAAAATGACTAACCAATTAGTGACTTTTCATCATAAAAGCTCTTGAAAAGTTAAACCACTTTATGGGCAATGACTCTTTTTCTTTTGTTATAATGACTTGTCATTCCAACGTACTCTAATAAAAGTACACCATGTTGTTGTTTAGTCCTTGAGTTGTGTCCGACTCTTTTGAGACTCCATGGACTTGTAACCCACCAGGCTCCTCTGTCCATGGGATTTCCCAGGCAAGACTACTAGAGAGGGTTGCCATTTCCTTCTCTAGGGGATCTTCCTGACCCAGAGATCAAGGCTGCATCTCCTGCATTGACAGGTGGATTCTTTACCACTGCACCACCTGGGAAGCCCAAATACACCATAAGAAGTGCTTTCTCAACATTATGGTTTTGGGCAAAGACACACTCACCAATTTACTCAATAACATTTTCTCTTCAAAGAACATCATATGAAATAAATTTGAATTGCCTGCCATGTTTGGATGAACTAAAACCAAGTAGAATGTTATTGATTTCCAATGACCTACTATGATATTATGTGACTAAAATCTATTCAGAGGGGTGATATTTAAAATAAATAATAGCAGGTCAGTGGGGAAGATCTGTCCCTTTTTTTGGATGGAGGCCTGTTAACTGGACATCTGTGAATGATATGAACTTTGGGACTTGGCTATCTCCTACACAGCAAGATTACTCTAAGATTAGAAGATTTGGCTGGTTTTGTACTTCATGACCCATCTGTACAGACATATTTCTTATTCAGGGGCTATGGCTTTCAGATAATGTCATGTGGCAAAATGATTCAGAGTATTTTTCTGGGAGTTGGACAGATTTGAATTTAAATGCTGGCTCCATTACTTACTATCTGGGTGATGGATCTTCTCTAAACCCCAGTTTCTTCATCTGTAAATTGGAGTAATTATACCTGTCCTTGGCTTCCCAGGTAGCGCTAGTGGTTAAGAACTTGCCTGCGATGCAGGTAGACGTAAGGGATGCGAGTTTGATCCCTGGATCGGGAAGATCTGCTGGAGGAGGACATGACAACCCACTCCAGTATTCTTGCCTGGAGAATCCCATGGAAGAAGAGCCTGGTAGGCTGCAGTCCATGGGATCGCACACAGTTGGACACGACTGAAGCAATTTAGCACTTGGCTTCCCAGGTGGCACAGTGGTAAAAAATCTGCCTGCTCATGCAGGAGACTCAGGAGACAGGAGTTTGATTCCTGGGTTGGGAAGACCCCCCTGGAGTAGGAATTGGCAACCTACTCCACTATTCTTGCCTGGGCAATCCCATGGACAGAGGAGCCTGGTGGGCTACAGTCCACAGGGGTTGCAAAGTGTCGGACACAACTGAGCACTCCTGGATGCACTATACTTGTCCTTAAGGATTGTTGGAAAGAGTAAATGAGATCATATCTTTAATGCCATTAGCAGAGTGGCAGGCTATTATTATTGGGCTGTTTTAAAAAGATGTGGCAATTCAGAATGACTAAATCTTTGGCTTTTGTCCATTTGACATGACCTAGACTGAACTGTCACTTCAGTGCGTCACCACTTCTCCTAAGGTGACTAAAGTCAGCAGGATTCCTTCCCTTTATCTCACAATTTTAAGCCTCCTGTGCGCCTCAGGGAATGAACAGGTTTCAACATGCTTAGGGAAATAGGAAGGTCAACTAGGAAGAAAGTCTAGAACCTAATGAGGTAAGAGATTCATTCAACGATTCAACAAATATTTATTGAGTGCTCAGTATACACTAAGAATTATTATATATGCTGGGGATAAACTGGAAGAAAAAACCAACAAAAATCCCAACCTGGAATGAAAATGATATCATGTGGGAAGTTGACACTTAGCATCTGGTAGGTGTTATCTATTGAGTATGCATAGTGGTTAGGAAATATATTGTAGGTTTCCTGCTGTTAACTAGTGATCAAGAGTGTGGTTTCTAGGTGTAAAAGTTCAAGTTGCACTGATTCATGGGTACAAGAACCACCTCTTTAACTAGTGATATATATTATATTATGCTTTAATAAACTCTTTTGAAAAGCAAGTATGGAAGTAAAAAACAAAACAAAACCCTAGTTCTAAAGGTAGAAGTCATTGTCCCCATTTTTCATAGGAGGAAACTGAGACCAAGTTGACTATAATTTGCTCTAGGACACCCTATCTGCTCTCAGTGAAGAAGGAAGGAAGACTAAATTAGTCTGATGTCCTTCCATATTCCTTTCTGCATTGTCTTTCTACCTCTTCTTGCTCTTTTTTTCATTTAGGATGTGATTTCCTGTTACCTGTTTGAAGAAAGGGAAAAAAAGTCCAGCCTTGGGTTATCACTGTCTCAGTATCTCTGTGAAAATTCATTGTTTTTATCTGCCCAGCATCTGTTCCTTACTTTTCTGGTCATAGCATCTGCAACAGTTAGAATTGTGTTTGGTTACAAGTAATTGGAAATATAGCTAACAGTAGCTTAAACAAGGGTTTCTTGTGTCATATAGTAAGTCTGGAGATTGACAGTCAGGGCTAGTGCATGGGTTCACTGGAGCTACCAAGGACTCAGGAAATTTCTATTTTTCTGGCTTATCACCCTTGGGGGGTATTTGTATGCATTCTCATATTGCTGTTCTCACAGTCACAAAATGGTTGCGGCCTCCCTGGCATTGCATTCATAATCCAAGAAGAAAGAAGGGTAAAGGGCAAAGGAGCAAAAGAATCATGCCAGCTCTTTTTTCCAGAAGAGCAAATCTTTCCAAAATGCTCTGCCCAGCTTGCTTCTGCTTATTTCTCATTGGTTGGAACTGGATCACGTGGCTACTCCTAGACCAATAATAGGGCTAAAGGAATGACATTTTTAATCATAATTAACCCCAGAGGTCAGGATAAGAGCAAGCTCTTCCTAAGATCAAAGGATCTCTGTTCTTTCTGAATAATTAAATTCTGTGCAGACAGTTGGGGAAAATGTATGTTGAGTGGCAAGGGAAATCCAGTCTCTCCCATATTCAGCTCATGCAGATTGGTTAGAGCATCCCCATTCACAAGCCATGTGTAGGCAGGATGGACAAGACACCCTTAATTCCTGCAAGAACTTCCGCTGGACTTATTGAGGAAGTGAAACCTTGCCTGGGAGTCCTGGCTATACGGAAACGTAAGTCTTGATCTACCAGGATCCCCACATGTGTGGGGCTTGCTGAGATGCAATGGTCAGATGGAGAGAGGGCCTGATACTATGAGACCCTGGTTCAACTGAGTCTAAATCTAGAGATTGATTCCTAGACTTTTTAGTTGCTTGAGCTTATGAATTCTCTCTATGCGCATAGTCCAATTAAAGGTGGATGTGGTTTTTGCTATCAAGAGTCTTAAGGTGGTGCTAGTGGTAAAGAACCCACCTGCCAATGCAGGAGATTTAAGAGATGCAGGTTCAGACCCTGGGTTGAGAAGATCCCTTGGAGAAGGAAATGGCAACCCACTCCAGAATCCCATGGACAGAGGAGCCTGAAGGGCTACAATCCATAGGGTTGCAAAGAGACACAACTAAAGCAACTCAGCACGCATGCACACATATTGACTAAGTCACTTTTCTTAGGAGGATCAGACACCAAATATTGTCATCTTCTCTTTGAAGACAACCTGAGGGAGCCAGTGACAGTCCATTATGTGGACAATGTAGTAAATGAGCTAACCAATAGTGTGCAGATATAAATACAATGTGTCATTCCCTCAAGTTGCAATTGACGTGTACAAGTTTTTGATAAATATGTAAATTTTAGAGTAATATTTTGTAAGTTCTAAATCTTGTCTGCAATTGTGAAGCTTTCAGTTACTAGGCTCAAATTGCATAGCTTCATTTCCTTTCTTTTTTTTTCCAAAGGTTGTATTACTCATATAACCTGGGTTTCAGCTGTACTAGCAAATGATAAATAAAAGAAAATTCCACTGAAAAAATGGAAAGTAGATTGTATAGATAATAAGGAATATGACAAAGCAGCATTGACTTTTAAGCACAGAATCAGAAAATCAAACCAAGGAGAAAGTACAGCTTTTAAGAAATCTCAGAGTGAATAAGAACTCACTTTCCAGCTTTAACAAGTAAAATGTAGAATGAAAGAGAATGTTATCACCAATAGACAATGTTTTTAAATTAATAAGAAAATAAGGAAAGAGACCTTTAAATATTTTTTTCATTTTACAAACTTCTATTATTCTGAAAAAACAAAACAAACCCACTCTGTAATCAGAAAATTAGAATAATATGAAACAGAAAAAGCTGGCAAACAACAAAGACAGGGAAATGGTGGTTTGTCAAACTGGTCTACTGTGAGAATGTGATGAAAACTAGATACACTCTTTTCAGAAAAATGCACTTATATTACCCAAATTTTACACAGTTTTAGGGATTCACAGACCTCTTAAAAGCCAATCCATGGATATACTTTTGACATAGAGATCCATGGATCCTAGATTAAAACTATTCTTTCCTTTTAGGTATGTCAATCTTTGTTCCAAAATTATTTTGAGTAAGAAAATGACACTAACCAATTTGTAACATCTGGTCAATAATAATAGCTATCATTTAAAAAACTTTTACAGCATGACAAGGCATTGGGCTTAATAGTCAATATATATTCATGTATATATACATACATATATATCATCTCATTGAATTCTTATGATTCTTATAATGACCCAGTAAAGTTGACACCTTGGTTGTCCTGTTTTGCAGATTGAGGAAAATGAGGCTGACTTAAAGAGGTTAAATAACTTCATAAAGATCACACTGCAGGGTAGGGATTCAAACCCATGTTTTTGTGATACCAAAACTCACCATCCTCTTCTCCTTGTCATTTCCTGGTCTCCTTGTCCCCATTTTTTTTTTCCAGTTGGGTACCACATTTTCACTTTTTCAGTGCAATAATATTTGAAGATACAGCACCACAAGAAACATTTTACCACATTCCTATTAATGGTATGACTGAGTCTATTTGAGAACCACTTCAGTCAGTCTCTGCTCAGACTTCACCCCTTCAGAGAAACCTTCCCTCATATAAAACAGCATCCCAGTACTTTATCACTGTCTATTCATTTTTTGTTGTTGTTCAGTCATTCAGTTGTGTCTGATTCTGCAACCCCATGGACCACAGCACACCAGGCTCCCCTGTCTTTCACCATTTCCTATAGCTTGCTCAAACTCATGTCCATTGAGTTGGTGATGCCATCCAACCATCTCGTCCTCTGTCATCCCCTACTCCACCTGCCTTCAATCTTTCCCAGCATCAGGGTCATTTCTAATGAGTCAGTTCCTTGCATCGGGTGGCCAAACTATTGGAGCGTCGGCTTCATCATCAGTCCTTCCAATGAATATTCAGGTTGATTTCTCTAGGATTGACTGGTTTCATCTCCTTGCAGTCCAAGGGACGCTCAAGAGTCTTCTCCAACACCACAGTTCAAAAGCATCAATTCTTCTGCGCTCAGCCTTCTTTATGGTCCACCTCTTACATCCATACGTAACTACTGGAGAAATCATAACTTTGATTATACAGACCTTTGTTGGCAATGTCTCTGCTTTTCAATATGCTGTCTAGGTTTGTCATAGCTTTTCTTCCAAGGAGCAAGTGTCTTTTAATTTCATGACTGAAGTCACCATCATTTACCTACCTTATTTTCCTTCATGTGCTCAGTCACTCAGTTGTGTCTGACTCTTTGCTACTCCATGGACTGTAGCCCTCCAGGCTCCTCTGTCCATTGGATTTTCTCAGCAAGGATACTGGAGTAGGTTGCCATTTCCATTGCCAGTTTTCCTTCACAGCACCTCTCATATCCTGATATATTATACATTTCTACTTATTATATTATTGTTTGCCTCTTCCTCTATGAGAGCAAGGACTTCATTTATTGCTGCATTCCCAGCACCCAGCCCACACAGCCTAGCTCGTCATAAAGAAGTGAAAGTGTTAGTTGCTCAGACATGTCCCATGGACTGTATGTAGCCTGCCAGGCTCCTCTGTCCATGGGATTCTCCAGGCAAGAATACTGGAGTGGGTTGCCATTGCCTTCTGGAGGAGATCTCCCTGACCCAGGGATCAAATCTGGGTCTTCTGCAGTGCAGGTGGATTCTTTACTGTCTGGTCCACCAGGGAAGCCCCAGCTCATGGTAGGCACTCTATAATATAAATTGCTGAAGAAAAGAGAGAATGAAAGTATATTCTGGGAAACAAGAGGAGAAGTACACATTCAGTCTTTGTTTCTGTTTCTCCTGCCTCTTACTTCAACAGGGTTAGAACATTCAGACCAATATTTCTCTAGCTGGGAGATGAGAAATATTCTCTTCTTCCGAGAGAGATTAAAATAGAACTTCTTCCAAGAGAAGTTCTCGGGGAACTTCTTCTCCCCTCTGACCTCTCCACAGCCTTGGTAGTACCCTTCTTTCTATTTTGAAGACTCTTCCCCAATAGACCCTTTGGATACCACCAGACTCAGGACTGACCTCTCAAAGCTCTCCTCAGTTCCTTAACTTTATGAGACTCTTTGCCTTTTCAACCAAGAACAATGTTACTGAACTGTTGTTTCTTGACCTTTTAGAAAACTCAAAGGCGTGGGGCAAAGTCTCACAGTCTCACTATAATTAGTTAGATTGATTCTGCTCTGCTGCCGCCGCTCTTTATCATCTCTCTTCTTAGCCTGACCAGCGTTTTTTCAATAAAATCAGTGTCAAGTGCTCCGTTCTCTTGTGAACTTTAAAAGTTGTTTCTTTTGGTTTTTACCCCCCAGGATTTCTTTGGACACTAAAGTTAAGAATATTGGTCTTTAAATTTTTCCTTTTATAACATGGCCACCACGTGGATCTTTTTATTTAATTTTTTAAAAGAAGTTTCTATTTTTATTGATTTAGTTTTGGCTGTGCTGGGTCTTTGTTGGTACTACGCGTGGGCTTTCTCTAGTCGCTCTGGTTGCGGGCAGCGGTAGCTGCTCTCGGTTGTGGTGTTCAGGCTTCTCGTTGCGGTGGCCCCTCTTGTTGCAGAGCACAGGCTCTAGAATGCAGTAGCTGTGGTGCACGGGCTCAGCTGCTCTGTGGCATGTAAGATCTTCCTGGACCAGGAATGGAACCTGTGTCCCTTGCATTGGCAGGCGGATTCTTAACCACTGGACCACCGGGGAAGTCCTCGTGGATTTTTTTAAATCTTCAGTAGGAATTTGAAACCATTTTAGAAGACCAAGTGCTATGACATTTTGTTTATCTAATGTTGTTATTTTTAAAAAAGAAAATAGACTTTATATTTTAGAGCAGTTTTAGGTTCACAAAAACAACTGAGTGGCAAGTATGGAGACCTCTCATATACTCTCTGCCCCTACACAAGCATAGCCTCCTCAGCTGCTCATTTCTTTTTAGTGCTGAATACTATTTCATTATCTGCATGTACCACAGTTTATCCATTCACCTAGTGAAGGTAATCCGGTGGCTTCCATTTTTACAGTTATGAATAAAGTTGCTGTAAACATTCATGGGCAGGTTTTTGGGTGGACATAAGTTTTCAGTTCATTTGAGTAAATACCAAAGAGCACAACTGCTTGAGCATATGGTAAGAATATATTTAGTTTTGTTAAGAAACTGCCGAACTGTCCTCCAGAGTGGTCGTACCATTTTGCATTCCCACCAGCAGTGAATGAGAGTTCTTGTTGCTCCATATCCTCATCAGCATTTCGTGTCATTAGAGTTTTAGATTGTGACCTTTCAAATAGGTTTGTAGTAGCATCTCATTGTTTTAATTTGCAGCTCCCAAGTGATAAGTGATTTTGAGCATCTTTTCATAGATATGGTTATTTGCCATATCTTCTATAGTGAGGTATCACTAGTTCTTTTACCCATTTTAAAATCAGGTTCTTTCTTTGGGTGTGTTGGGTCTTAGTTGTGGCACATGGGCTCAAATTTGTGGACAAAGAGTTGTTCATAATATTCATTTATTATCCTTTTAATGCCCATGAGATTTGTAGTGACGTCCTCAATTTCATTTCTAGATTAATAATTTGTGTCTTTTTTTTCTTAGCCTGGCTAATGATTTATGGATTTTATTGATCTTTTTAAAGAACTAGCTTTTGGGTTTATTGATTTTCTCTATTGATTTCCTATTTTCAATTTAATTGATTTCTTCTCTTATTCTTATTTTCTTCTAGTTAATTTGGATTTAATTTGTTGTTCTTTTTCTAGTTTTGTAAGGTGGTAGCTTAGATTATTGATTTTAGATTTTCTTTTCTAGTATATTTAATGCTATAAGTTTCCCACTAAGCACTGCTTTCACTGCATCTCACAAATTCTGATAAGTTGTATTTCAATTTTCATTCAGTTCAAAAATTAATTTCTTCTAACTAAGATCTCTTCTTTGACCCATGTGTAGTTTATAATTGTGCTGTTTAATCTGCAGGTATTTTGGGATTTTGCAGTTATCTTTTTGTTATTTATTTCTAATTTAATTCTTTTCTGTTGTGTCTAAGAACAGACATTGTATGATTTTTCTCCTTTTAAATTAAAAATAAAATATTTATTTTTTAAAATAAAGACTTACAACTGCCAAGTCTCAGTTGTGGCACACAGGCCCATCAATCTATGTTGCCATAAGCAGGATCTTTAGTTTTGGCATGTGGGATCTAGTTCCCCGACCAGGGATCAAACCTGGGCCCCCTGCATGGAGAGTGTGGAGTCTTAGCCACTGGATCACCAGGAAAGCCCTTCTTTTAAAATTTTTAAAGTCTGTTTTATGGCCCAGAATGTGGTCTATCTTGGTAAATGTTCCATGTGAGCTTGAGAAGAATGTATGTTCTGTTATTGCTGGGTGAACTTGTCCATAGATGTTGACTATATCCAGTTGGTTGATGGTATTGTTGAGTTCAGAATGTGCTTATTGATTTTCTGCCTGCTGGATCTGTCCATTTCTGATAGAGGCGTTCAACTTTCCAACTATCATTGTGGATTCATCCATTTCTCCTTGTAGTTCTGTTAGTTTTTCCTCATGTAGATGCATGTTCTATTGTTAGGTGCATACACATTAAAGATTATTATGTTTTCTTGGATAATTGACCCCTTTATCATTATGTAATACCTTTCTTTATCTCACATAACTGTCCTTGCTTTGAAGTCTGTTGTTTGGTTGCTCAGTTGTGCCAACTCTTTCGTGACCTCATGGCCTGTAGCCCGCCAGGCTCTTCTGTCCATGGGATTTTCCAGGCAAGATTACTGGAGTGGATTGCCATTTCCTTTTCTAAAGGATCTTCCTGACCCAGGGATCAAACCCAAGTCTCCTGCGTTGCCAGCAGATTCAATTTGAAGTTTGCTCTGTCTGAAATTAATACACCTACTCTTTCTTATGATTAGTATTAGTGTGATGTGTTCTTCCTCCATCCATTTACCTTAGTTCTATTTGTGTCTTTAAAGTATATTTCTTGTAGACAGCATATAGTTGGGTCTTGTTTTTTGATCTGGACTGACAATCTCTGTCCTTCATTGGTGTATTTATAACAATGACATTTTAAAGTGATTATTGATAGAGTTGGATCACTTTGTTACTGTTTTCTAGTCTTTGCTCTTTTCTTTGTTCCTATTTTTGTCTTATACTATCTAATGTTATTTTAAAATTTAAAATACTGTTTTTAGTTGACATTTATGGAGCATTTACTAGGTGCTGGTGCTGTGTCAAGAGTTTTGTAATCATTATTTCACTTAGTTTACTTGACAATCCTATGACATGAGCTGTAATAGTAGCACTTACTATATGCCTGTTAACCTGTTAAACTCATCATACACATTATTATACACATTATTATACACATTATCTCATTTAATTCTCTCAACAGTCCCACGTCAAAGGTAATGTATTATCCCCATTTTACAGATGAGGGATCTGAGATTTAGTGAGGGCATATAAGATATCAGCTGTAGTCTTGTCTTCCTATTAGCCCTCCAAAATAACCCCCAATGTCTCCAGTCTGCCTCTGACAAATGTCTTTGTTTAGTGCATAAGACTGAGCCTTGTCATCTCTTACCTGTCTCAACAAATGATCATGCATGTATAGCCTTTCTGAAGTTCCTTTTCCTAAAGTATAAAGACGCCTGTTAAAATATTTTTTGATGTTTTGTGTGTCTTTGTAGGTAGCAGTTAGAATGAAAGGCTTGGTACAAAATATATAAAAAAGTCTCTTCCTTGATGTTGCCCTCTTTTGTCCACTTCTTCTGCCCACTGCAGTAGGACTCTATTAGTTGGTCCACCGTCTCAGTTTGGTAGTAGATGCTCAGGTAGCCAAGTCCTCTCTCTGACCTTGCCTGCACCTCTGTGGTGCTGGAACCATCTCTGGGAGAACTCAGGACACTTGTTCCTTGCACTTTCATACTTCTTATTCCCGTCTTTTCCTGTTTCAGCTCATGAGAAAGCTCTCTTATTGCCCATCTGCTCTCATTCAATTCTGAGCTGTCTTTGCTGCAGGAAGCCCTGCAGTCTGCCCTTGCTTCTCCAAGCGTGCTCAGCATCTCTGGGAAGCTTATTCAAGTGTGCATCCCCTGGTCTCACTCTCATGGATTTTGATTCATAGGAATATGTAGGACAATGAATCTGTGTTTCATTAAGCCCTTCACTACCCCAGATTTAAAGCTCAAGAACTATTCAGTGGTCCAAGAATGTGATGGTAAAGCATAATGAGAATACACTCTTACTCATGATTGCCCTTGGCTCCTCCTTTGGGATTCTCACCTCTCTCTTCCCTAGGTCCAAGGGTCTTTGCATTACTGGCTGCTACCCGCAACCCCCTGACTTGACCATGGAGAAGTACATGCTCCCTTTATGCCAGAGCAGCTATACTGCTTACCTACTTTTTACTCTAACCATTGGTCTGCTGCTAATAACTAGCTCACACCAAAATCTGATCCCACGGATTAAGGAAGAACTCAGTACAACTCAATGATTATGCTCTTGTCATGTAAACTGTGCGGACCTGAGTTTAAGTCTCAACTCCACCCTTGTGGCACAGCTGGTAAAGAATCTGCTTGCAATGCAGGAGACCTGGGTTTGATCCCTGGGTTGGGAAGATCCCCTGGAGAAGGGAAAGACTACCCACTCCAGTATTCTGGCCTGGAGAATTCCTTGGACTGTATGGTCCATGGGATCACAAAGAGTCAGACATGACTGAGCGACTTTCACTTTCACTTTCCACTCAATAATGTGGCTGTGTGATTTAGGTCAGACAGTGGATCTCTTTGGGCTTCCACCTTCTTATCTGTGAAATGGAATGAAGATATTTGCTTCACTTATGTCAAAGAGTTGATGAGTAGGAAGATACTGGGCTAACTCACAAATATATCCTAAAGGTGTGTCTGCAGTTGTGTCTGACTCTTTGCAACCCCATGGACTGTAGCCCATCAGGCTCCTCTGTCAATCAAATTTTTCAGGCAAGAATACTGGAGCAGGTTGCTATTTTCCACTCCAGGGGATCTTCATGACCCAGGGATCGATCCTGTGTCTCTTATGTCTCCTTCAGTAGCAGGCAGATTCTTTACCACTGTGCCATCTGAGAAGCCCCCAAACTACACTTGATCTTTGTGCTTAATAATACTGTTGTGTTATAAAGGAAAATATTCAAATTAGTTGGAAAGATCTCTTAGAACACTCTTTCAAGTTGAGAGAAACCCCCTACGAGTCTATAACTAGTGGGGAGCATGGAGAAGTTTGCCTTCATGTGACCTTCATATGAAGTGTTGAAAATGCAGCACTCCAATGAAAGTGACCACCCACCAGGAAACCAAGATCAAAGCTGTTTTCCTTTACATGGAAAAGAAGTGAGCTTGTTCTGTTTGTCTTTCTTCACGTGGGGTGCCTTCCCAGGCCTTGCTACTTACCAGACAGATACTTTTTAAGGTAAACCCATATCCTCACTTGTGAAATAGAAAGGACAGCATAGGGTGAATCACCCAAATTACTTGTTAGTTTGCATCCAGTCATCGTCAGGGAGAGACCTGCTCTTGGGGAGCTGGAAGCCTTCACACCTGCCAGCTGAGGCTACTGGGGCTGTGCTGGCTGCTTCTGTGAAGTCTCTATTTCTCACACTTGAGCAACTTAGCATCTGGGTGGCTAGGAAACAGAGAGTTCTGCCTAGCAGGGCTCTGTCAGGCCCAAAATCCTGAGGGTGCCCTCTGGAGGTTTATTCACTTTTGGTGTTGAGGTATCTGGCCAGCTGCTTTGAACAGACTTAAGAGTCATACACAGTTGGAGTTTAGTGCATGTGGTGGATGCAAACCTGAGCCTATAATTCCAGGCTTTAGCTGTACCAGCAGACTTTGAAGCAGGCCTTTCCCAAGCTGGTGGTGTGCATGGGAAATGCTTTGTAGATATCGCTCACAATAGGGAAATCCTGTCCTGTATAATGTGGTTAGGTCAGAAAGCCTCAGCAAAGGGCTCAGCTTTGAGGTATTTTAAAAGAGAGATTAACACTTATTGTAGAAGTGCTAATCACTGATTGAATTAATCAAGGGCCAAACTATAAGGTGTTAACAAGAAAGATTAGTGACTTTGGGTGTGAATATTCAAAACCAGGGATTGTGAAACCTGGGACAGAGTTTTGCCTGGGTACACAAATGAAAAAAGAACAAATAGAAAGACAAGATAATGAACTAGTACTTTTGCCCTGTGATTTCCTCTTGAACAGGCTGGGGAATCATTGTTAAAAATATTAAATGTCAAGTGCATGGAACAGTGCATGGCTTATAATAAGGACTAAGTAAATGTTACTTTTCATTATTTTGTTAAGGTCCTCTGTCAAGTGAGAGTTAGGGAGAAACTTTTGTTTATGTTAGAAGAAAAAAAATGTCTGGCTCAATTACTTTTTTTAGGAAAAAAAAAAAAAAGATTAATTTGCCTGAAGGGAATTGAACAGATCTTGAATGTACAATTTAAGCTCAACTACTTGTATATAACTACTTGGGCTTCCCTGGTGGCAAGTGGTAAAGAACCTGCCTGCCAATTCAGGAGACATAAGAGACATGGGTTCAGTCCCTGGGTCAGGAAGATCCTCTGGAGAAGGAAATGGCAACCCACTCCAGTATTCTTTCCTGGAGAATCCCGTGGACAGAGGAGCCTGAAGGGCTACAGTTCATAGGATTGCAGAGTCAGACATGACTGAAATGACTTAGCATGCAGTCATACTTGTATAATAAAGGATGGGGGAAATACTTCACTGCTACAACGTGTACTAAAATTAATTTTACCATCTTTCTGGGAAAAGTGATCTGTAATTTGAGAACCATATAACCAAGGAAAAGGAACTTGAAAGTGAAATTAGAACATATAAGGAAATGTGATTCAAATATGAACAGCTATGTCCAAATCACTAAAGCTGGATAAAGTAGTTTTCTAGGAAGCCTGTATTTGCAGCAAACACAGTGGGTGGGCAGAGGGGAGGAGAGGGGTACTTGGAGGAGGTTGCTTGGAGAATGAGGTGTTAATTTTGAAAGAGTATGATGAAAAAGCTTAAACAAATCCAGAAGGAAAAAACCCTGAAATAGATAATGTATTAAGTGGAGTTAACTTGAAAAAAAATCATTTAAGAAATCTGTGTGGTGCAATTGATAGTTGAATGAGTGTCTTTTTAGTGCTGAATTGAGGAAGGAGGAGAAGAGCACTCACATTTATTGGGTCTTTCAAGGGTCATTGAATAGCTGGGAGGAGTAAGAGGATAATTTGGTTTAGGCCTCCTCCTAAAGATGACTTCACATATAGGCATTGTCAGATGAAGGATATTAAAAAGGGGGTCCCTTTTAATTCTTACTATCATCTTACAAGTAGATTATTTTACAGAATGAGAAACTGAAGCTCAGTATGAAGTTCTGGAGATATCTACTCAGTATACTTTTTGAATGCAAACTAGTCAAAATGGATTCAAAGTTGCTGAAGTATAGATCTAAGTTTTCTTTGATAGAAAAAAATGTTTCAAATATAAATTTATTCATGTAATTGGCATGTTTAAAATTTTCATCACCTAGACTAGCACTGTCCAATAGAAATGTAACATTAAGCCATATGGTATAATTTAAGTAGTCACATTTTTAAAAGTAAAAGAAACAAGAAAATTAATATAAATAATATATTTAGCATATGATTTAAACATATAATCAATATGCAGAATTATTAAGGAGCTATTTTACTTTTTTTTCTGTACTAAGTCTTTGAATCCTGGTGTATATTTTTGGCTTCCCTGGTGGCTCAGATAGTAAAGAATCTGCCTACAATGCAAAAGACCTGGGTTCAATCCCTGTATTTTTAGACTTATAACCTATTGCAATCGGGACTAACCACATTTCAAGTGCTCATAACCACATGTAGCAACTGTACTGGACAACAGAGAGTTAGACTCTGTAGAGTGCAAATACACTGGTTCTAGCCTTTGAAGATAATGACCCAGTAGGCCAAGAGTAGGCGAGGCCCACCAGATGTAAGGGAAGGCCATAATTTGATTTTTTTTCTTTTGCCCCCAGCACCCATACGGATAAGGCAAAAGTCACCTTTGATTGATTTGCCTCTGACTGGTCCTAATCCCCTCTCCAGGATCAACTACCATGAGCAGTGAGGTGCTGCTAGGTCTATTTGTATGATTTTACAAATAGGCACACATTCAAAATATATTGTTGACATGTGTGTTTTTTGAAAATGGGTGAAACAGCATACTTTTTCCCAATTGAAAAGTGAAAGTGTTAGTCACTCAGTCATGTCCAACTCTTTGTGACCCCATGAACTGTAGCCCAACCAGGCTCCTCTGTCCATGGAATTCTCCAGGCAAGATTACTGGAGTGGGCTGCCATTTCCTTCTCCAGGGGATCTTCCTGACCCAGGGACTGAACTTGAATCTCCCATATTAGATGCAGACCCTTTACTGACTGAGCAACCAGGGAAGCTGAAAACAGAAAACCAGGTAAGGGGGCCACCCTTACCTGAGATTAGCTTTTCTCATTTAACAATGTAGCTTTGAGAACTTTTCATATTGGTAGACTTATCAACCTCATTTTAAAGTGTTGTGTAGTAGTCTATAATTTATTTAACCATTTCTCCATCAATGAACAGGCTCTAATTTACTGCTGTTTTTATTAGAGAAACAATAAATGGAAAGGTCTTTTTTTTTTTTTTTTTTTTTTTCTGGCTGCTCCTCTCAGTATGAAAGCAAAAGTTGCTCAGTTGTGTCTGAGTCTTTGCGACCCCATGGAATTCCATGAAATTCATGGACAGTCCATGAAATTCTCCAGGCCAGAATACAGGAGTGGGTAGCCTTTCCCTTCTCCAGGGGATCTTCCCAACCCAGGAATCGAACCCAGGTCTCCTGAACTGCAGGCAGATTCTTTACCAGCTGAGCCTCCAGGGAAGCCCATGGATCTTAGTTCCCCAGCCAGGCATCGAACCTGTGACCCCTGCAGTGGAAACACAGAGTCCTAACCACTGGACCACCAGGAAATTGCTGCAATGATCACCTTTATGGTGGTGAAGTAGCATCATTTTCAGAGAAGATGGCATGTCTATCAGAAACTGGGAAATCAAATAAGTTGTTCAAATTGTATGGCTGAGGGCCACTGCTGATGCCTGTCTTGATTGTTTCCAGCCCTCTCTCAGAGATATACCATCCCATATCCTCCCTCCCCATATGCTCAAAATAAGTCTGACAAACATTTCTTTGCTAGAATAGTTAGGCTATTTGCTTTGAGGATAGTTAGGCTTTTCAGGGACTTGAAACTGGAGCGGAGGATGAATAGAAAGGGAATTATTTCCCTAAAGTTCAAGAGAGACAAAGCCTCCAGCCAGAACAGTGGTGTGATTCCAGTTTGGAAAATTCACTGGGATTCTTTATATCCTCACTCCAGTCCACCAGGTGTACGAAATTCTCATTTTGCTTATGACTGCTCTTTGATGTCCTGAGCCAGGCCTGCCTTCTCCTCTTTTCTGCTCAGATTCTTTGTCACTTTAATTCCTTCCAAAGAATTTAATTAACTTAATCCTTACACATTAATGACATTGCCCAGCAGTCCTCTATACCTTCACAAGAAGATATATACTTTAAAGATGTATTAAATTGATGATTCTGTATTCTCTCCATCCATCTGTCCATCATTCAACAAACTTTTAATGAATATAGACCATGTGCCAGGCTCTGGGTTTTAGCCTGGAGATGCAAAGATGAAATAAAGACTTTCACATACTGTGCAGGGGGACAGTAATCTTTGGAGTGACAGGGGAGGAGTGTGTTGGAAAAGGGAGCCATCTCAGGGTTCTACCCAACACAGGATTTAAAGACAGCCCTAAGTAAAAACTGAGTAGAGAGGCAAAAGTTCATTTAAAGGTGTTCTAAAATGGAACATACACTCATACACCCTACTCCTTGTTCCCAGGATCTTCCCTGTCTCCTTTTTGTCCCCTTTCCTGTCCTGGTTTTGGAGGTTCCTTTGGCTGCTCTCTCTCCACAGCACGGCTGCCTCTCTCCTCGGGCAAGAACAGATTTGGGACATCAGAGTCAGACAGTCCAGAGCCCACAGTGTAACGCATCATGTGATGAAATATTAAATCTCATTTTTGATATGGATTTCCAAGCAAAGCAGATACTGTTTGAGTGTGGGATTGGTAATTTCCTCCTCCCCACCAAAGCAGTTAATGAATCATTTGCATAATGTTTAATGATAAGTGATGCATTGTAGAATTTTACTAACCTAAAATTTTGTTTTGTCTTGGTTTTTTATTTTTAAAATTAAATTTTCTTATTGAAGTATAGTCGATTTACAATGTTGTATTAGTTTCAGTTATATAGCAAAGTGATTCATATATATATACATATATATATTCTTCAATTATTTTCTCTTATAGGTTATTACAAAATACTGAGTATAGTTCCCAGCCTAAAATATTTTTGAAAAAGTTTTCTGCTTCCTCCCCTCCCCACGTTGACCAGACCAGCCTGGCATTGATCCAGAAAGGATTTTAAATTAGTGAGTCATTAGGCTGTATAAAAAGAGCTTACCCAGTGTAAAGGTACCCTCTTCCATGAAACAAAAAGTCTTCAGAAATGACCACAACTCACTTAAAGTGAAGGTTAAACATTGTAACCAGAACAGTGCCCTAATTCAGCAAATTTTATTTATGTCCAAATGCATAGGTATTGGCAATGAACAGCAATTTGAGAAGTCATAACCCAAGACAATTATTGTGAGGGCCTTTAGAGTTCCCTATAAATTTCCCTTGGTGACCTCAGAGCAAACGCTCAACCACACAGTCAAATATTTGTATTAGGTGTTCCTGTGTTTAACATACTAATTAAAAAGATAAAATTCTTTGATTCCCTCTCAAATCATTTTACTTGTAATCTCTTTTCTGGAAAAGCCTGCTGGATAAATGGAACTAAGAGTATGCTTTCTAAAAAGAGGCTTTATCATGTTGTAATAAATCCAGGGACCGGGGACATTAAGGTACCTGAAGTGCTCTTAATGAGTCTATGGTGGAGAACATCCTCCGGGGCTTGTTTCAGGGACCTTTACCTTGAAGGTTATAAATCCTATGAGAAGTGACTGTAATGGGGGAAAGCTTTAACAGAGGAAACACTGAGTTCAAACACAGCTAAATGCCCGGCCAGAGGGGCAGGTTTAAGGACAGGTGAGGAAGCCATGACACTTTGAGGCATTAACCTGAAACACTTGTCTTTGGAGAAGTCACCTGACTGACTCTGAAATCTACTCAGAAGAGACCAAAATGCCATTTGGAAATCTCTTTCTTGACCCTATAATAATGTATTTCTCTTCCCTTCTTTCCTATTTATATTTTGGTGTATGAAGGACTATAGAGAGCTCCCATCCAAAGTGTAGTCTGAGGACTACTTGGATCAGAATCATCCCAAGGGAATTATTAAGAATGAACACTCCTAGGCATAGCCTCATTCCTACTCAACCAGAAATATTCTTGGTGGTAGAGATGGTGGCAGTAATGGTGAGGTGGGAGGTTTGAAAGGCTTAGATTCTGATTGTTTTTTGTTTAAAAATTTAAATATTTATTAATCTATTTAAAAATAACAATAATGCCATTATATGTTAACATATGTATCTCATGAAAAATAAATAAATTTCCAAAACAACAGATAATTTAGTAAGAAGAACCCCATGAACAGTATGAAAAAGCAAAAAGATATGACACCAGAAGATGAGCTCCCTGGGTTGGTAGGTGTCCAATATGCTACTGGGGAAGAGCAGAGATAGCTTCAAAAAGAATGAAGAGGCTGGGCCAAGTGGAAATGATGCTCCATTGTGGATGTGTCTGGTGGTGAAAGTGAAGTCCAATGTTGTAAAGAACAACACTGCATAGGAACCTGGAACGTCAGGTCCATCAGTTCAGTTCAGCCGCTCAGTTGTGTCTGACTCTTTGCAACCCCATGGACTGCAGCATGCTAGGCTTCCCTGTCCATCACCAACTCCCAGAGCTTGCTCCAACTCATGTCCACCAAGTCGGTGATGCCATCCAACCATCTCACCCTCTGTTGTCCCCTTCTCCTCCTGCCTTTAATCTTTCCCAGATCAGGGTCTTTTCCAATGAGTCAGCTCTTTACATCAGGTGGCCAAAGTATTGAAGCTTCAGCTTCAACATTAGTCCTTCCAATGAATATTCAGGACTGATTTCCTTTAGGATTGATTGGTTTTATCTCCTTACAGTCCAAGGAACTCTCAAGAGTCTTCTCCAACATGACAATTCACAAGAATCAATTCTCCAGTGCTCAGTTTTCTTTATGGTCCAACTCTCACATCCATACATGACTCAAGGTCCATAATCAACGTAAATTCAACATGGTCAAGCAGGATATGGCAAGAGTGAACATTGACATTTTAGGAATTGGTGATCTAAAATGGATGGGAATGGGCCAATTTAATTCAGATGACCATTATATCTACTACTATGGGCAAGAATCCCTGAGAAGAAATGGAGTAGCCCTCATAGTCAACAAGAGTCCGAAATGCAGTACTTGGATGCAATCTCAAAAAGAGCAGAATAATCTCAGTTTGTTTCCAAGGCAAACCACTCAACAGCACAGTAATCCAAGTTTATGCCCCAACCACTAATGCTGAAGAAACTGAAGTTGAATGATTCTATGAAGACCTACAAGACCTTCTAGAACTAACACCAAAAAAAGATGTCCTTCTCATCATATGAGGATTGGAATGCAAAAGAAGGAAGTCAAGATACCTGGAGTAACAGGCAAGTTTGGCTGTGGAGTACAAAATGAATCAGGGCAAAGGCTAACAGACTTTTGCCAAAAGAAAAAACTGGTCATAGCAAACACTCTCTTCCAACAACACAAGAGATGACTATACACATGGACATCCCCAGATGGTCAATACTGAAATCAGATTGATTATATTCTTTGCAGCCAAAGATGGAGAAGCTCTATACAGTCAGCAAAAACAAGACTGGATGCTGAGTGTGGCTCAGATCATCAGCTCTTTATTACAAAATTAAGGCTTAAAAGATGACACCACCCTTATGGCAGAAAGTGAAGAAGAACTAAAGAGCCTCTTGATGAAAGTGAAAGAGGAGAGTGAAGGTTGGTTTAAAGCTCAACATTGAGAAAACTAAGATCATGGCATCCGGTCCCATCACTTCATGGCAAATAGATGGGGAAACAGTGAACATAGTGGCTGACTTTATTTTTCTGGGCTCCAAAATCACTGTGGATGGTGACTGCAGCCATGAAATTAAAAGACGCTTACTCCTTGGAAGGAAAGTTATGACCAACCTAGATAGCATATTAAAAAGCAGAGACATTACTTTGCCAACAAAGGTCCATCTAGTCAAGGCTATGGTTTTTCCAGTAGTCAAGTATGGATGTGAGAGTTGGAATATAAACAAAGCTGAGCACAGAAGAATTGATGCTTTTGAACTGTGGTGTTGGAGAAGACTCTTGAGAGTCCCTTGGACTGCAAGGAGATCCAGCTAGTCCATCCTAAAGGAGATCAGTCCTGGGTGTTCACTGAAGGGCCTGATGTTGAAGCCGAAACTCCAATACTTTGGCCACCTGATGTGGAGAGCTGACTCATTTGAAAAGACCCTGATGATGGGAAAGATTGAGTGCAGGAGGAGAAGGGGACGACAGAGGATGAGATAATTGGATGGCATCACTGACACAATGGACATGGGTTTGGGTGGACTCTGGGAGTTGGTGATGGACAGGGAGGCCTGGCATGCTGCAGTTTATGGGGTTGCAAAGAGTTGGACACAACTGAGTGACTGAACTGAACTGAACTGAAGGCTTAAAAAACAAAATTCAGGCTTAAATTGAAGGAAGTAGGGAAAACTGCTAGACCATTCAGATATGACCTAAATCAAGTCCCTTATGATTTGATTTGATCCACAGTGGAGATGACAAATAGATTTAAGGGATTAGATCTGGTAGACAGAGTGCCTGAAAAACTGTGGATGGAGGTTCCTAACACTGTGCAGGAGGTGGTGACCAAAACCATCACAAAGAAAAAGAAATGCAAGAAGGCAAAGTGGTTGTCTAAGGAGGCCTTACAAATAACTGAGAGAAGAGAAGCAAAAGGCAAAGGAGAAAGGGAAAGGTATACCTAAACGAATGCAGAGTTCCAGACAATAGCAAGGAGAGGTAACAAAATCTTCTTAAATGAACAATGCAAAGAAATAGAGGAAAACAATAGAATGGCAAAGACTAGAAATCTCTTCAAGAAAATTGAAGATACTAAGGGAATATTTCATGGAAAGATGGGCACAATAAAGGACAGAAACGGCAAGGATCTTAAAAATCGGAAGAGATTAGGAAGAGGTGGCAAGAAGGTGTACAGAAGAACTGTACAAAAAAGGTCTTAATGATCTGGATAACCATGATGGTGTGGTCACTCACCTAGAGCCAGACATTCTGGAGTGTGAAGACAAGTGGGCCTTAGAAAGCTTTACTACGAACAAAGCTAGTGGAGGTGATAGAATTCCAGCTGAGCTATTTCAAATCCTAAAAGATGATGCTGTTAAAGTGCTGCCCTCAATATGTCAGCAAATTTGGAAAACTCAGCAGTGGCCACAGGACTGGAAAAGGTCTGTTTTCATTCCAATTCCAAAGATAGGCAGTGCCAAAGAATGTTCAAACTGCTGTACAATTGTGCTCATTTCACATGCTAGCAAGGTAATGCTCAAAATCCTTCAAGCTAGGCTTCAGTGGTATGTGAACTGAGAACTTCCAGACACACAAGCTGGATTTCGAAAAGACAAAGGAACCAGAGATCAAATTGCCAACATCCGCTGGATCATAGTAAAAGCAAGGGAATTCCAGAAAAACATCTAATTCACTGACTATGCTAAAGCCTTTGACTGTGTGAATCACGGCAAACTCTGGAAAATTCTTAAAGAGAAAGGAATACCCGATCACCTTACCTGTCTCTGAGAAACCTGTATGCAGGTCAAGAAGCAACAATTAGAACTGGATATGGTACAATGGACTGGTTCAAAATTGGGAAAGGAGTATATCAAGGCTGTATATTGTCACCCTGCTTATTTAACTTATATGCAGAGTACATTATGCAAAATGCTGAGCTGGATGAATCACAAGCTGGAATCAAGATTGTTGGGAGAATATCAACAACCTCAGATATGCATATGACACCACTTTAATTGCAGAAAGTGAAGAGAGACTAAAGAGCCTCTTGATGAGGGTGACAAGAGGAGAGTGAAAAAGCTGGCTTAGCAGTCAAAAATCTAAGATCTTGGCATCCAGTCCTATCACTTCATGGCAAATAGATGAGGAAAAAGTGGAAACAGTGACAGATTTTATTTTCTTGGACTCCAAAATCACTTCAGATGGTGACAGAAACCATGAAATTAGAAGATGCTTGCTCCTTGGAAGAAAAGTTATGACAAACCTAGACAGCATATTAAAAGTCAAAAGACATCATTTTGCCAACAAAGGTCTGTATAGTCAAAGCTATTATTTTTCCAGTAGTCAGGTATGGATGCAAGAGTTGGACCATAAGGAAGGCTGAGCACCGAAGATTTGATGCTGTTTAACTGTAGTGCTGGAGAAGATTCTTGAGAGTCCCTTGGACAGTAAGGCGATCAAAGCAGTCAATCCTAAAGGGAATCAAGCCTGAATACTCATTGGAAGGACTGGTCTGAAGCTGAAGCTCTAATCCTTTGGCCACCTGATTGGAAGATGTGACTCATTGGAAAAGACCCTGATGCTGGGAAAGAGTGAGAGCAGGAGGAAAGGAAGATGAGATGATTGGATGGCATCACCCACTCCACAGACATAAGTTTGAGCAAACTCCAGGAGATAGTGAAGGACAGGGAAGCCTTACGTGCTGCAGCCCATGGGGTTGCAAAGAGTCAGACATGATCTAGTGACTGAACAACAGAGAGTCCCTGGGGACCTAACCACTTCCAGCTGCCTTGGAACCAAGAACATGGCATGTGTGTTACCATCAATGGACGACAGAGACCCTGTTGTGCTTTTATTCTATTGATTCTGCCCTCACCCTTCAGCTGGAACCAGGGTGGAGGAGGCTTCCCTTAACCCAGAGGATTACATTAGAATTGAACACTATTGTCAATTTTTTCCTTTAAATGAGTGTTTCATTCTTATTAGACATTTATTTTTAACACTTTAGCCTTAAAAATATTTGTATTTTTGAGTTACAGTGTATTTTTTCATTCTGATTTATAGTTCTTTTTACTTTTCACTAATTTTACCTACTTTACCTTTGATATGATTTTATGTCTGAGATTTTGGTTCTTAATTTGGTCTCTTCTTTGCTATTTTAACTTATTTACACTCATTTTCTATGTTTATTCTTATAATTTTATTTCCTTTCTTTGCTTATATTTTTAAAAATTTATTGTCTTTCTTTTTGTTTCAATGTTACTAATGTTTTCTTATCCAGTTTTAAGTTTTATTGTTACTTTAGCTTGTCAATCATTAAGTTTCTTGACTCTTGTGGTATCAGTTTGTTCCATTTTTTAAAATTTAAGTTCACCCTTAAACTTTTTTGTTTAACTTTTTCCATATTAACTTGTTTTACTCTAATAATAAATATGTCATGATTTTCTCCTTTTGATTTTCGGGTTTCTGGTACTATTTCTTAAGTTTAATATTTCTGTTTTTATTATGCTTGCTTTTTGTTTCCTGTTCATAACTTTTGAATTGATTTTTATCCACTGTTCTTTGTCTATTTGTTTTAATGGTAAATAACAAGCGTGGCCACAGATGAGGGTACTTGGACTGGATGCTGGGGGCTGTGGAGGGGGAGGAGTCTACAGTTTCTGTAACAGATAAAAGGAACTGAATGATAAACACGGAGCATTTTTTTGAAGGATCCATTTTATTCAAAGTTCAGGGATGAAAAAAATCCTAGATCCTTGAAGATCTTTGGAGGAAAATTGTTAATCCATGCACTGGAAATGTGCTGTCAACTTTAAAAAATTCACTCTGCGTTTCAAAAATTGATAGATTCAATATAGCAATATCTCAACTATAAGTCAATGAGAGAAGGAGAAGCCTCCAGATAACATTTTGGTCAATTATGTAAACCCAAAGGTTGCTTCTTATTCTTTAGCCTTCTTAAATTCCTTCTTTAAAATTAAAAAGCCCCCTCCTTTATTCAGCCTGCCTTTAATATGCCCTTAAGTTTCCTCCTGATTTGCTAATTCTCTATCCAGCCATCACCTTTGTCCCCTGAAGACCTAGCTTCCCCTGCTGGGCCCAACTCAGAGACAAAAGGGGTCACAGAACATTGAACTTTCCTTCGGATTTGTGTCATGCTCAGGGCAGCAAGGGATTGTGTTGTATCCCTGTGTTTCTTAAAGGCGTAGCAGTGTCTGGTGCACTGTAAGTGTTCAGTGAATGCTCAATGAAGGAATAAAGGAATGGATAGATGGACAGATGCTCAGCATTGAAGGTCACCATTGATCTCCTGACTGCCTAATCTCATTTCTGCAAATCTTTCTACAATGTAACCTTCTCAACTTTCTACCTTCTACCTCTTATCCCTTCCTCAAATGTATTTTCTCCTTTGGCTCTCAAAATTAAATGCAATTCTGCTATAACCACAACCCCTCCAAACACTTACTTCTATACCCTATACTACTTCGTATTCCTTTTCCTGGAGATAATTGTGGACATCTCAAGACTCAGACACCAGACTCATTTCTTTATTTTCTGCCTAGTTCTAATTCTGAATAACTGTCACAACTTCAACCCTCACCGTCATGCTGATAACCCCAAATCTGTAGCCCTGACCTCTCACCTGAGCTCTTGCCCCTTATCTTTGTGTGCCTACCACTGGAGACTCCTGCCTAGATTTCTCACTACTAAATATCCCAATCTCCTCAGATTCCTCTCTGTGAAGGAAGTGTATGTGTGTGTGTGTGTGTACGTATGGTGTGGTATGTATTTTACTTGCTCTGGTACCATTGCAAACAGTGGTGATAATAATAGCTACCATATTTTGATTATCTACTACATGTCAGGCACATTATATTTGTCAGCTCATCTAATCTTCACAACTACCCTACAAAGTAGAAATTAACTGCCTTTTTAGAGGTGAGGAAACTGAGGCTCAGAGAATTTAAACAATCTGTCCCAAATCACAAAGCTAGTATGTGGGATTCAAAAATCAAGGTTTTATAGCTCTAGAACTCATATTCTTTCTGCTGCTTCACCCAATTAACACATTGAAAATTTATAGCTAGATACATATATATATATATGTATATATAGCTTGAAAGGTGGGGAACATCAATGATCTCTATGAGTCTTTGGAATTTGGCATGGTTTATTTGCCTCTGTTGACAATGTTTACCCTAGGTGGTGATTAAGCATAGACGCTTTGGACTCAGGCAGATTCAGTTCAATCTCAGTGCCATTATTACATGAAGGGGGAGAGTAGTTGACTTTTCTGAGCCTGTTTATTCCTCTGTGAAATGAGGACATTAATACCTACCTCCCAGGAGAATTGGGAAGAATAAATGAAAGAACGTATGTTAAGAATCAACTGAACTACCCATCAACTAATGAATGGGTAAATAAAATGTCATAAATCCACCCAATGGAATATTATTTGGCAATAAAAATAATGAAGTTCTCATATTCTCTGCAACATGGATGAACCTTGAAAACATTAGGCTAAGTGAAAGAAGTCAGTCATAAAACACCACATGTAGTATGAAATGTCCGGAACAGACAAATCTATAGAAAGAGAATGTAGATTAGTGGTTGCCAAGGGCTGGATTTGGGATGGCAGTGAGGGGTGACGGTATAAGGGAAATGCGGAGTGACCACTAACAGGAACAGTGTTTCTTTTGCGGGTGATGTGTATTTTCTAAAATTGATTTTGCTGTTGGTTGTACAACTCTGTGGATACACTGAGTGAGTGAGTGAAGTCGCTCAGTCGTGTCCGACTCTTTGCGACCCCATGGACTGTAGCCTACCAGGATCCTCCATCCATGGAATTTTCCAAGCAAGAGTACTTGAGTGGGTTGCCATTTCCATCTCCAGGGGATCTTCCCAACCCAGGGACCAAACCCGGGTCTCCCGCATTGCAGGCAGACGCTTTACCATCTGAGCTACCAGGGAAGCCCTGTGGATACACTAAAAAAAAACCATTAAATCGTACACTTTAAATTGGTGGGTTATATACAATGTGAACTTTATCTCAATAAAGATGTTTTAGGGAATTCCCTGACCATCAGTTTTTAGGACTTAGCGATTTCACTGTGGTGGCGTGGCCTAGGTTCAATTTCTGGTCAGGGAGCTAAGATCCCACAAACCTAGAGGGATGGCCAAAAAAAAAAAAAAGATGTTTAAAAAAAAAATGTATGTTACACACTTAGCACATAATTGGTGCTCAATGAGTTCTCATTGTTCTAACATTCTCCTTGCCTGGTTTGTCTCCAGCAATCAATAGTGAACGTTTGTTCCTATTTGCAGTGCCCTGGCTTAAGTGCATACCTACCCTCCCCCACTCCTTCTTAAACACTTGGTAGACTTTCTTCGTCTCCTTTTTGAGGTCCTTGAGGATTGGGGGGCAGTCTGCCTGCTGCTCCTTATGCTTGACCTCTGTCTTGGCCTGGGCTGTCCTGTGTATGCTCCTCCTTCACTGTGTCTCTCAAAATCACCTTCCTGGGCTACTTTTCAGACCTTTCCCCTCTCCTTCTTATTCAACAAACACGAGGTAGGAAGCCACCCTAAGCAGGGTACTGCTAGGCTAGGCACTGTGGATAATGCAAGGCGGTTAAAGACTTGCAAAGAGCTCTTTGATTATGCTTGGGGAAATGGCATATATATATAAAAACACAACTAAGCTGAGGACACAAGTTTGTTAAGTGTCAATTGTGTAATTCTCACAGAGGTGATATGGGAGTTTAAAGAAGTGAGAGATCATTGGTTAGGGGGCTCTTCAAAAAGCAGTTGGTTTTTGACTGAGAGGTGAGCTTCCTACTGGAAGAGAGAATGGGGCCGGTGTGTAAGCAAAGGCATAGATAGAGGTCTTCCTTCTTCCTTCCTTACACATGTATTAAGCATATACTATATATGCTGGACTCTGGGGTTGTAAAGAAAGAGTGAGTCCTGCCCACTCAGCTTACAGATGTGGGGAAGCTGGACACACAAAGAAATAAAGAAAAATCCATGAATATAATGGAGCAAGTTAGAGAGGTGCCTGCGGGAGTCTGCAAAGGCAGGGTAGAGAGCTGACATTTGGGTGTTCAGAGTGAAGAGGTGAGGAAGCAGTGTGTAGCGAAAGCAAAGGCTGGGGCATGACGGCTGGGATCAAAGGCTGGGGCTGTGGCTGTGAAGGTGTGTTGGGGTTTCATCGTAAGGGTTTTGTGTCCTGCGTTAAGTAATTTATGTTTCATTCTGAGGTAATCAAAGGTGGTGGGGGGCAGGGAACACTTTCCACTGCTCCCAGGCAAAACTGTCTAATCCCAGTTGTCTTTCTGCTTTCTTCTTGAACTTTACCCCTCTTCCAACGCTTCCTGCAGCTGGCCTCCTTCTTGCTTTCATTAAATGCTGAATGTAGAAGTCATCTTTTCTTGAAGTCTTGCATGTGGGTCCCCAGGAAGACCCTACTTCTCTTTTCCTCTCCCATCTTGCACACATCTTACTGGAGGGTGGGGAGGGAAGCTTGAACAGGAGTTCTCCCCTCGGCCATCAGAGATCAAAATAATGCTGATCCCATGGGTTTTTACCTGTGGTCAAATGCAACATGTAGATTGCCTGACTTCTCACATTTTAGTTGGATTAAAACATTTTATTTTTTAAAAAATATTTATTTATTAAATTTTTTTTCTCTGCCTTGGGTCTTAGTTGTGGCATGCAGGATCTTCATTGGGGGCACTCGGGCTTCCGTCTAGTTGCAGCAGACTGATTTAGTTGCCCCCTTGCATGTGAGATCTTAAATCAAACCCATGTCCCCTAATTGCAAGGCAGATTCTTAACCACTGGAACACCAGGAAAGTCTCTGATTAAAGTGTTTTAAAATGCAGGTCCAAACCTTCCAACACATGAGCCCTTATAATGTTCCCAAACTAAATTAATACACTATCCATGGAATTTTTCTACATACAGGAAGATTTCAGTCATCTTTCTAAAAACAAATCCACTTGTAGATCACTGAAGGATTAGTAGAAATACATATAACATATTCAAAGATAGCTAAGTAGTTTTAAGCATAGCACTATACAGAAAACTATTTCTATGATATACAAGTAAGAGGGGATTGTAGTTTCCAAACAAAATAAAAGGGCAAATCTGTTGACTGAATTCATACTCATTTATCATAGTTTCCCGTACTGTATTAATATCTTTAACTGGCCAGTCAATCATAAAAAAATTAAATCCTCTGTAAATCTTATCAGGACCACAAAAATAATGGGATTTCTGTTTACAAGGTGTCGATTGTGTTCAGAGTCTTTGATAATGACTGCAGACAGTCAATAAACACTGAGACATTTACATGGTCTGTAGGAGCCTAACTAAACTATCTAATCTTTCAAAAGACAGTCAACACAATGAACTCTAAACCTAATCCCCTCAAATACTGGAGAGACAGTTTAGTGCTTTAAATACTCCTCAACCCCAAACTCCACACTAAAAAGAACCATTAAAGGCTTTTTCTTAAACTCACAGAAGTGGGACATTCTGATTTTAGGTCCATTCTCTGATGGCAAATCTTTACCTTATAATCGAAGTTCCACCTTTTATAGGATCTGGGATTTGTGAAGGGTGGCAAATATTGTAAGTATTGTAGGACTTGACTTAAAAGGAGAAAAGGAGTAGCATTTGGTGATTAAACTTTTTCAGTGACTTTTAAAAAGTTTCAAGAAAGAAAAACACAATACTTGCTGGTTTTGTTATGATCAGGTAAACTCACATTTACCCAGAATTCCTGCTCCTGGTCCCATATTTAGTCCTGGGAGATTTTTTTAAAGAAATTGAAAAAAAAAAAAAAAGCTATTGATTAATGATTTCTTCTTTTCCAGGACTGTATTGCTCAGTGAACATAAGGTTTAAAAATTCTAAACTCCTGACAAGAGACTTGTATAAGGGAAATTGAAGATGCCTAACTATGGAGTCATCAATTTAGATACTAAGAGAAACCTTGGGTTTTCAGTGGCTGTCAGGGAAAGAGAAAGGAGAATTTCAGCAGCACTTCTGTAAATGCTGTTTTGATTCTACAATGTTTTTGTGAAGTTAGTCAATGATATGAAGATGCTTGGGAATACATTTGTCATATACTGGCTGGAAAAAGTGGGTCCTGGCATCCCACTCGGAAAGAATGAATCTCTTGAGAAGCTTGATATGGGGCTTTTTTTTCTTTCATTTCTTGCACAGTCCATGGTTCTTTGTTGCTCTTGTTTAAAGAGCCTGGCTTGAGAGGTACTGATGGATTGTTCCATTCCATACCCAAGGCAAGAGTGGGACTCAAGAAAAAGCAGCCTTGCTGCTTGTGTAACAGTCTTAATGAGATTCCAAACACATGTGGCTTTTAGCCTTAAAAACTGATGAATGCAAGAGACTGCCTACTCTTACAAGGCAACCACAGCAAATGCAGTGGTTGATTTTCAGTGCTCATCTTAATTGAACTACGACTGACATCTTAAACAATCATTCCCTCCTCAAATAAATATCACCATCACAGGGTTTCACACTACACTCCTGGTTTCCCATTTACTTCATTGTTTCTCATTCTCTTTGCCTGATTCTTTCCGTTTCCTAGATCACTGAACGTTGGAGTTCTCTTGATCTCCAGTGTTGATCATTCTATGTTGACGTGCCCGGGGATTCTGTCCTAGGATCTCTTCTGTTTTGCATCTACACTTATTGCCTTGATGATCTCATCTAATCTCAGGGCTTTAAATACTCCCTATTTATAGGTGGGGGCTTCCCTGGTAGCTCAGATGGTAAAGCGTCTGCCTGCAATGCGGGAGACCCAGGTTTGATCCCTGGGTTGGGAAGATCCCCTGGAGAAGGAAATGGCAACCCACTCCATTATTCTTGCTTGGAAAATCTCATGGACTGAGGATCCTGTTAGGCTACAGTCCATTGGGTTGCAAAGAGTAGGCCAGGACTGAGCGACTACTTTACTTTACTTTTATATTGATTACTTCTATTTATATCTCCAGTATATACTATACTTCCCTGTGCTCCAGGTCATATGCCCAACTTCCAGCTTAACATCTCCACTAGGATGTCTAATAAATATCTGAGCATCTGAGCTCCTTCTGCTGCCATCAGGAAACTGCTCCTCCCAGAGTGTTCCCCTTCTCAGTAAGTGCCAATCCCATTCTCCTAGATGCTTAAATAAAAATAATCTTGGCATCACCCTTGACTCCCTTTTTATCTAATATGTCACATTCTAATCCATTAGCAAATCCCATGTGTTCTACCTTCAGATGTATTCAAAATCTGACACTTCTTCCATCTCCCTACTACTTCACTGGTTCAAACCAGCTTTTAGTTGATCCTGCTGCTTCTATTGTATCTAGTAAGTAGAAAAGCTGAGATTCAAACCCAACTGTTCTTTCATTTTGAAGACCTTGATCTTTTTGCCTGGGCTCTACTGTCCCTCTGCCTGGTTGCCTTTGGTGGCTGCTAATGTAGGTACTTCCTCTCTCTCCATTCTCATTCTTTCCATTTTTTTCTAATGGAATCATAACTACCTTCAAAATGGCACTGTGAGCAAATATCTTTTGTTCTGTCTTTCCCAACCTCATGCAGATAAGTGCACACACCAGCCCTGGACTGTCCTAGTCCTCATCTGGACTCATTTACACAAGAGAACAAAAGCCACTTGTAGGCTCTTTTTCTGTGACTTGAAACAACATAATTTCTACCAATTTACCTTGTCATAAATGGCAGCCACATACTTCTTCTGTATCTTTTAGACTCTAGCACAGTGCTAAGCACATAACTGGTCCTCAGTAAATGACAGTGATTGACTGCTTATGATAAAGCAAAATTTCTCCAAGTTTTAACTAACCCATTCCTACCACTATCAGTAATGAGATGACTAAAGCTTTGGAATCGAGTTTGTACCTCTGGCACTTCTGAGGGAATTTTTTTTGTGTTGAACTACATATGAAAAGTGAAAGTCACACAGTTGTGTCCGATTCTTTGTGATCTCATGAACTATATAGCCCGCCAGGCTCCTCTATCCATAGAAATCTCCAGGTAAGAGTACTGGAGTGGGTTGCCAGGGAACTATATAGCTCGGCCTTAAAATGAGTGAGAATTTTCTAGGTAAGAATACTGGAGTGGGTTGCCATTTCCTTCTCCAGGGAATCTTCCTGACCTAGGGATTGAACCCAAGTCTTCTGCGTCTCCTGCACTGGCAAGTGGATTCTTTACCACTGAGCCACCCAGGAAGCCTAAGTAATATGACAGACTTATACCATACAGTATAGGGCTTAAATTAATAATAAAATTTGCATAAAATACAAGTATGGCTTATGAGACTGAGTCCATGAGTTTTCCCTAACATAAGTTCCATTACTTTAAGATTCTAAATAAAGATTAAAATATTTTTAGCAATAAATAAATAAAATACTGTTACCATTCTCAATGCCTTCCCCTGAAACATCATTTCAAGACAAATTTCTGTATAACACAGACTTTGGGTCTTTAAAAAGATTATGACATTACAAAATCTACTATAAGAAAAACAGTACTAACCGTCCATTGTGTTGGAATGTTACTGCTGAGCTGCTGGTTGCTGTTGTTGTCGCTAAGTCATGTCTGACTCTTTGTGACCCCATGGACTGCAGCATGCCAGGCTTTCCTGTCCTTTGCTATCTCCTGGAGGTTGCTCAAATTCATGTCCTTTGAGTCAGTGATGCTATCTAACCATCTCACCCTCTGCCGCCCTCTGAGATGTTGGTCGGCTTATAAATGCCTTAAAAGAAAACAATTTATAGTCTTGCTCTTTCCTGTTATTGAAAGGTCTTAAACCTCCAAATCACAATCCACCTCCAAGGCCTTTGAGGCCTGAATTCCAGGCCTCGTTAAGCAGAGAAACAGTTGAATATTACTCACAAGTGTGCAAAATCGGTTGGGAACTGCTTTGTTCTGTGCTGAGTCCATCTTAGGATTCAGGCCATGGGCTGTGGACTGTATTCATTCTAAGGTGAATTCTGATTGGTCGTCTCTAAGATGAATTCTGATTGGTGGAAAGAGCATGCTTCTTCAAGCGCTGTCCTCACTTACAAGTCTCTGGGCAGGTCGTTTAACCTCTCAGAGTCTACATTTTATTATTATTATTATGTAATCTACAGATGGAAATAATATCCAAAATAGCTATTCCATAGAGCTGTTGAGATGATAAAATGAAGGAATATTGTGAAAGGGCCTAGTTCATAGTAGTCACTCAATATTTGTTCATTCATCTTGATATATATTACATTTTATAAATGCTTTAGAATTTTTGAAATGCTTTCACACACTGTACAGGTTATTGTCAAAATATCAAGCACCGATTAACACTTCCTCTAAGAGCATTTGGATGGCTGTACTTTAATTATTTTAGGATGTGACCAGCTTTTGTGGAGTTGAGTTAGTTGGCTTCATTATTCCCTTGCAACATTTCCTCTGCACTCGTTGATTTCCATGGCTACACGATGATTACTTCCTGAGAAACAAAGGAACACATGTGTTTGGAAGTAAAAAGGAAGCATACAGATCACCTACTGAACCACAACCCTGCAAAACCTGGTATAAATGGAAACTTTTCTTTTTATCATAGTGTGTTTGAAGTGAAGGAATTCACATTAGTCATTCGCTCGGTTTTTACTCTACAATAGATGTCCTTGTAAGGGGCCAGATAGCGTCAGGCCGTATAAACCAAATATACTCCAAAATGTTTTGCGAGGTAGACTGTTTACAACATTAAAATTTCTGAGTGGTGACCAATTCAGAAAAGTGATAGTAGGTAATGGGAAATTTGAAGACAAAGAATTGAGTGTAGGAGGAAATAACTCACTACTTTAAAACACAATGATTCCTTTTTACTGCATTCATTGATCGATTATTTTAGCAAACATATGTTAAGGATTCTGGGTATGAGGTCCTGTAACTAAGTGCTCTGAGAACTACAAACATGAATAGGACCAAGGGGAATAAGGCCCAGAGATGGTCTTCAAAGAATTTATAGTTTATATTGGACATAAAATCTGTATGTCTCCTGGGTCCAAATTATGTCCCATATGAAGTACAATCCAAGACCTGTGATGGCTTTGAGAATGGGGCTATTTATGTTGAGTCTCAGAGAATACTTATAAAATTTTTCACCACGTAGACAGATGGAAAGGCATTCCAGACAGAAGAAACAGTGTATACAAAGGAACTGAGGTTACCAGGCTCAGAGCTCATGGATCAGAGATAGGCAAAGATTGGAGAGCAAGAGTAGGTTGAAAATATCTGTTTTGAGAATATCACCTGTTATTAGTAGATAGGTGTGTGATGTATGGAGATTGGCTTACAGTGGGAGGAGAGTGCTGTAGACTAAATGTTTGTGTCCTGTCAGAATTCATATGTTGAAACCTAATCCTCAATATGATGGGTTTTGGGAAGAGAGTAGATCATGACAGTGGAGCCTGTGAGAATTTGATTAGCATCCTTACAAAAGAGACTCCAAAGGGCTCCCTCTCCCTCTCCACCATATGAGGACACGGTGAGAAGACAGAGAAGACAACCATAGTGCACCAGGAAGTAAGCTCTTACCAGACCCCAAAGATAGGCTAGCTTTGATCTTGGACTTCTCAGATGTTAAAACTGGGAGAAATGTTTGTTGTATAAGCCACATAATCTATGGTATTCTGTTATAGCAGTTCAAACAGGCTAAGATAAAGAAGAAGTTTAGTATGCTCAGTTTGGGACAAGCTGAATGTCAAATGCCAGTGAGACACGATATTCTGGTGGAGATGTTATGTAGGTTTTTAGAAATGAAGTTTGGAACTTAGGAGAGATGTGCAATTCAGATTTAGGACTTGTCAGCATACAATGGAAGATGAACTCTTGGAGTCTAGTGTATGAAGAGAATGTAGTTGATGACAGATTCCTGGGAAACAGCTACATTTAAGGGACAGACTGACAAAAAGAAACCTAAGAAGGAGGCTGAGAAGAAGCCAGGGATATATGAAGGAAAACTCTAAGAAAATGGCAGCTTTCCCCTTTCTTTTCAGTGAAGTCCTTCTTTAGTGATCATTAGGGAATGTAAAAGTGGAAAAGGAACCAGTAAAATTGCATTTAATCTAGTCCTTTTTCTTTTGAGATTCTTTCCTGGGATTTGGGGTTCTTTTTCTAATTTTTTTTTTGACTGTGCCATGTGGCTCACAGAATCTTAGTTCCCTGACCAGGGATTGAACCTGGATTTTCAGCAGCAGAAGCTCGGAGTCCTAATCACTGGACTGCCCTGAGGCTGGGAATTCTCTTTTTCTAACCTTGATTCCTTTCTTTATCTCTAAAAATAAACTCCAGGAGCCTAGGGTAGACCAAATAGGTGATCAGCTCTGGGGTTGCCCACAGAATGGAAGGTTCTAAGATTCAGGTAAATGGGATGGTCCTGGTTGTGAAGCTTCAGTGAGCCAGGGAGACGTTATCATATAGTGGTTATGAGCTCTCAGGTAGACAGTTGTTGTTCAGTCGCTAAGTCATGTCCGACACTTTGTGACTCCATGGACTGCAGCACACAAGGCTTCCCTGTGCTTCACCATCTCTCGGAGTTTGCCCAAACTCATGTCCACTGAGTCTGTCATGCCATCCAACCATCTCATCCTCCATGGCCATCCATGGCCAACCAACCATCCAACCATGGCCTCCTTCTCCTCCTGCCCTCAATCTTTCCTAGCATCAGGATTTTTCCAGTGAGTAGCATCAGATAGCCAAAGTATTGGAGCTTCAGCTTTAGCATCAGTCCTCCCAATGAATATTCAGGGTTGATTTCCTTTAGGATGATTGACTGGTTTGATCTTCTTGTTATCCAAGGGACTCTCAAGAGTCTTCTCCAGCACCACAGTTCAAAAGCATCAATTCTTTAGCACTCAGCCTTCTTTATGGTCCAACTCTCACATCTGTACATTATTACTGGAAAGACCATAGCTTTGACTATATGGGCCTTTGTTGGCAAAGTGATGGCTCTGCCTCTAATATGCTTTCTAGGTTTTGTCATAGCTTTTCTTCCAAGGGGCAAGCATCTTTTAATTTCATGCCTGCACTCACTGTCTACAGTAATTTTGGAGCCCAAGAAAATAAAGTCTGTCACTGTTTCCATTTTCCCCTATCTGTTTTTCATGAAGGACCGGATGCCATGATCTTAGTTTTTTTAATGTTGAGTTTTAAACCAGCTTTTTCACTCTCCTCTTTCACCTTCATCAAAAGACTCGTTAGCTCCTCTTTGCTTTCTGCCATTAGAGTGGTATCATGTGCATATCTGAGGTTGTTGATATTTCTCCCAGCAATCTTGATTCCAGCTTGTGATTCATCCAGCTCAGCATTTCATATGATATACTCTGCATATAAGTTAAACAAGCAGGCTGACAATATACAGCCTTGACGTAGTCCTTTCCCAATTTTGAACCAGTTCATTGTTCCATGTTCAGCTCTAGCTGTTGCTTCTTGATCTGCATAGATTTCTTAGGAAGATAAGGTGGTCTGATATTCCCATCTCTTTAAGAATTTTCCACAGTTTGTTGTGATCCACACAATGAAGCAGAAGTAGATGTTTTTCTTGAATTCCCTTGCTTTTTCTATGATCCAGTGGATGTTGGCAATTTGACCTCTGGTTTCTCCGCCTATTCTAAATCCAAACTTGTCCATCTGGAAGTTCTTGGTTGACGTACTGCTGAAGCCTAGCTTGAAGGATTTTGAGCATTATCTTGCTACCTTGTGAAAGGAGCTCAATTGTATGGTAGTTTGAACATTCTTTGGCATTGCCCTTCTTTGAGATTGGAATGAAAACTGAACTTTTTCAGTCCTGTGGCCACTGCTGAGTTTTCCAAATTTGCTGACATATTGAATGAGGGCAGCACTTTAATAGCATCATTTTTTAGGATTTGAAATAACTCAGCTGGAATTCCGTCACCTCCACTAGCTTTGTTCATAGTGATGCTTCCTACAGCCCACTTGACTTCATAATCCAGGATGTCTGGCTCTAGTTGAGTGTCTAAGAGTGTCTAGGATCTGCATTCAAAGCCTGACACTGAGACCCCAAGGGGAATTCTCCCAGCAGATGTGCATGCCATCCTGGGTGTGGACTGCAGATGTCTCATTCCCAGATCACTACTCTCAGTCTGGTTGGAATAAAGGAGAAATTTCTCTACTCCTTGTGGAGTTCTCAAGGGGTTAGTATAGAGTAGGTTCTTAAATATATAGTTTTCTTTTTAATAATCAGTAAATTAACAGAGAACTTTTCTAATGGCTCCGCAGTAAAAAATTCACCTTCAGTGCAGGAGACACAGGAGATGCAGCTTTGGTCTCTGGGTCAGGAAGATCCCCTGGAGGAGGAAATGGCAACCCACTCCAGTATTCTTGATAGGGAAAATCCTATGGACAGAGGAGCCTGGAGGGCTACAGTCCATGTGTGAGTGTTAAGTTTGTTCAGTCATATCCAACTCTTTGCAATCTTATAGACCACAGCCCACCAGGCTCCTCTGTCCATGGGATTATCCAGGCAAGAATACTGGAATGGGTTGCTGTGCCCTCCTCCAGGGGATCTTCCTGACCCAAGGATCCAACCTAGGTCTCTTTTGTCTCCTGCATTGTCAGGCAGGTTCTTTACCACTAGCGCCACTTGGGAAGCCTCGACTATAGTCCATAGGGTCTTAAAGAGTGGGTCACGACTGAGCTACTGAGCAAACTCACAGAACATAAAGATCAATACACAAGAAATAACTTTATTTAGGTATATGAGCATTGTGGGCTTCCCATGTGGCGCTATTGGTAAAGAACCCGTCTGCCAGTGCAGGAGATGTAAGATGCCGGTTTGATCCCTGGGTCAGGAAGATCCCCTGGAGTGGGCATGGCAACCCACTCCAGTATTCTTGCCTGGAGAATCCCATAGCCAGGGGAGGCTGGTGGCCTACAGTCCAAAGGTCATAAAAAGTCAGACACAACTCTAAGTCACACGAAGTGACTTAGCAGGCATGAGTATTGTAGTCTGCTAACATCTTTATGGGTCACTGATATTTTCAAAACTCTGACCATTGAGCACCAGAGAAAATCTACCCCTGTCCATTATAAAGGAAATAGGAGAACAATACTACTCACTATAGCAAAATTATAAAACAGTTGACTTAAAAAAACAAATGATCCTCAATGGTTTATAATATGGTTCCTTATTAATAAGCAATGGCATAATACAAATGCTTCCACAATGCTTTTTAAATTTTTTTTACTTTCTTAACACTGTCTTGAAAAACTTATTTGCATTATTTAATTTAATTTTTCCAACAAATCTATCAAATAAGGGCTTGTCTATTATGTATAAAAGGAAACTCCAGACACAGAAGGTTCCCAAGGTCACATAGTTAATAGTTAGCAGAGGTAGGATTTGAACCCAGGAAGTCCAGATCTGGAGTCTGGGCATGCAACTGTTAACACTACACAGAAACCTGCTTTGATTCTGCTACTGGAACACTTTGTGAATCACCTAGTATGGAAGGAAATCTACACTGTACATGCAAAGGGAGGCTTTCTCAGCAGAGCTTCTATGTGGGCAGGTAGAGTGGGGGCAGGTTGTGGGAGATATATTTGTGCTAAGTCAGGGCCACAAGCATGATAATTTTTTATACTAACAGAAATCATAATCATATAATGATCTTATTTTCAATTTCCCGTTGGTGGGCAGACGACCTCAGCCCTTTGTCACAGACTAAGAGAGAGAGGCTCAGAGCTCGTGCAAAGGACCAACAAATATGTCTACTTGGAAGTCTCCGGGGAACTCACTGACCCTGTCTGTCTTCTCTGGTCTTATTGGAGTTTTCTGAAGGGACTTTGTATGAAGGGCCCAATCTTTTAGTTGGCATCCAGGAGCCCACACTGATTGTCCCTTATCTGAGGAGGGTAACTGAGAGAATTCTCAGAGTCTTTAAACCTTTCATGGCCACTGCCTTGAAAAAAATTTGAATCCAAAATGATTATTTGGAATCACTCTAAGGAATGAGCACAGTATATACTATAGCACGTATGCTTAAAAAAAAAAAAGATTCAGAATAAAATATTTCCTGATACTATGTGAATGAGGATGTTTTATAACTCTTATTTAAATATATTTAATATCACTTACAGAAGAAAAGAATTCCAAACATAAAAATAAATCAGATTAAGCTTTATCTTTTGATTCTTTTTTTTTTTTTTTGGCTGAACAGGAAAATACTTATTAACAAAAGTTTTGAGAACAATGAAGTCACTGCAGGTTATTAATATGAAAATATTGTCAATTGTTCCTCTTGTAGAAATCTTTCTGGACAGCCCACTTCCTGAAAAATGACTCAGCAAAAGCTCCCAAGAAGTGTTGTTCATATTTAATACAATTGTTTAGGCCAGCACCTATTTCTTATCTGTGAAGTCTCCTTGTGATTGATGATTCATGTTTCTTTTCAATTATGGGCTTTGAATGCAAACTATTTCTTAATGTAAACAAATGGCTTTAGTATTTAAAGCAAAACATTTCCGTTTGCTTAGTACTATTTCCTATTTTATGCCTCAAACCGTATTTTTGAGGGAATTGTTTGGTTTCAAAAGAGGGAAAAGAGATGATTGTTTAGAAGAATGTGTGCAAGAAGGGTGTACTTGCCACGGGCTGCCTGCCAGATGTGCGTAGACTCAGATGGGGCACACTGTGAACTATCATCTCACATCACAGCCAAAAAAAGTTGTGTCCTGAATTCTGACGGTAAAGATCCAGGTTTTTCTGAGGGAGAATGGGGGTACCTTTGGCAGCTTGATAACTGACCTTGCCGAATGTCTTCTTAGTTCTGCTGAAAAGGTCTAAGCTAGGAGAATGGAGGATAAATTACACATAGAACAGATAGAACAGTTTTCAGAAATACCAGGAAAAATAGAGCAAGATATTTAGTGATTTCTGATGACATTTAACAATTGCCAATGCAAGAACTAAAATGAAAACCTAGAAGAGCCTGAGCCAGTTTCAGTGAAATCCATGCCAAAATTTGACCACTAGGTAGCGCCATAATTCAGCTCTGTGACAATGGGACTGCTGATGTTGATTCTCTATTGGCCAGGATGAAAATGTTTAAGATTTACTCCGGAAAAGATCAACAAGGGTGCCCTAAAATTTTGCAATCAGAACACCCTCACATAACAAACATAAGAGGTATAAGGTTCAAGTATTTACTTGGGGAAGCTATTTCTACCATTGCAAGTATGTTTACTGAGAACTCAGAAATATAGTGGTTGGTAGGAGAGATTTTAGCTTTTCCTTTTCTTAATGAAATCCCAGATTTACATAAAGAAAAGGAAAAGGAATAATCACAGTTAGTTACAATAATTAATCCAGAATTTCCTTGTCAAATTGAAAAACATCAATTTAATTAAGCAGTAAACACCACTCATGTTTATATTCATCATTCCCACTGAAGTCTTCCATTCATACTGGACCATCATACACCTTGCATCATGCTAGATGCTCAGAATATAAGGAATCATAAGGCATATTCCTTGCTTTTGTGTAGCTTATAGTCCAGTAAGTTTGATAAGTGTTTAACAGAAAAATATGTTCAAAAGGCTTATGGGAGACAGTAGCCAATCATTCTACACAACCAGGTGGCATTTGAACAAGGCCTTGAAAAAGTACTAACAGTAACAGCTGGTACTGATATTCATGTGCCAAACACTCTCCAGAGTGCTCTCCCTAATAAATGCCCAAAAGTCTATGCTCAAAAGGTCAAAATGCTCAAAAGGTCGTTGTAATCTTTACAACGACCATATGAGGTCGGTGATACTGTTATTATTTCCATGTTCCATACAAGAAAGGGAGGGTATTCTAGATAAAGGAAGCAGCATGTATAAATAAAGGTTCTGAGATGTACAGAACCAGGGCATGTTCCAGGGAGTAGAAGTTCAGATAACAGTAATGATACAATATTCATGGAAATACCATCTCTTCTATGAGTTTATAAACAGAAAAATGTGATGAGTTACATCAGAAATTTAGAAAAGATTTAAAAAAATTTTTTAATTACTCAGAAATTTTATTCTTGGGAATTCCCTGGAGGGCCTGTGGTTAGGACTCCATGTTCTCATTGCTGAGGGTTGCTGTTCAATCCCTACTTGGGGAACTAAGATCCTGTAAGCTGGCAGCACAGCCAGGATAAAAACTATCCTTTAAAGAACAGTAGAAATACAGTTTATTGAGAAAACACAGATTCATTAAAGGACCAAAATCCCTTTTGTAATGAAATTTTACATCCTGAATTTTGAAGATGATAGGAAAAAAATATATAGAATGGCTCTCTGGAAACACTATTTTGGATGCCACAGATTTTTCTTAAAAAACTAACTTTCAAATAACAAAACATGTTGCTCAGAGTCTCCTGAAAATAATAGTGCTGAAGTTTTAAAATTAACTGAGTGTTTTTCTGGGCAGAGAAGATATGAGGTAGGGGAAGGGAGGAACAGATAAACACAAGTCACTGTTGTGGAGTTTAGACGCTCACATGTTGAGTTTTATGGGGGAGGAAGTGGAAATTCTTGCGCACAGGTCTTATGCCTAGGCAGTGTTCCTGTATTTCAAGTTACACTGTCAGACGTGTATGGTAAGGCAGCAAGTTAGATGTGAAAGGTCAATTATGTAGGTATTATGACATACGAAGAGCTGCTGCAACTTGTGGCATCACCTCAACCCTAAAAGCTAGCCTATCTACTCACCACACCAAATGAGTTTAAAAAGTCACCTGCAAAAGCTAAAGGTCATCCTAGGTAACCATTCAGGCGTTCCTACCCATCCAGGCTGCTCTAGATTTTCTTGTGCTTTTGCTCATCTTATAGATCCCTAACTCAATCCTAATCTCTGGCTCCACTGGGATTGGAAATCCTCATTCTGCCTTTCTGAAATCTTGGGCCGTGTCATTCCCTAATATTTTAAAATCCTGTTAGAACTTTCAGTTGCAGCCCAATAGACTCTCAAGTCCTAGTTAGCACATCAACTTCCTAGATATTTATTGTATTTATATAATACAACCATGGATTCTGCAAATGTCAGTTTTTCTTCTTTCTTATCAACCTTTATATCTTTAATTTCTTTATCTTGCCTTATCACTAGGACTTCCAGGTCAGTTTCAAATAGAGCTAATGATTGTTGTTTCCCTGAACTGAGGAGTCCAGTGTTTAACGTTTTGTCACCAAGTAAGATGTTAACGAGGCTTGTTTGTATTGATGTGTTTTCAGTCACTCAGTTGTATACCCCATGGGCTGCAGCATGCCAGGCTTCCCTGTCCTTCACCATCTCCTGGAGCTTGCTCAAACTCATGTCCATTGAGTCAATGATGCCATCCAACCATCTCATCTTCTGTCATCCCCTTCTCTTCCGGCCTTCCATCTTTCCCAGCATAAGGAACTTTTCCAATGAGTTGGCTCTTCCCATCACGTGGTCAAAGTATTGGAGCTTTAGCCTCAGCATCAGTCCCTCCAATGATATTCAGGGTCGATTTCCTCTAGGATTGACTGGTTTGATCTCCTTGCAATCCAAGAGACTTGTTTGTTTTAATTTATTTAATTTTTGGCTGTGCTGGGTCCTCACTGCTGCTCCGGTTTTTCTCTAGTTGCTGCAAACTGGGGCTCCTCTCTAGTTTCAGTGCCTGGACTTCTCTTGCCGCAGAGCACAGGCTCTAGGTTCGTGGGCTTCACTAGTTGCGGCTCCTAGGCTCTAGAGCAAAGGCTCAGTAGTTGTGGCACGTGGGCTGAGTTGCTCCACCACATGTGGGATCTTCTTGGACCAGGGATGGAATCTGTGTCCCTTGCATTGCTAGGCAGATTCTTATCCCCTGCCTTGCCCCCAGGCTACCAGGCATTTCCGAGAAACTGCAAATTGCAAAAGGGGCACCTGTGCCAGTGACACCCATGAGCATAATGTTTCCCATTGGTGGTTCCAATGCAGAGTTAGGAGGTTGGGATTCCAGTTTTGGTGAGGGAGGGATACAAAAAACTGACCGAGATTTTTTTTTTTTTTTAAATAATAAACTTACTTTTTAAAGAAGAGTCCGTTTCTAATTCTAGAGGGTTCCTAGCAGATTAATAAAACAAAGACTCAGTTACAGAGAAGAAAAAAAAATACTTACAAAGGGGTCTGGGATCAGGGCATAGCCTGGTGGTGTGTCCCCAAGATACAGCTAGGGCTAGATTTCCCAACCTCAGCACTACTGGCATTTGGGGCTAGATAATTCTTTGTTGTGGGGAACTGTACTGTGCATTTAACAGAAACTCTAGCCTCTGTCACTGGATTCCAACCCACCTTCAGCATGAGACAGTCAAAAATGTCTCCAGTCTGGAAATAGAACTGCCCTATGACCCAGCAATCCCACTCCTGGGCATACACACCAAGGAAACTAGATCTGAAAGAGACATGTGCACCCCAATGTTCATTGCAGCACTGTTTATAATAGCCAGGACATGGAAGCAACCTAGATGCCCATCAGCAGACGAATGGATAAGGAAGCTATGGTACATATACACAGTGGAATATTACTCAGCCATTAAAAAGAATTCATTTGAATCAGTTCTAATGAGATGGATGAAACTGGAGCCCATTATACAGAGTGAAGTAAGCCAGAAAGAAAAAGACCAATACAGTATACTAATGCATATATATGGAATTTAAAAAGATGGTAATGATAACCCTATATGCAAAACAGAAAAAGAGACACAGATGTACAGAACAGACTTTTGGACACTGTGGGAGAAGGCAAGGGTGTGATGTTCTGAGAGAGTAGCATTGAAACAAGTATACTATCGAGGGTGAAACAGATCACCAGCCCAGGCTGGATGCATGAGACAAGTACTCAGGGCTGGTGCACTGGGAAGACCCAGAGGGAGGGAGGCAGGAGTGGGGATCGGGATGGGGAACACATGTAAATCCATGGCTGATTCATGTCAATGTATGGCAAAAACCACTACAATATTATAAAGTAATTAGCCTCCAATTAATAAAAATAAATTAGAAAATTTAAAAAAAAAAAACACCAATGTCTCCTGGCATTGCCCTATGGCTGGGAGAAGACAGGAGCACCCAGTGAGCGTCGCTGGCCTAGAGCTACCTACTCGTCTCCCGTCAGTGATCAGACTTGACTCCAGAGAGCAGTAAAAGAGTCTGAGCTGCAGCTGGGAGGTGAGGCTAAAGGTTGAGACTGGGAACATTCCAGTCATACTCCCCATTCTCTTTTATGGGTATCTTGGAATATGGCTGTTTAATATTTTTCCGTTACCTCTTTTTCTTTTCCTTATTTGGTGAATTTGTTGTCAGCGCTATGGGGTAGGGGAGCTTGTTTTCCTGACTGTTTCTCTTGGGAGGAGATTCTCTTCTGTTCATTCAATCTGTGCTGACTTCCGGCAGGAAATGGCACTCAAGGAAAGTTTTGAATAAAAGGAAGATGCTGGTTTAGTCAGTGGAAACAGGAAGTTGTAGCCTGCGTCTTACAAGGCTTAGAAGAAAGTAAGAGGCAGAGAAAAAATTCACTTAACCGAAGTGGGAGGAGCAGAAGGGAGCCGGGTGGGAGTAGAGGACTTATGGGGAGAGCTGAGGGGTGGATGGAGGCAACCAAGCCAACAGGATGGAAGACTTTGAGTTTCCTGGTGGGGTTGGCTATACAGGAAGAGAATAACGGCGCTATGCAGTAGGAACAGGGTTGGGCAGTAACTATGAGTCAAAGCTATTGTGGTTTGTTAATTATACTACTTTACAGTGTAACACTGTTCTAAAAATAGTCTATTTAAATTAACACAATTTTATCACTAGTTGTATTAAAAGCATATGCCTACATTACCGAATCCCCTTAAGTAAACAAAGAGAAAAGGAGAAAGCAAATGTAGCAAAATGTTAACAATGGATGAATCAGATGAAGGTTATCTGACTGTTCATGATATTCTTGTAATTCTTCTGTAAGTTTGAAAATTTTAAAAATAAAAATTTGCGTTATGTGGGGATAAAAGTCAATTTTTAAACTATGTTAGATTTAAGGCTGGATAGGTCATCATGGGTATATATGTTCCTGCGTACGTGGCCTTACCTCTGGGTTTGTTCTCTACAATATACTAAAGTGATGACCAACACTCTCTTACGACCAGAATGATTTCCCATCATGAATTTATGTATTCTCACATCTGTATGTATTCTATCTGGAAGTCTCATCTTTTCGCATCATTTGGACCAAACACATCCTCATAAGACAGAAGTGACTCTTAGCCTGTAGTTTTGCTGTCAATCTTTCATTGATTCAGTGAGCATTTCTTGAGCATCTACAGGGCAATGCATTAAGTGTTATGAGAAATACAAATACAAATCAAATAGACATTCTGCTTTTAGATAATCTGATTATTTGGTATAAATTTAAAACCTTGCATATAAATGATTTTAACACAGACAGAAAGTTACTGTTTTGTGTCAGGTCTTGAAGGAGGCCATGATTACTTCCTCTTGGAGGAAATGGTGTATGACATATTCCTGGTGCATTTCTTCCATTCTGCCAAGGAGGAAAACTGGGGTTTAAGCGTTGAGCCTGTTGGTGGGGTTGATGTGAAGAATGCTGCAGTGGTTTGCCACTGCTGCATATAATCCATCACTTAGTGGCTGCAAAGAACCATCATTCATTTTTCTTCCTGTGTCTGTGGGTGTGTGGGGCCCGGCTGATCTGGCCCAGGCTGGGATGAGCAGCTCTGTATCAGATGCTGCAGCTGGATGGGAAAATGTCTTCTCCCTGCAGTTGTGTGGATCCATGGGGATGACTCTGCATCATGTATCTCTCCTCCTCCTTGGACCAGCAAGCCAGCCAGGGCATGTATTTCTCAAGCGATGGCAGAGGTGTAAGAGGGCAAAGAGAAACATGTTTGCAAAGCCTAGGCTTAGAGCTCAAGTTCTGTCACTTGAGCTCATATATCATTGGCCAGCAGGAGTTGCAGGGCTAAGCCCAGAGTCTTGCAGCATTAAGGGAGGGACACTTGGTGAGGCACTGGCAAGGATATGGATGTAGGGAGAAGTGAAAAACTGATGCAGTTGATAACATATGCTTTGTGATTACATGAACAGTCCATTTTGAGGAGAAAGAATTTCAATTTCTTTTCACAGTATTATTAACACATCTGATAAAAACTTTAAAAAATAGACTCATATGGAAGAATGTCACTACTCATCCCTTTATTTATTTTGGCTGCATGGCATGTGGAATGTGGGATCTTGGTTTCCTGACCAGGGATTGAACCCATGCCACTTGCAATGGAAGCGTGGACTCTTAAACACTGAACTACTAGGGAAGCAACTGTTCATTCCTTTAAATATGCACTTTGTGGTACTGGGCAAGAAATCATGAGGTTAAACTCAGAATTGAAGATGATCTAGCACAAATTGTAATGGGAAATTTGTATCTATTTAATTTTTTAGGCCTACCTGGGGCTATCTGTTGTCCACATTTTTCCTTGATATTTTAGGCCTCTACTTCTTGCATGCATTCTTCCTCTCAGCAGCAACCAGCCCTCTTCAACCTCCTGGCATCTTCATGCTTTTACCCTTCCCATCAAAAGGATCTAGCAAACTCACTCACAGTCAGGCATAAGGAACTGATAAGGATTAAAATACAACCACTTCCAGGAGCATTTGTATTAGAACAGGAAACAAAAAAAGGAATGGCTCCATCATGGTTGAACTTCACCCAGCAGTGAAGAGTGTGGAGAAATGAAGAAGATGGGGGACCAAAGTGCTTGCTCAGTGACCTCAAAATCATATCCGAGAGGACTGTTTTTTTCTTGTTGTTGTTATTTTTTTGAGTTTGTGGGAACAAGGGTAGAGTTGCAGGAATAACTGAGAGTATGACTTTAATCACATACTTAGCATAAACAACATTAAAATATGTGCCCCAACAAGTCAATTGTCTTTCATAACTTTTTACAGTGTAATTGTTCTAATTCCTATCAAAGTTTGCAGTTACTGTATTTGAGAAACAAGTAAATAAATACAGCAGGCATCAGGCAGGAACTCTCTGAACTGTGTCAAGGTTAATAATAAGTAAAATGTTATAAGTAGAGACAAGACAGCAACAGCTGTGCAACATTCTTGGAAGCAAGGATTTTGATAGCATGAAGTCAGACAGAGAGCTCAGTTTTTGCTGCTACTCTGGCTGGACAGAGATCCTGTCATAATTATAATACAACTACATTTCTCTTATAAAGTATTGTCTTACATTAAAAAAATATGATGTCCACAGCTGGAAAATCAGGAGCAATGTTGGAAGAAGACCCAGATCAAACCTATGAGAATGTCCTGGCTGAGATTCAGTCTTTTGAGCTGCCCATTGAAGCTACTTTAAGGTAAGGCTCCTTTATATTTTGCTGTTTCTTCTTTGGTGGTGATAAAGTAGTCTTATTCATGTCTTTTTATACTTTTCTCTATAACAATAAAAAATAATTTTTGAGAAATGATTGCAATTCTATATATACCTAATCTCAAATTTTTATCCTTAGAGAAATGACGGTGAATAAATTATCCACATTTTTTGTATTATATTTGTTTCATGATTCATGACCACAAGGTTAAAAAATAGAAATGACTTTCAAGTGATCAAAAAGGGCTGCATGCCAGCTCCAAATAGATATTCCACCTTATTTACATCAGGTTTCACTTGTTTTTTCTAAAATACTGCTTAGTGAAAAGTACAGAGAACAATTAGTCATATCATTGAAACTCATTTATATTTGAGTGGATGTGGATGTGAGTTGTAGGAAAAAACACAGAATGCTTATTTGTACTGTTGCTGCTCTTGGGTATATGGGGCACTCTCAAACATGTACTTTTTATTTCTACATAAGATTAAAAATCAGTTTCTTTGGTAAGATGGGGATTAATTTGCGTAGTTCAAGGACAGAATTAAAATGAAAGACCATATGTCTCTGTGTTAAGTGTGCAGTTTAAAAAATTTAATTCTTTTTGACTGCCTGCTTGTATCTTTCACTTATCAGTATGGGAACAGGATGGCAATCTTTGACTGTGATAGTGACAGTCAATAAATATTTGTTGACTAATATCTGTAGATTAAGTGAAAGGATATTTTTTTTTGATGTTGTCTTTTTAGTCTCAGAAAGATCCAGGAGCAGATATGTTTAAATCTGAATTTAAATTTGATTTTGTATTAAATGTATCCTGAATCTTTCCAAAGGGCCTAAGGTAGGGTTGGGGGTTTTGGAAGCTATTGATATTAATTGGTTGATTCTTGGATTATCAATGTGTAGGTACAGTAGAAAAATAATCACAACTCCATTAAAACTGTTATTTATACCTTCATTTTATCTGAGCATCATGAACATCCATGAATAAGGGCAGGTGCTTTTTATTCTATTCAACAGGTAGAAAAAACCAAAGCTTTTCGCTAATGGGAAACTTGGTAACTTTTTGCAAGTGGAACATACTTTATACTGTACCAACACCTTCTAAAACTTGTGCATCTGCCCCGTGGCTAGGTCAGAAGTCTAAAAGGAAACATGAGAGGGGAACAAAGGGAGCCTGAAAAAGTGAAAGTGTTAGCTGCAACTGACTCTGTGTGACCCCATGGACTGTAGCCCACCAGGCTCCTATGTCCATGGAATTCTCCAGGCAAGAATACTGGAGTAAGTAGCCATTCTTCTTCCAGGGGATCTTCCCGATCCAGGGTTTGAACCTGGGTCTCTTGCATTGCAGGCGGACTCTTTACCATCGAGCCACCAGGGACGCCTGGGCAAGTGTTAATTCCTGTGGCCTTTGCAGCCATTGCTGCTTCAGAGCCCTTAGTCTTCAGCCCCTGACCCCCTCTACATCTCTCCCCTGGTCTCTCAACCCTGGCCAGTATCTACAGGCTTCATCCATCCTTGAACCTATCAGCGAGTTTTGCTCTGGTACTAGACCTGACTTCCTTTTTTGGTTCTTGGCTGTGTCCTACCTTCTGTTCCGAGGGTAAATGTCCTGGGTCTTGTACTAGGTCTCCTAAAGGAAAGAGTCAGTTTAGATCTGGCAGTCACAGCACTCTCTCATCATCACAAGAGCACACACATACTTTCTCCAGGTGCTGCCTGTCACCACCAGCGGACCTGGAATGCCCACTGTTAGCTTCACAAAGAGCTCTGACTCTATGCAACCTCATGGACTGTAGCCCATCAGGCTTCTCTCCATGGAATTCTCCAGGCAAGAATACTGGAGTGGGTTGCCTTTTCTTCTGCAGGAGAGCTTTCTGACCCAGGGATCGAACCCATGTCTCTTGCACTGCAGGCGGACTTTTACCATCTGAGCCACCTTGCGTACTGGGTCTTAGTTGTGGCATGCGGGATCTTCAATCTCCACTGTGGCATGCAGGATCTTTAGTTGCGGCATGTGGGATCTAGTCCCTGACCAGAGGTCGAACCCGGGCCCCCTGCATTGGGAGCATGGAGCCTTAGCCACTGGACCACAAGGGAAGTCCCCTAACAAACCTTTAATTGAGACAATATTCACCAAAATTACTGTTCCTAAACAATTGCTATAATCATTGATGAGATGAAGACTTCTTAGGCTGGTGTTTGCCTTTCAGCACTTCCCTATGTATGTTATTGATATTCCAGTGTCAACTATTCTGGTCCACTCCTCTTATGGAACATATCAGCTCATGTGGCCAAATATGAGGGTTGGAAAATAAAGACAGGACTTCCATTTTGGCCAAACTAGAGTATTTACTGTTTGATAATATGCCCTGATATTTTCTTCCTTCTGGTTCTTATGGTTCCTTTTCTTTATTAAATTGCACTCTTACTTCTGTCTGCCAAAATCCAACCCATCTTGCAAAGCACAGCTCAAATATTCTTTCTTCTATGAAGCCTCTCTGATCCATCAACCACCAGTGAGTGCTTCATCCTTTGAAGCCCCAAAGAATCCAGGGCATTTATTCTGACTCATTTGGGTGTGTGTACGCTCGCATGTATTTTGTGCTATAACCATTTTCAGGCTAAAGATTCCTGAGGGCACGGACTATTTATTTATATCTTAGTATCCTCTGCAGAAGCCTCTACCATACTTGACACTCAGTAGCTAGATAAATATTTGTTGAACTAATTTGTATGAGCTTCTGAGCTAATGACGGTCTTACAAGACAAAGGAAAAAAGGTAGTCCAGAGAGAAAGTCATCATTTCAGGGAATAAGAAAAGGCAGAAGTATTTGAATAGATTTGAATAGTTACAAGTTCTAAATGCAGAGAGGGTGGAAAAGCAGTTTGGCTGGAGGGAGACTGACCAGGAGGCCTGCACACGACCTCCTGTGAGGCCTTGTGAGGGGACAGTGAAGGGAAGGTCAGGACATTGAGAGGATAGGGCTGGGAATACAGGGGAGAAACCCCGTACGTGGAAACTGAGGGAGAGGAAATACCTGAGAGCCCTCCTAGTCATTCTTTCATGTCACAAAAGAAAGGCATTTTTCCACAGACATTTTCTGCTGTAAAATCCCAAACTGTTAAGTTAGCTTCCTCTCCCTGCCCACCTTGTTTCTGAGGTCAGTGTTCAGATCAGGGTTAGATCAGGGTTTTGTTTCTCTAACAGGGTGAGCTCAGGACTCAAAACCCATAGATGAGTTCTACTAGCATCATTTAAAAATGGCTCCACAGCCCTCCCTGTCACTCTCTGCCTCACCTTCATCTGAGAGAATGGGTCTCCTCCACTGAGGAGTCGTGAGTGAGTTGCTGAGGTTGCGGCTCAAGTCATCCAGCATTGTCAGTGGCCCTCGTCTCTTTCACCTGCCCAGGCTTCCTTCCCCCTACCTCCTGGTTTCATACAAGGCTGCTCCAAGAGCAGGCTTCTCCCAGGTGGCCCTTCCTGTCTCCTGCCTGACTTATCCATTGGGCTCTTGGGTCAGCTCCTTTGGTCTTTTTTCTGTTTTGGTAGAAAAGTGGAAAAGGATCAGATGATCCTGAGATCCTATGTTTGTTTTCATCTATGTGTGAAACGAATACTTCACTGCCTGAAGTATTAAGTTGAAAGGAGAGACAGTTTTAGGGGGAGCTGAGACATTATATTTTTCCATGGTTTATTTGTATTGCCAATAAAATACCCAATAAAGACATATCAGGCAGCTCTAATAATTGAATTGCTGGAGAAGTGGAATTTGATGTTGGACATGCAGACAGTGATTGAATTTCAAAGAAAAGACAGAAATGTAAAGAAAGATCTACTGCTAGTGCCCGGTTGTCCTAGCTTGGCTTTGCTTTGGGCATTCAAAATCTCCTGGCTGACAGATTCTTGGTAGGCTGAAACTCATGAGCAGGTGGGGTCTGAAATTAGTTTTGCTGTCCTAATCCTTTTTGCCCTGGGCATCACTGTTTTTTATCATGTTACCGCCATATGGTAATTTCCACTAGATTTTCTCTTTTGGTTTTATGATTTTTACTCCAGTTCCTCCATTTGGCCTAGACATGCCCAGCTCCTTGCCAGCTGCTCCCTCTAGGGGGCGGGCCTGTCCCTGGTAGGCTTAATGGCTGTCTGGAGCCATGCTTTAAGAATCTACAAGACTAGTACTTTGTTGGGCCTTAATTAGTATTACCAGCTGCCTTGAACATGCACAGTTAATAGTTTTCAACCAGTATATTAATTCCAGTGCATTGGTAGTTATATGAATCCTCATGTTGAGGGTGGTTCTGGTAAAATAATGCTGGTGGCTATGGTCTTAGAACAGCACAGTAGCAGGACCCTAACATATTTATGCTAGAACTTCCAGCTGCCAAGCCTCCCTCATTAGACCTGCCCCCCATGGATATCCTCTCATACCTGGATATAGCCTGGGCTCATGATGCCTCATGGGGTCCTGCAGGTCTGTTGTTAGCCTCCTAGAATAGGTCCTGAAATGGTAACATGTTTGAACTGATTTGAGTTCAGAAATTTTTTGCCAGAGCTGAGACTGAGATAAAGAGATTGAAGAGAAGTGCAATGTTAGTGGGAGGTAGAAAAAGAGGAGGTATCCAAAGAAAGCCCTGCTGAGGGCTGGGAAAAATAGGAGGAAAAGGGAATTGTACATGATGACGTACCAGAAGAAATTTTTGCAATTGTTTTATGATAACATAATTGTTTTACATTTGTACTCACAGACTCTCTTGGGCTGTTTTCCAAAAGCTGACCGTGGAGTTTTACCAGTTTAAGAGCAAACAGGATATTGTAATTTCTTTGACTTTAATGTTTTTAAGAATGAAGATAACATACTTTTAGGAAAGCAAACTTTAAAGCAACAACAGCAAAACACCAACAACCTAAACTGTAAACACAATAAAATCTTAGGATGACATACTAAAAAATATAACTGGTTATATTCAGCAGTAGAATTCTAGGATGCTCTTGCTGTTTTTATCTTCAGAAATGTAAGATTTCTATTAAATCTTATTTCATTAAATACATTGATTAAGATCAAAGGTATAACATTTATTAGTTGTTTGATTTTGGCCTTAGTTTCTAAAACTACAAAATGGGGATTATAATAAAACCTATATCAAATAATTAAGGTATATGAAGTGCTTAGCACAATACCAGCCTAGCACATTGTAAATACTTGATAAATGTTATCAATTATTATTATTATGTTTAATTTACACTGGGATATACATTTCAGCATAATGTAATGTATACTTTAGAGTGTTGAAGTAAATGAGCATTCATGACATTTTGAAATTCTGAGCAGGTGGGATATACTGAATAATGTAAATTTTATTTTGGTTGCAAATATTCAAGGGAGAGAGGTATCCCTTTTTCAAAATCCTATTTACTAAGGCTTATATTTGATGCTAATATAATATCATAACCTCATCTAATGTCTTATGGGAGTGGTGTAGTGTGCCGAATGTTGTAGATATAAAATGGAATCCAAAGAAACTGTTTAGGAATAACTGAGGGCCTAATTATGACTGAGGCCTTCGATGTCTGCAGCACCGCAGGAAAGCTTGGGGTTCCTGATGACAGTGGGCTGTGTAGTTGCCAAATTTTCACTGAATACTTAAATGATTCTGTTAGCTGCTTGATCTTCAGGGAAACACTAGAGAGAAGTTAATTTTTTTTTTTTAATTTTGAGAACAAAGTATTCCAAGCAGAGAGACAGTTTCATTTATTTATAGTTAAATGAATGGGCTCTGGAGCCAGTTCAAATTTTGCCTCTATACTTATAGATAGAACTATTAGAAGGTTTACACAAATTAGGCATTCAATGTATTTAATGTAGTGGCTCATATATGAACCATACAATGCTCATACAATGCTCAGTCCTTTGTTCACTAAATAAATATTTATGGAGCATGTCCAATGTGGCAGAAGTGGTCAAGGATGGTCAGTAGCCTTGTTGATACAGCAAATTCCCTGCTACATCAGGGAATTCCCTGCTCTCCCAGGGAGCTGACATTTTAGTGAAGAGAGCTAAAAATAAATTAAAAACCAGTAATAAATTCTACGAAGAATAACAAATCAGGGTGAATGATAGTGAGGTCCAGGGATGCTATTTTACAAAAGTGACCAAGGGAGTAAATATCAGCTCTTACTATCATTTCAGTACATTAGTTACATTTCTAAATCCTTTTTGCTGAGAGGAGGAAAAAAATAGGACAAGTGAGAGGAGAAGCAGAAAGGGCAACAGGCAATGAAGGAAAGCTAAATGAGGAAAGAGTGAGGAATGGAGATGTTGCCCTGAACAGGATGAGGAATAATAATAATATAAAAACCACACAACAATGAGGAGGAAAGAGAAGAGAAAATAGTTGGTATTATAAGCCAGTGCTGGGGGTTGTTGGGGAGAGAGGAAAGAGAGAGAGAGTAGAATTCAGGGGAAATACTATTGCTCTTTAATTGCTCAGTGGACTTTAAAATGTTTAGCTTTGGGATGAGCAAGTTAATGGTTCTTTCTGGACATCATTCTGAGGGCAGGACTAGTAACATAATTTACAGGACCAATGCAAAATGAAGATGGAGTCCCCCTTGTCCAAAGGATGGTGATAGCAGAGTATTAACCCAAGAGCAACTTCTTCAGCCCCGCACGGATGAGCCAGCTCTGTCTGAAAGCTTAGCACAGAACCTGGCACACAGCAAGCTTTGAATAAAAGAAGCTGTTGAATGAAGAGAACCTGGGGCTAATTACTTTTGAACTTCTTTGAGGACCAGCCCATATTTCAGAAAAACTGATTTTATTTGGCTTCGATTTCAGGTTTCCTTCTATTGTTCTCCCCTGTGGGATATGGAACAGATTCCTGGACACAGTTTTGCAGCAGGAAGGAATCCTCCCAGACCTGGCAGGGCTTTGTTCCCATTCTCTTGCACTTACAGACTGTGGCCACTTGGGGTCACTGTACCAAGGTAGAAGCTGGAGGAACGCAGCTGTCAAGGCATTCTCCGAACAGTGGCTAAAAGGGAAGGCTTAACTGATTAGAGCCAATAAAGACTACCCTGTGTTCTGCATTTTGATAAAGTTCCGCAGTTATGTAGCAAAGGCTCTTAAACTCTTTAAGAAACATCTCAGTGATAATAACAAATTCCCGAGAGGTTAAAGATCAGGAAGTCTGATATAGAGTTCCTAGGAACGAGGAAGGGACTCTGTGTGGAGATATACCCTACCTCATGAAACATGCTTTTACAACAATAAACTTGACATGAGAAGTGTTATTTGCATATGGATCATTCATTTAACAAATAGTAACTGGGCTGGTAGTGAACAATACAGACATTGTCTCTGTGCCTGGAAATGAAGACAGACTCAACGATTTGTTTGCCACCACGATGTGTGTCTCAGAAGATGAGCATCGTCTCCAAGGACAACAAAGAGGCACTTGACTTAGAAGCAAGATCCGGAGGGCTCACTAAAGTGGATCCAGAACCAAGAGTCTAACCTAAAGATAAGGTCTTGGTTCCCTCTCCACAATAAGAACAACTTTCAGGCAGTTTCCACCAATCAAGCATTCAGAGAAAAAATAAGGTTCAGGTTCAGAGAACTCTGATACAAAATTAGGCTATTTTGTTAGTGATTAGAGAAAAAGGAACATTATTGTATCTGTTTTTTATTTTTATTTTACCAATGAGGAAGCTAAATTCTGGGCTTTTTGGTTGAATAACAAATGTCAGATAATCCTTACCTCCAATGCTCCATGTTGAATGAGCTCTGGACTAAACATTGTACATATATTATCTTCTTTAATATAATAGATGGTAAAGGATATATTATATTATGCAATGGTAAAGAATCCACCTGCCAATGCAGGAGATGCAGGAGATGCAGGAAATATGGGTTTGATCTCTAGGTTGCAAAGCTTCCCTGGAGGAGGAAATGGCAACCTGCTCCAATATTCTTGCCGGGAGAATCCCATGGACAGAGAAGCCTGGCAGGCTATAGTCCATGGGGTCACAAGGAATTGGATGCAACTGAGTGACTAAGCACACAGGAGCACATCTTCTTTAATCCCCACACCACTTGGTAAGCTAGGGACTTTTATTGTTCCCAATTCACACTTGAAGAAACTGAAGCAAAGACAAGTTAAGTCCTTTTACAGAGTGTCCCACATTTAGTGAGATATGAATTGGAATTTGAACCCATTTAAATGCCAGACCAGGGCAGCAACATGCTACAGCCTCCTTCTGAGGGAGGGGATTTCCCAAGGTTGGTTATTAGTCTGTAGACAAGTGGCTCAAAGTATAAGTTCTTAGTGACTAAGATTTTATTTACAGATTAAACCCTTACTTTGCTGATTAGTTTCCTACTGGACACAGAGTGTGTCTCCTGCTCTGTCAGTCTTCCTGGTATCTTTTCCCTCCCAGGAGTCCTGAAGAGAAATTTTGGTTGGATTTCTGGAAATCAATATCCACTGCTTCCCAAATAACTCACCAAACATGTGTAATCTTCCGATATGCCCTACTACCCCCAGCTTCCTCAGACCAGACTGACAGTCATTTATTCCTTGGGTAAAACAATATCAGAACAGTCTTCTTATCTGACTTTTTTATTAACAGGAAAAGCAAGAACAGCTTACTAGCTCCATCTTCTCCAACTCACTAGCTGTGTGGCCTTGGACAAGTGACTTAATCTCTCTAAGTCTCAGTTTCTCCAAATTAAATTGGAGATAGCAAGAGTACCACAAAGGCTGAAATTAGATTTTTAGTAAAATTAGTACTAACTTAATTACCAATAAAATGATGAATTAAATTAGTAAGAGTTAAATTAGATAATATAAAAGGCTTAGAAAATCGTGCTCAGTAAATAGCTATTAAGGTTATTTTGGTCTATAGCTGAAATTCTTTATTTTGGAGACTTTTAGAAATGTAGCACTTTATTTTTTAAAATATTTATTTATTTGGCTGCATCAGGTCTTAGGTGTGGTGTGCAGGCTCTTTGTGGCATCAGGCAGGGTCTTTCATTGCATGGACCCTCCAGCTGTGATGTCAGGGCTTAGTAGTTGCCATGTGCAGACTCAGTTGCTCTGTGGCATGTGGAATAGTTCCCCGACCAGGGGTCAAACTCACACCCCCTGCATTGGAAGGCAGATTCTTATCCATTGACTGGACCACCAGAGAAGTCCCTAGATATGTAGCAGTTTAGGCCTTTTTTCACATTAATGTGCATGTTATATCTATGTCCATAATTAAAATTTACATAGTGAGCTATTTAGGACATTAAACTTTCAATTCTTACCAAAAAACTTCAAGTACTAATGGATCTGCCAGAAGTCACAGAGGGAACCAGCTAGAGCTGTTTTAGAAGAAGTGGTAAATGGACTTCCTTCCATCTTAACTTGAATTAAGGGGAAGAGACTGCTACTTAATGCTGAGGTAATCCCTATGGGCAGGTGTTGAAACAGGTCAGGAGTGAGGAGTACATAAGTAGGGTTGGCTTCCCAGGGCAGGGGCATTTAGAACTGGGTTTGGATAGATTGCATCAGGGTTGGAGAAGAGAAGAGGGAAAGGTCTGGGTAATGAACACTGAAAAGAAATGACCCACTAGAAGCTGATCGCCAAATAAGAAGCTGGCTTCTGTCATATGTCCTACTCTCCTCACCTTGCTTTACTCTCTAGAACAATGAATTCTGGTCCTGCTCATCATTCGAGCTAAGATAGCCTGCCTTTTCCTGCAGAGAGAACTGGCTCTCTGTTCTCTTTGTAGGACACCATAAAATTTGTCCTCAGATCTTAGGTTTTGGTTTCAGGTTCAGTGTTCAAAAGGTTTATTTTTCCCGCTCAAGAGCTGAACCTGCATCTCGGACATGCTAACACCAGATGCTGGTGCCTCAGCAATTGAGGACTCAGTCTACCAGGAAAAAAATTTGTTTCTTTTTTCTTACTACTCAATAAAAAGCAATTGGGGGAAGGGCCAAAATGCTGGGGTCTGGGTACAGGGATTTGACTTGACCCAAGAGTAAAATTTTAAGTAACCAGAGGAATGGGTGAAGTTTATATATATATATATAAACTATATACCCTCTAACGAAAGCCCATAAGTATAATTTCTTGCAGTGAAACTCTGATGGTGAACATCAGGGAATTTGAGGTAGCCTTTTCTGTTTGTGTTGCAGATTTCTATCAAGGCAACTGAATACACTACATTATAAGATGTGATATTTAATGTCAACTATATAAAGTTCAAGTTTGAAGAAACTAACTTTTTACAATGTGATATTCTAATTTCTAATTGTTACCAATAATGGATTAAACAAACTCAGGCCTTATGCTTTGATCTGTTTGGAACCCCTCTCTAAGTCATCCTGAACTCTTTTCAGTGGCTTCAGAACTTCAGCATTGCCTGGTTTTAAGACCCCTCCAGCTTTCTCTCAGCCACGCGCAGAACTCTAGGAGGAGCTATAAGAAACTTACATAGACCTTAACATGCTATGAAAGTGCTGGTGGACTTGGGAAGAGATTTTTTTTTTTTTTTCTGTATGTTTTCACAGCTTGAGGAAGTGAGATTTCCCAGGGAAGATCTGGGTTCTCTTGTACTATCAAGACAGTGGAAACAGGGACTTCCCTGGCGGTCCAGTGGTTAAGAGACTCTGCCGGGGGTGTTGGTTAGATCTCTGATTAGGGAACTAAGATCCTACATGCTGCCCAGTATGGTTGAAAAAAAAAAAAGAAAAAAAGACAGTGGAAACAGGCTTGTGATAGGGTTTCTTGGTAGAATAAGCATGTGGATGTAGCAGAGCTTTCTTGGTCTTTCAAGCTAGCCTGCACTGAAATCAGTCATGTGTTTCTGTCCTGTGAGTGTCAACTGTACAAAAACAAACAAAATTCAAATTATAAGAAAGAACTAATCAAAACAAGTGCTCATTATTAAAACAGTTGTTGGTAGAGTGGGTAAATGGGCTAACTTAAACCTAGTCAGTAGAGAAGGTTTTGTGATTCCTTCTTGTTGCTGTTGCTTAGTTGCCGGGGTCCAGCCTCGGCAGGATCCAGGGGATACCCTCAGGATGAATGGTGTCGGCGAGAGAGAGAGAGAGAGAGAGAGAGAGAGAGAGAGAGAATGACCAGATGGGGGTGTTTACAGGGTCTGGCAGAGTCTGGCAGAGTCTGGCAATGCTTTATTTTTTACCCTGGCTTTTATACCCTAAATTAGTACATTTCTAAGGGGAAGATAGTTTAACATTACATCAGCTTGTTCTTCACGAAACCAGGGTGTTTTCTGCATACTTCTTTGTTTACGAGGGTCTTGTACATTATCTTCTGGCCTTGGGGTCTATTAACATCTTATGCAAGTCAGGTGAATGTAAACCTATTTTCTGTTTCTATGGTGACCTTAACTGAAAGGTAGCAGTCTCATAGGGCAACAGTACAGAGTAGAAGTATAACCTTGTTAACATAAAAATTAATCCTTCTGCAGAAGTTGTCAGTTGCGTTTATCTAAGAAGTTTACCCCGGACTGACTCTGCGACTTTGGTGAGGCAGCCTCTGCCTAGCACTCCTGGCTGACAATTAACAACCATCTCATTGTTACCACACAAGGGCTAAGCTCTTATTTCTCTAGATCTTTAACTATATTAACAATGGTTTCCATAACACAACGTTAGCACATTAAGAGCAAAAACACAGCAAGCAAATGTTAACCCAATAGCTACTTTTAGAATAATAATTCTTGTGTTTTCTAATAGGGCTTCCTCACCCCCCAAAGGGCTCTATGTCTGTTAGGGCCTTTATATGATCAGGTTCTTTATATTATTTTATGATTAGGGTATTATAAGCAATCATGCATATTAGTACCAAGGGCATAAATGCATTTGGCTAACAAACTACCAGCAAAGGAGTTTAAATTAAAACACTCCTTTCACCCTGGATGATCTCATAAAATACCACCACCTGGGAAACTTATTGATTAAAGTTCTAAACTGATTCTTATTTGGGAAGAGATCGGGGAAGGCCTTCTGCCTGTGTCACAGAAATTAGGGAGTAGTCTATTGAGGCAGGCATCAGAAAGGCAGATATCATCTTTAAGGTGAGTGCTGGGGGGCAGCTTTTCGAAACCCCTGAAAACCTGATCTGCCTTGCCTGTCAGGTTTTCTCCCTCATGACCTTGTCATGGGTAGGGTCTCGTGTGTTGGCTCCCGGTACTTAGTAGCTAAGTTGTATCTGGCTCTTTTGTGACCCCATAGCCTGCCAGGCTCCTCTGTCCATGGAATTCTCTAGGCAAGAACACTGGAGTGGGTAGCCATTTCCGTTTCCAGGGGATCTTCCTGACCCAGGGATCGAACTCGCATCTCCTGTATTGACAGGTGGATTCTTTACCCCTGAGCCACCTTATTCCTTAGGGAAATCTTTATGAAGGAGATTAAATTTGAGTTGAAATTTCCGAGGAGGACAGAAATTTCAGATTAATAGGAAGGACATTTTTATACGTTAGTAAAGTTTACTGGGACCTTACTAAGAGGTAGGTAGAATAATGGTTCCCCCTAAATGTCCACAATCTAATCCTTAGAATCTGTAAATATATTACCTTACATGACGAAAGGCATATTGCAGGTATGCCTGATGTTAAGACCTTGAGGTAGAAGATTCTCCAGAATTATAGTTGTGTCAAACCTAATGCCATGGGTCCTTAAAAGCAGAAAATCTTTTCTGGGCTAGGTCAGAGTCAGAGGGAAATATGACTATAGAAAAATGGTCAGAGAGATGCAAAATTTCTGACTGGAAAGACTGAGGAAGGGGGCCATAAGCCAAAGAATGTGGGTGGCCCCTGGAAGCTGAAATACATAAGGAAATAAATTCTCCCCTAGTGCCTCTGGAAAGAACACTGTTGTGCTGACACCTTATTTTTAGCCCAGTGAGACCTGTATTGGACTTCTAGCCTTCAGAACTACAATAAATTTGAATTGTTTTAAGCTAAGTTTGTGATAATTTGTTACAGCAGTCATAGAAAGCTAACACAACATGGGACAGCAAAATGAGGTAGACACTACCATGGTCATTTTCAGATGGAGAAACTAAACTATAAAGGGACTAGGTTCTGACACAATGTCACCCAGCTGTCGAGTGAAAGACTAGGGGATTAAATTGAGCACACCCGCCATCAGAAGTCATGCTTTTAACTGTTAGGCAGGATTTTTGTGGGAGAAGGATGGAAGTAGTAAAAGCTTCAAGAAAAAGCTCACTGGAGTGAGTTACACAGCTGTATTACAAAGAGCTTGGTTGACTCAAAGGGACATGCTGGGCCATGGATTAATGGAGACCAGAAAATAGTTGTCTCTCAGGGCTAGGTTATGTACTCTCTTTCTGATTAATCTTCCTCAGTCGCTGATTTGATCATGACAAACTGGTTTACTCAGCAGTCTCATAAACAAGACTCTTCCAAGCACCTGCCTGTCCTTCCCATCTCTCTGAAGCCCACTTCTCTCAAGGGCTTCCCCACCTCATCCCAGCCACAGCAACTTGGGGGCACTTGGGTTCAAGGACTTTGGCATGAAATCACACACTGCACTGGGTCTCTCTTGTATCTTTGCCATAAAATGTCTTCGTTTTACGTCATTTACTGTTTCTGGCGCTTATAATTTATCTCCAAGTAGACTGGCCTCTGTGAACTTCCCGCAGGCAGGAACAGGAATCCACTCAGAGCGGTCGTCCTTTTTCGCCGGCTGGGTTCTTCTTGGTTCATTCCTAAATCTTATTCCCACACATCATTTTGCTTTTCTTGAGTTTTCCTTTCTCTGACTCTCCACCACCCATGCCTCCTCGTTAAACATTCCCGTAGCCTTTATTGTCGACATCCCTCATTAAGAAAGAATCCCAAGCGCTAGTACAGGGTCTGCACACAGAATACAGGGATCTATGCGTTTAAAGCAGGGTCAATTACTAGACAGCAACTAGGGGCCAGGGCCGGGCGACAGTTGGAGGTGACAGGTTTCCACTCCGCACAGCGGCCGGCAGCACCTGGGCCTCCCCCAGGTGTGGGGACAGTGACCCGGTCGCGCGCCCGTGCGCGGCCTTCCACGCGCCCCAGTGCCGTCCGCCCCGCCCCTTTCCCCGCTCGTCCCGCCCCTTTCCCCGCCTCCTCGCGCTCGCGGCACAGGTTGCTCGCCCCCGCGGTCCGCGCGGGGCCGCGCCTCGCCGGCTCCTCAGCTTCCAGCCAAGATGGCGGAGAGCGGCGAAGGTCCGGGCACCGTCCCAGAGCACGAGCGGATCTTGCAGGAGATCCAGAGCACAGACACCGCCTGCGTGGGGCCCACCCTCCGGTAAAGCTCTCATCCTCTCGGGATCTCTGGCTGCCCCCTCCGGCCGCTCGTCAGGAAGCGGGCGGGTCTTCCGCCGTCGGCCGCGCGCGAAGCGGCCCGACAGGTGGTGCGCGAGGAGGCGGGCGGCCGGGCGGGGGCCGAGGCGCAGAGGGCCAGGACCTGAGCCGGGACCGGGGCGGGGCGTCACGGGCGACTGCACCTGTCCGCGCGGCCCGCCTCAGCCGCGGGAGCTGTCACTGCGCAGCTGGAGGGTGTGGCTGCCACGGTGCCTGTGACCCCGGGAGTCGAGGCACCGCCCCGTTTTCGACGCCCCGCCCTGCCCCAGTCCGGGCCTGGGGTCTCGAGAACGCGCCTGGGGCTTCCCGGCTCGCGCGACGCTCCGGGGTTGAGGGCGGCTCCGCCTCGGGCGTGCCGGGGACGAAGGTGAAGTGCCGGCAGACGGCGGGACTGAGGTGCCGACTCGCGCGCAGGTGGAAACGCTGGCGCGCTGGGCTTCTGCGGGCGTGGGAGAATTGAAATTGAGCGGGAGTCGCCGGCACCATTCTCTCTACTCCCGCGCCGCCAGAGTGGGCGAGGAGGGAGCGTGGGCGGGAGGGAGGAGCTGACGCTCAGGAACGCGCTGATGTGACTGATCGTGACCGTGCGCTCGCCCGGCCAGCCTCTCTGGAGTCTGGGAAGCTTTTATTTATTTACGAATGTTTAATTTTGCATGCATTTCCCCGTTTATTTTAAAAAGAATCTCCACCGTTTAAAAATAGTATAAGAACAATGAATATTCGAGTATCTGTTGCCCTAGTAAATCCAGACACTCTAATGATCCATTAGAATGTTAGCCACTTTCTTCAAGAATGAGTGCCCTTTAAATATAAGGCTTCATTTTTCGGTGTGATAATAATGAAATTATTATTCACTTAGGGAACTTGGAACTCACTGTGCTTTTGTCATTATTATGTGGATCTGTGGTTGTAGTACAAAGTGAAACCAGTTATGGTGTAAATCCACCTTGCCCTTAGAGTAGGTAGAATTGGATTCTTGGTTTACACTAGTCTTACCACTGATGAAGTGTGCGGTCGTGGGCAAAAATCATTTAACTTCTCTGGACCTCGATTCTTTATTTGTAGACAGGGGAGGGGGTACGTGTTTAGACACCTAGAAAGCCCAGGAATTTGAAGACCTTGCCGATTTGTTCACTGCTGTGTGCCTAAGCATGTGGTAGACACCTGATACATTTTTGTCACATGAAGTTCCCTCTATGATATAAGTATGATTAGTGCATTTCCTTAATTTTTCAATACAACACTTTTCATAAAACTGCATTTGCTAATGAAAGTTGAACTAATACATTTAAAGGAAGCTTTGTTTTCCTCACTGCATGGTGAAACTGAAAGAGTATAGTGTGTGGTATAGTTATTACAATAGTCCATTTTTGAAAATAGTATTGATTAGGAAGGAGGTGCTTCTTCTTGAGAAAATGTGCTAGGCAGGATCCTTGAAAGCAGGTGAAATTAATTTAGAATAAAAATTTGAACTACAGTTGACTCTTGAACAATATGGATCTGAACTGTGTGGATTCACTTATACCTGTAATTTTTTGATAGTAAATACAGTGGTAGAGAATCTGCCTGCCAATGCAGGAGACGCAGGAGACTCAGGTTGAGGAAGATCCTGGGTCTAAATGATCCCCCAGAAGGAAATGAGAGCACACGCCAGGATTCTTGCTTGGGAAATCCATGGACAGAGGAGCCTGTTGGGCTACAGTCTATGGGGTCACAAGAGTCAGACACAACTTAGCGACTAAATAGCAACAACTGTGGGGACTGCTGGGGTAGGAGTTGGGTGCCCAGTTGACCCCAGGTGGGGGGAATTAAGATCCGGAAAGCCTCGTGGCTCGGCCAAAGAGAAAAAATACATACATACCTATTGTGATACTACACGATCCACAGTTGGTTGCATCTGGAAATGCGGAACTTGGGGTATAGAAGAACCCATTGTATGGACAATAAGTTATATGTGGATTTTTCACTGCATGAAAGGTCCTCGACCCTCCCCTCATTGTTTCAGGGTCAACTGTACACTGAGAGATTTTTGTAACACAAATAGAATATATGTGTTGGTGGTGTTATCGTTCTGTTTTGCTGGTGACGTTTGTATCACCTACTCACTTTGTTGAAACCCACACTCTTCTTTAGTGAACTACACTGACTCATACTTACTCTATATATACACTTGTCATCTCTCATTTGCAAGCAGGCCCTGCACACATATGTGGAAGGCACTGCTAGCAGTCCTTTCTCTTGAACAGAGTTTAAGCCAATGCTGTTTTTTTCCTGAGGTTTCACTGAGTGAAATGCTAATACTAAAGTTTAAAAATACTCATTATGGGAAAATTTAAATGTTTTAAGAAGTGTAAAAAAAAAAAAGTAAGGAATCCCCTGGTAGTCTGGTGGTTAGGACTGTGTGCTTTCATTGCTGAGCCAGGTTCAGTCCCTGGTCAGGGAACCTAGACCCTGCAAGCCTCTAAGTGCAGCCAAAAATAAAATAAAAGTGAAAAATAAAGATTAAAAAGACTGACCGTACCACGTGTTGGTGAAGTTGTGAAACAACTCGCATTCTCTGTATACTGCAGTGGGAATTTCATAGATGCTGTTTTTCAGGTTGAGGTTATTCCCTTCTAGTTTGTTGAGTGTTTTTACTATGAAGGAGTGTTGAATTTTTTGGATGCTTTTTCTGCATCTATTGAGATGATCATGTGGATTTTGTCTCTTATCGTATCAAAATGGTGTTTTATATTAATTGATTTTCAGATATAAATCAACCGTGCATTTTTGGAATTAATCCCACTTGATCATAGTGTATAATCATTTTTTATATGTTACCAGATTCCATTTGTTAGTATCTTGTTTAGGACTTTTGCATGTATATTCATAAGAGCTATCTGTCTTTTATTTTCTGGTGATGTCTTTGGTTTTGGTATGAGAATAATACCTTATTGGTTAGTGTTCCTCAATTGAGATGAATGTGTTTTTATTTCTCCCTTTATTTATGTGGTGTACCATATTTATGTATATATGTATGTAATGTTGAATCACTCTTACATTCTTGGAATAAATCCCATATGGTCATGGAATATAATATTTTTAACATGTTGGTTTCAGCTTGCTAATATTTTATTGAGTGTTTTTACATTTGTGTTCATAGGGGATATTGGTACCTAGTTTTCTTTTTTTGTGATGTCTTCAGCTGGCTTTGGTATCAGAGTAATGCTGGCCTAATAGAATGAGGAGTGTCCCTACTCTCCTGCTTTTTGAAAGTTTGTGTAGGAGTAGTATTAATTTTTCTTTAAATTGATGGCAGAATTTGTCACTAAAACCATCTAGCTTTTCTTTCTTGGAAGGTTTCTGATTATTGATCAGTCTCTTGTTATAACAAGTCTGTTTTGATTTTCTATTCTTACTGCATCAGTTTTGGTAGTTTGTGTCATTTTAGAAATTTGTTCATTTTGTCTAGGTTATTAGGTTGTTAAGTATAAAGTGGTTCATATGCGTGTGTGCTCAGTCTGACTCTTTGGTGACCCCATATTCTCTAGCCCACCAGTCTCCTCTGTCCATGAGATTTCCCAGGCAAGAATACTGAAGTGGGTTGCCATTTCCTTCTCCAGGAGATCTTCCTGACTCAGGGGTCAAATCCACATCTCTTGCTTGGCAGGCAGATTCTTTAACATTGAGCCATCTGGGAATCACAGAATTGTTCATAGCATTCCCTTATAACCTTTTTTATTTCTGTAAGACTGGTGGTACTGACTTTTCCTTTACTCTTTTCTATTTATTTCTTTGGCTGTGAGGGACTTAGTTGTCACATATGGAATCTAGTTCCCTGACCAGGGATTGAACCTGGGCCTCTTGCATTTGGGAATCAGAGTCTTAACCACTGGACCATCAGGAAAGTCCCTCTTTTACTCTTGATTTTAGTAATTTGTGTCTCTCTTTTTCTTAATCAGTCTAGCTAAAAGTTTGACAATTTTATCAACTTTAGCATCATCTCATAAATTTTGGTATTGTGTGTTTTCATTTTTGTTCATTTCAAAGTATTTTTAAAATTTCCTTTGTGGTTTGCTCTTTGAGTCATTGCTTATTTAGAAGTATGTTGTTAAATTTCAACATATTTGTGAATTTATCAAATGCCTTTCTGTTACTAATGCCTAATTTCATTGCATTTGATCAGAGATCATATTTTGTATGATTTCAATCCTTTTAAATTCACTGAGGCTTGTTTTATGGCATAACATGTGGTCTGTCCTGGGGAATGTTACATGTTCACTTCAGAAGAGTGTATATACTGATGTTATTGGGTGGAAGATGCTATAGATGTCTGTTAGGTCTCGTTAGATTATAGTTGTTCAGGTCTTCTTCTTTCCTTTTGATCTTCTACCTGTTGTTCTGTCCATTATTGGGTAATGGGTAGTTTTTGTTTCATGTATTTTGGGCTCTGTTTTTCGGTGCATGTGTTTGCTCAGTGTGTCTGACTCTGTGATCCTTTGGACTGTAGCCCACCAGGCTCCTCTGTCCATGGGGATTTTCACACAAGTATATTGGAATAAGTTGCCATTTCCTCCCTCCAGGGGAACTTCCCCACGCAGGGATCGTACCTGCACCTCCTGAGTCTCCTGCATTGCAGGTAGATTCTTTACTGCTGAGGCATTGGGGAAGCCCATAAATGTATATTTCTTGTTGTTCACTTGCTCAGTTTTGTCCGATGCTTTGTGACCCCGTGGACTGCAGCATGCCAGGCTTCCCTGTCCTTCACCATCTCCCTGAGCTTGCTCAAACTTGTATCCATTGAGTCAGTGAGACCATCCAACCATCTTGTCCTCTGTTGCCCCCTTCTCCTCCTGCCTTCAGTCTTTCCCAGCACCAGGGTCTTTTCCAGTGAGTCAGTTCTTCTCATCAGGTGGCCAGAGTATTGGATCTTCAGCTTCAGCATCAGTCCTTCCAATGAATATTCAGGGTTGGTTTCCTTCAGGATTGACTGGTTTGATCTCCTTGCAGTCCAGAGGACTCACAAGGGTCTTCTTCAACACCACGGTTCAAAGGCATCAATTCTTCAGTGCTTGGCCTTCTTTATGGTCCCACTGTCACATCCATACATGACTACTGGAAAAACCATAGCCTTGACTAGACTTTGTTGACAAAGTAATGTCTCTGCTTTTTAATATGCTGTCTAGATTTGTCATAGCTTTTCTTTCAAGGAGCAAGTGTCTTAATTTCGTGGCTGCAGTCACCATTCAGAGTGATTTTGGAGCCCAAGAAAATGAAGTTTGTCACTGTTTCTATTATTTCCCCATCTATTTGCCATGTAGTGATGGGACTGGATGCCATGATCTTAGTTTTTTAATGTTTAGTTTTAAGCCAACTTTTTCACTCTCCTCTTTCATCAAGAGGCTCTTTAGCTCCTCTTTGCTTTCTGCCATAGGGGTGGTGTCATGTGCATATCTGAGGTTACTGATATTTCTCCTGGCAATCTTGATTCAGCTTGTGCTTCATCCAGCCCGGCATTTCACATGATGTATTCTGTATATTAGTTAAATAAGCAGGGTGGCAATATACATTCTTGATGTACTCCTTTCCCAGCTTGGAACCAGTCCATTCATTCTTCCATGTCTGGTTCTAATTGTTACTTCTTGACCTGCATACAGGTTACTCAGGAGACAGGTAAGGTGGTCTAGTATTCCCATCTTTTTAAGAATTTAATACAGTTTGTTGTGATTCACACAGTCAAAGGATTTAGTGTAGTCAATGAAGTAGAAGTAGATGTTTTTCTGGAATTCCCTTGCTTTTTCTATGATCCCGCGGATGTTGGCAATTTGATCTCTGGTTCATCTGCCTTTTCTAAATCCAGTGTGAACATCTGGAAGTTCTTTGTTTACCTACTGTTAAAGTCTGGCTTGGAGAATATTGAGCATTACTTTGCTAGCATGTGAAATGAATGCAATTGTGCAGTAGTTTGAACATTCTTTAACATTGCCTTTCTTTGGGATTGGAATGAAAACAGACCTTTTCCAGTCCTGTGGCCACTGTGGAGTTTTCCAAATTTGCTGGCATATTGAGTGCATCATTTTCACAGCATCATCTTTTAGGATTTGAAATAGCTCAACTGGAATTCCATCACCTCCACTAGCTTTGTTCGTAGTGATACTTGTTATATATTTCTGATTGATTGACTGTTTTACATTATAAAATGTTCCTCTTTATCTCTGGACTTATTTATTTTTTAAATTACTTTGTAAAGTCTGTATTGAATTTGTTACAGTGTTGCTTCTGGTTTTTTTATGTTTTGGTTTTTTGGCCCTGAGGCATGTGGGTTCTTAGTTACCTGACCAGGGATTGAATCCTCACCCCCTGCATTGGAAGGTGAAGTCTTAACCACTGGACAACCAGGAAAGTCTTCTAGACTTGTTTTTAAGTTTGTTTTGTCTGATATTAGTAAATCTACTCTAGCTTTCTTTGGTTGCTCTTTGTATGGTATGTCTCTTTTTATCTTTTTACTTTCAACCTATTTTTATCCTTGAATCCAAAGTGTATCTCCTATAGATAGCATATTGTTGTTTATCCAGTTTCATAACCTGACTTTTAAAAAATATAATTTTATTTATTTTATCATTTTTGACTGTGCTGATTCTTTGTTGCTCCACAGGCTTTTCTCTTGTTGTGGTAAGTGAGGGCTCCTCTCTAGTTGTAAGTGTGCAGGTTTTTCATTGTGGTGGCTTCTCTTGATGCAGAGCATAGGCTCTACGGTGTGTGTGGGCTTCAGTAGTTGCAGTTCCTGGGCTCTAGAAGACAGGCTCAGTGGTTGTGGCACATGGGCATAGTCTCTGCACAGCAGGTAGGATCTTCCTGGATTAGGAATTGAACCCATGTCTCCTGCATTGGCAGGTGGATTCTTTATCACTGAATTACCAAGGAAGTCCATAATCTCTTAACTTTTGCCTGTACTGTTTCATCCATTTATGTTGAATGTTAATATTTATATAGTTGGATTTGTATCGGTCGTTTTACTTTTTGTTTTCTGTATGTCTCATTTCTTTTTGCTCCTCTGTTCCTTTTTTTTAATTTTCTGTTAAGTGAATATTTTCTAGTGTAATATTTTAGTTACTTTAATGATTTTTCTAGTATTTAAAAAATTGATTTCTTAGTCATTGCTCTCAGAATCAGTTTCAGATTATTCTAAATTAATTTCAGTGAGATTCAGAAATACTGTATATAGAAGGCCTTCTTCAATGAACAATGAGTAAAAATAGAGGAAAACAATAGAAAGGGAAAGACCAGAGATCTTTTCAGGAAAATTGGAAATACCAAGGGAACATTTCACATAAAGATGGGCACAATAAAGGACAGAAATGGTGGACACCTAGTAGAAACAGAAGAGATCAAGAAGAGATAGAAAGAATACACAGAGGAACTGTATAAAAAAGATCTTAGTGAACCAGATAACTGTGATGGTATGGTCAGTCACCCAGAGCCAGACATTCTGAAGTGTGGAGTCAAGTGGGCCTTAAGAAGCGTTACTGTCAATAAAACTAGTGGATGCAGTGGAATTTCAGTGGAGTTATTCAAAACTCTAAAAGATGATGCTATCAAAGTGTTACACTCAATATGTCAGCAAATCTGGAAGACCCAGCAGTGGCCACAGGACTGGAAAAAGTCAATTCTCATCCCACTTCCCAAGAAGGGCATTACTAAAGGATGTTCAAACCATCAGACAGTTGCACTTGTCTCCCATGCTAGTAAGGTCATGCTTAAAGTCTTGCATGCTAGGCTTCAGTATTACATGAATCAAGAACTTTGAGATGGCGCATCTGGGTTTAGAAAAGGCAGGGGAACCAGAGATCAAATTGCCAACACTTTCTGGATCACAGAGAAAACAATGGAATTCCAGAAGAACATCTACCTCTGTTTCGACTATGCTAAAACCTTTGACCGTGTGGATCATAACAAACTATGGAAAGCTCTTAAAGAGATGGGTATATAGACCATCTTACCTGCCTCCTGAGAAATCTGTATGTGGGTCAGGAAGCAACAGTTAGAACCCTGTATGGAACAACTGATTGGTTCAGGACTGAGAAAGAAGTATGACAGGGCTGTCTGTTGTCACCCTGTTTATTTAACTTATACACTGAACACATCATGAGAAATGCCAGACTGGGTGAGTTATAAGCTGGAATCAAGATACACGGGAGAAACATCAACAACCTCAGATATGCGGATGATACCACTCTCTTGGTGAAAGTGAAGAGGAACTAAAGAACCTCTTGAGAATGAACCTCTGAGAAAGAAGGAGGAAAGTGAGAAAGCCAACTTAAAACTAAATATTAAAAAACTAAGATCATGGCATCTGGCCCCATTACTTCATGGCAAATAGAAGGGGAAAAGGTGGAAGCAGTGACAGATCTCCTCTTCTGGGGGTCTAAAATCACTGCAGATGGTGACTATAGCCATGAACTCCGAAAATGATTGCTTCTTGGCAGGAAAGCCGTGACACACCTAGACAGTGTGTTGAAAAGCAGAGACATCACTCTGCTGACAAAGGTCCATATAGTCAAGGCTATGGTCTTCTCAGTAGACATGTACAGGTGTGAGAGCTGGATTGTAAAGATAGTAGAGCACCAAAGAATTGATGCCTTTGCACTATAGTCCTGGAGAAGACTCCTGAGAGTCCCTTGGACAGCAAGAAGATCAAGCCAATCAGTCAGTCTTTAAAAAAATCAACCCTGAATATTCATTGGAAGGACTGATACTGAAGCTCCAGAATTTTGGTCATCTGATGTGGACAGCTGACTCATTGGAAAAGTCCCTGATGCTGGGAAAGATCAAGGACAGAAGGAGAAGAGGGCATCAGAGGAAGAGATGTGACTGGATGGCATCACTGATGCAATGGACATGAACTTGGGCAAACTCTGGGAGATGGTGAGGGACAGGGAAGCCTGGCCTGCTGCAGTCCATGGAGTCGCGAAAAGTCGGATACAACTGGGTGACTGAACAATAACAACATAGCTCTAGTCCCTCTTTCCCTCTTTTGTGGTATTATTGTTGTATCTTATATCTATATATATTACAAATCCAACAATATGTTGTTATAATTCTTACATATAGTTTTTTATTTTCCAAAGAAGCTGAGGGAGGGAGAGCAAGTATATTTATAGAGTTTGTTATGTTAGCCTTATTTACCATTTATGAATCTCTTCATTTGATGCTGAGTTTTTGGTTGTGTTGTTTTCTTATTCCAGTACAGCTTTGCTCCCACATTTGTGCTGTTATTTTCAAATATATTTCTATAGTTAAAATATATATTGTTGTCAGTACAGTTATGTACATGTTGTCTTATGCAGTTGCTTTTTCAGTCAATAAAAGAAGAAAGATGCATTTATACTATCTTAAAGAAAAATCATTTATTTAACTGTGCCAGGTCTTACTTGCCCTGACATGTAAGATCTTTAATTGTGGCATGTAGGATCTAGTTTCCTGACTAGGGTTAGAACCTGGGCCCCCTCCATTGTGAAAAGTGGAGTCTTAGCCACTGGACCACCAGGGAAGTCACTATAGTGTCCTTTATAGTTACACAGTTATCTTTACTGGTGTTTGTGTTGTGTATGTGTGTTCATAAATGTGTTCATATTGCCATCTGGGCACACTCTTAATTATGAAGGACTTCCATTCATATTTCTTTTAGGACTGATCTGCTGTTAACAATTCTCTCAGCTTTTGTTTATCTGCAAGTGTTCTTATTTTACCTTCATTTTTTGAGAGAGAGAGCTTTGTTAGTTATAAGATTCTTGGTTGGCAGTTTTTTCTTTTCGCACTTTGAATATATCATCCCATTGCCTTTTGACCTGCGTTTTTGCTGATGATAAGTCAGCTGTTAGTCTCAGTGGGATCCCCTTTTATGTGGTTCCCCCACCCCCACCCCCTTGTTGCTTTCATGATTTTCCTTTTGTCTTTCATTATTTTACTGTGTTGTGTCTGGGAATGAGTTTCTTTATGTTTATTCTTCTTGTAGTTTATTGATTATCTTGGATATTTAAATTAATGTTTTTCATCAAATTAGGGAAATTTTAGCCATTGTTTCTTTCTTCTTTCTCTTTACTTTGGTACTCCCATCACATATATGTTGGTATGCTTAATGGTGTTCACATTTTTCTGAAGCTCTGTACATTTCCTTCATTCTTTTTTCTCTCTGTTGTTTGGATTACATTTTTCTGTTGGTCTGTGTTTAAGTAGTCTGTCTGTCTTCTGCCAGTTTATATCTGCTGCTGAGATCCTTTAATGAGTTTTTGTTTCTGTTGTTGACTTTTCAACTCCAGAATTCCAACTTGGTCATTTTTATAATTTCTCTCTCTGTGTCACAAATATTTTATAAGACACTGTCATCATACTTCTTTCACTACTTTAAGCATGATGTTCTTTAGTTCTGTGAACATACTACTTTGAAGACTTGGTTAACTCTACCAGCTAGGCCCTCTCAAAGAGCCTGTTTCTTTTCCTGTGTGTGGGTCAGAGTCTCCTGTTTCTTTGCCTGTCTCATAATTTGTGGTTGAAAACTGGAAAATTCAGACAGTATAGACAGTATATTGTATCAACTTTGGATACTTAAACCCACCACCTGACCACCCTCTGGGGCTTATTTTTGTTTGTGTTTGTTAATTAATGGCTTGGCTGTACTATTTTAATCAAGTGTATTTATTTTCCTCACAATGTGAAGTCTCTGCTGTGGCTCCTCAGAGGGCACAGTCTTGGCACATAGTCACTCTGAAATGACAGTGTTTTAAGCAAAATTCTCTTTGTCTCTTTCCCTGATCTCTCTGTTAAGTTGTCTTCCTATCTTGGTATCACACTCAGATATTAGATTCCAGTAATTGCTGACTGGTTGCTTTATTGTTTTCAATAGTATCCAGGGGCATAAGTTATTTCACAGTCTAATTTAGTTAAATTTGGTCCCTTTTCCCTTTCCCCCCCCCTTATGCAAGTGATTTGTTGAGGCATTATGTTCAGATGAAACTTGCAGGAGTGAGGAAAGTAGGATAGGGAAGAGATCAGTGAATCTGTGGGTTCAGCTTAAGTGTAGCTGCAGCCTGATTCCAGGAGAAGCTCTGGAGTTAGAATGATGTCACAGAGTTGTTGCACTTTGAGGCACTGGAGCTGAACTTTTGCTCCCACATCCAGCAATCTTTCATTGGCTACAGGCTGCCCCAAGAGCGTGTGTGCTGGCAGGGGGCACATACCTTCCCAGGCATTATTGGGCAAAGTGCCTCCAGCTTGCAGTTCTCCAGAGAAGAGGGTAGCTATGAGCCCTTAGCTGCTGGGAGGTGAATAGCACCACCAGGGATCTACTATACACCCCAGCAGCTAGAACACATTAGATCACACTTAGTAAATTTGAAGGAATAAATGGACAAAATTTTCATTTATCTTTCTATTTCATGAGCTTCCCTTGTGGCTCAGCTGGTAAAGAATCCGCCTGCAATGAGGGAGACCTGGGTTCGATCCCTGGATTGGGAAGATCCCCTGGAGAAGGGAAAGGCTACTCACTCCAGTATTCTGGCCTGGAGAGTTTCTTAATGATTTTTCTAGTGGATTAAATCCCCTGATCTCCCCAGTCTTGACTTTTAAATGTTACTTAAAAATTGTGGTAAAATATATGTAACGTAAAATTTATCTTTTTAAATGTACAATTCATGTCATAAAGTACATTCACATTGCTCTGCAACCTTCACCACCATCCATCTCCAGAACTTTTTCATCTTTCCAAACTGCAACTGTACATGTTTAAATGGTGACTCCCCATTGTCCCTTCCTACCAGCCCCTTGTAACTACCAGCATACTTTCTAGAATATGATTGCTTTAGATGCCTCATATATGTGGAATCATATAATTGTCCTTTTGTGACTGGCTTGTCTCACTTAACATTATGTCATCAAGGTCCGTGCATGCATGTTGTAGCTGTGTCAGAATTTCCTTCCTTTTCGAGGCTGGATAGTGTTTCATTGTATGTATATACTACTTTTTGTTGATCCATTATTTGTTTGCTTAGATTGCTTCCAACTTTTGCCTGTTGTGAATGCTGCTGTAAACATGATGTACAAATATGTGTTTGCAGTGTTAGTTTTTCAGGCCAGTCTCTGAGGTTTGTTCTGATCACCGGTGGACTCTTCACATTTTCTGTGGTTCTTCTTGGTAAACTGACTGATTATATAACCTCTCTCTATTTACCAGGGAGGAGGGCACAGTTCTTGAGGTGCTGTGTTCCCCCTTTGCCTGGCAAAGTAATAAAGCCATTCTTTCTTCTGGCTACAAGATGAAAGTGAAAGTTGCTCACTGTGTCTGAATCTCTGTAACCCCGTGGACTGTAGAGTCCATGGAATTCTCCAGGCCATAATACTGCAGTGGGTAGCCTTTCCCTTCTCCACGGGATCTTCCCAACCCAGGGATCGAACCCAGTTCTCCCACATTGCAGGTGGATTCTTTACTGGCTGAGCCACCAGTGAAGCCCACAAGATGAAATAGAGCTTACCCATAACAAGGCTAGTCCAAAAGGCAGAATCTCAATTAACATTGTGCCACAGGCAGAGCCTGAGGCAATAGGGAAGGATTCCCTGGTTTTGTTCATGTGAGCTCTGTAGTGGTAAAGAACCTGCCTGCCAAGCAAGACTTGGGTTTATCCCTGGGTTGGGAAGATCCCGTGGAGGAGGGCATTGCAACCCATGCCAGTATTCTTGCCTGGAGAATCCCATGGACAGAGGAGCCTGGTGGGCTACAGTCCAGAGGGTCACAGAGAGTTAGACACAACAGAAGTGACTTCCCACAGCTGGTCAAAAGTACTGATGCACATACATCAACAAGCAACATTAAACCATATATATATGCTCAGTGTCTCTTGCATTTAGAATTGTGTTATTTTTAAGTGCCTGCTTTTCTTTAAGCCAATTAAATAGAGCTATTTTACAAATTAATGTAAATGCCACAGTGTCCAAAGGCAAAGACACATTCTGAGACATACATATATCCAAACAGACACCAGGCTTCCCTGGTGGCTCAGTTTGTAAAGAATCCGCTTGCAGTGCAAGAGATCACCTGCAATGCGGGAGACTTGGGTTTGATCCCTGGGTTGGGAAGATCCCTCTGAGAAGAAAATGGCAACCTACTCCAGTATTCTTGCCTGGAAAATCCCATAGACAGAAGAACCCAGCAGGCTACAGTCCATGGGGTCACAAGAGTTGGACACAACTTAGAGACTAAACTACTATCACCCAAACAGACACATTATGAAATCTCATGGCTTCATTTCCCAGACTTAGTCAAGAGTCAGTAATCACAATATAAAACTCACTAGTTTATAATAACAGTTGGAATAAGTAAAAATTTTTAAAGGCTTCTTTTCCTATTTTTTTTCCCCCCTCCTCAATTTCAGGAATTAGAGATGGTCTAGATAAGTGACCCTGAGAGCCATGGTCTCGAAGCATAGGGGGAGAAAAGCATTTTCTCTTAGTCAGTTTCCAAAAACTTTCAACTTATTTTCTTTGGAGTCTAAAGAATATTGTGGCCACACAGTCAAAAGTCACTTTTTGTTTTCTTTGGTCATAGTTTTGAAGTAGGAGGGAAGGAGGCAGGATACAGCTTTTGAAAGAGTGACATAGCCCAAGGATATAACATAAACTGATTAGAATCAAACGGGTCCAAGATGGCAGACATGTCACTTTTGACTAGACCTTGATCCTCAATTAGCAAGCTAAATGACACACCCAGGGGCGCCATGACAGTTCTAAGGCACCATCAAAAGACCAAAAGGTGTGTGGTGGCCCAGCTCCTGCAAATCTCCACCCCTTCCCTAAAGTAGTTTGAATAATCCTCCCATTCAGCGTTGTTGTTGTTCATTCGCCCAGTCATGGATTGCAGCACACCAGGCTTCCCTGTCCACCATCTCCCAGAGGCTGCTCAAACTCATGTCTGTTGAGTCAGTGATACCATCCAACCATCTCATCCTCTGTCATCCCCCTTCTTTTCCTGCCTTCAATTTTCCCTAGCATCAGGGTCTTTTCTTATGAGTTGGCTCTTCGCATCAGGTGGCTGAAGTATTGGAGCTTCAGCATCAGTCCTTCCAATGAATATTCAGGGTTGATTTCCTTTAGGATGGACTGATTGGATATGCTTGCAGTCCAAGGGACTCTCAAGAGTCTTCTCCAGCACCACAGTGCAAAAGTATCAATTCTTTGGCACTCAGCCTTCTTTATGGTCCAACTCTCATATCTGTACGTAACTACTAGAAAAATAGCAGCTTTGACTCGTAGTACAGAACTTTGTTGGCAAAGTGATGTCTCTGCTTTTTAATATATGCTGTCTAGGTTTGTCATGGCCTTCCCTGGGGTCTCAGTGGAAAGACTCCACCTCCCAAGCAAGAGATGTGGGTTTGAGCCTGGGAAATCCCATGGACAGAAGGGCCTAGCAGGCTACAGTCTATGGGAACTTGAAGAGTTGCACATGACTTAGCGACTAAACAAAAACATAGATTTATCATAGCTTTCCTTCCAGGGAGCAAGAGTCTTTTAATTTCATGGCTGCAGTCTCTGTCCGCAGTGATTTTGGAGCCCAAGAAAATAGTATCTGTCAACGCTTCATACTTTTTCCTCTTCTCTTTGCCATGAATTGATGGGACCCGATGCCATGGTCTGTAGAGAGGAAAATGAGACCAAACTCAGATAAACAGGGAGTCAGTCAAGTTAAATGTATGTTGCCACTTGTGTTTTCCTCCTAGGAGACCTTTAAAAACTAAAGCAGGGGGACTTCCCTGGAGGTCTGGTGGTTATGAATCTGCTTTGCAATGCAGGGGATGCCAGTTCAATGATCCCTTGTGCCATGGGGCAACAAAGAGCCCGAGTTCTGCAACCAAGACCCAGCGCAGCCAAGAGTTGGACATGACTGAGCGACTTCACTTTCACTTTTCACTTTTATGCACTGGAGAAGGATAGCAACCCACTCCAGTGTTCTTGCCTGGAGAATCCCAGGGATGGGGTCGCACAGAGTCGGACATGACTGAAGTGACTTAGCAGCAGTAGTAGCAAAAAGAAAAAGGAAGAGTTCCCTGGTGGCCTCAGTTCAGTTCAGTCGCTCAGTTGTGTCCGACTCTTTGCGACCCCATGAATCACGGCACACCAGGCCTCCCTGTCCATCACCAACTCCCGGAGTTTACTCAAACTCATATTCATCGAGTCGGTGATGCCATCCAGCCATCTCATCCTCTGTTGTCCCTTTCTCCTCCTGCCCCCAATCCCTCCCAGCATCAGGGTCTTTTCCAATGAGTCAACTCTTTGCATGAGGTGGACAAAGTATTGGATTTTCAGCTTCAGCCTCAGTCCTTCCAATGAACACCCAGGACTGATCTCCTTTAGGATGGACTGGTTGGATCTCCTTGTAGTACAAGGGACTCTCAAGAGTCTTCTCCAACACCACAGTTCAAAAGCATCCATTTTTCGGCACTCAGCTTTCTTCACAGTCCAACTCTCACATCCATACATGACCACTGGAAAAACCATAGCCTTGACTAGATGGCCCTTTGTTGACAAAGTAATGTCTCTGCTTTTTAATATGCTATCTAGGTTGGTCATAATTTTCCTTCCAAGGAGTAAGCGTCTTTTAATTTCATGGCTGCAGTCACCATCTGCAGTGATTTTGGAGCCCAGAAAAATAAAGTCTTAACACTGTTTCCACTGTTTCCCCCTCTATTTGCCATGAAGTGATGGGACCGGATCCCATGATCTTCGTTTTCTGAATGTTGAGCTTTAAGCCAAGTCTTTCACTCTCCTCTTTCACTTTCATCAAGAGGCTTTTTAGTTCCTCTTCACTTTCTGCCATAAAGGTGGAGTCATCTGAGGTTATTGCTATTTCTCCCGGCAATCTTGATTCCAGCTTGTGCTTCTTCCAGCCCAGCGTTTCTCATGATGTACTCTGCGTGTAAGTTAAACAAGCAGGGTGACAATATACAGCCTTGACGTACTCCTTTTCCTATTTGGAACTAGTCTGTTCCATGTCCAGTTCTAATTTTTGCTTCCTGACCTGCATATAGGTTTCTCAAGAGGCAGGTCAGGTGGTCTGGTATTCCCATCTCTTTCAGAATTTTCCACAGTTTATTGTGATCCACACAGTAGAATTCTGCAAAATTCACTTTCACTGCAAAATCGATCCCTGGTTGTGGAACCAAAAAAAAAAAAAAACCCCTCAAGTGGAGGTGAAGATCTCTGGCAATGCAGTTTCCTGTTTCTGCCAGGTGAATCCACTGGGAATTTTGATGAAACCTCCAGAACTATTAGAAGATAATTTTTAAAAATGATAAAATTATGCCCTGCATGCAGATAGTGAAAGAAAGAAAGTGAAGTCAGTCGTTCAGTCATGTCTGACTCTTTGCGGACCCCATGGACTGTAGCCTACCAGGCTCCTCTATCTATGGGATTTTCCAGGCAAGAATACTGGAGTGGGTTGCCATTTCCTTCTCCAGGAGATCTTCCCAATCCAGGGATTGAACCCGGGTCTCCTGCATTGTAGGCAGACGCTTTACTGGCTGAGCCACCAGGGAAGTCATACAGATAGTAAATTAATGCATTCCAAAGATTCTCTTTAACTTATTAAATAATGAGGGAACCAATAATATGTTACAACTGTTTCAAAGGCAATGGCAAAAAAATGATATTGGCCTATGAGAATGCTGAAATAGATATATCAATAGGCATATAATTGGTCAGTATCTGCAGGGCAATAATCAGTTGCATTCCACTGATAAAAGTGTGTTACATTTCTATGGGCAAGAGTAACTTGCATCACTATCAGTTTCCAGCAATTTACAGAAATGTAAAATAGTTCAAAGACAATGAAAGCCACAGATAATCTAGAAGGGTGTGCTGGATGGAACATTCAGTGATTGTTTTCTGTTATTCAAAATATTTCAAAATTTTCAAAATTATTCAAAATATTTTGTAATTCTTGCCACTAGTTGGAAATTTTTTAAAAATTTTCTCTTTTACTACGCTGATGTGTTTTTTTTGCCATGCAAAAGTTTTTATGAAAATAAAATTCATCAATCTTTCCTTTTTGCTTGAAACTTTTCCATGCTACTAGGTTATAGGGAAATCCATTCATGTTTTCTTTTGGTAATTGTATGGTTTTATTTTTTACTTTCACATTTCTGATCCTTTTTGAATTTTCCTGGACTATTATGTGCTTTTTTCTTTTTTTTTAATATGGCAAACCAGCTAGCTATCTTAACACTTCTTATTGAAAAGTATATCTTTTTCACATTGATTTCAGATGCTGCTGTTATCATTTACTGAATTTTTATATGTGGTTGGTCTATCTCAGATTTTTTTAATCCTGTTCATTGTCGACATGTTTATTCATGTGCTGTATACCATTATAACATTAATATGCTTGAATTTATTAAGGCATTTCCTGCTTTTGAAATAGTCCTGTCTTTATAGAATAAATCACATTTGTGTCATAGTGAATTGCTCTTTTAGTGTGCCGTTGAATTCTGTTTGTGCATATGCTTTTCAGGATTTTTTTTTTTTTTGGCACTGATATTCATAAGTGAGATGGTCTAGTTTTTTTGGTGTGGTTTTCCTCACATCATTGAATCAATGTTGTGCTCATCTCATTAAATAAAATTAGAAGTTTTCTTTCTTTTTCTGTGCTTTAGAATAGTATAATTATCATTGATTATTATTTAACCTTTAAAGGTTTGTTAGAAATTACCTGATGAAATCAACTGAGTCTGGTGCCTCTTTTTTTTCTTGTATGAGCATCTTAACTCATTTCTCTATTTTTTCTGTTACAGTTGGTTTGTGTTACACTTTCTGTTTAGAGAGTCAATAAGTTGTATTCTTTTGAATTATCCATTTCTTCAAATTTATTTGAATGGAGTTGTGTAATGTAGTCTCATGTTAAAATTTCCTTCAGTTTTTGATGGCTTGTTTTATCCCCCTTGTCAGTTCTGATTTAGAATACAGTATTTGTGATTTCACTCATTTTTTCCTTGATTAGGTTTGTTAGTAGTTGATCTGTTTTGACTTTAAAAAAAAAAAGTCTCAGGATTTATTCAATCAGTAGTTTATTTTCTAACTCATTCCTTTCTGCCTTTATATGTGATGATTTATTTCTTCTGGCTTATTTTATTCTTTTTCTAGCTTTTTGTGTTTTGTACTTAATTCATTTATTTTGTTTTATTGAGACAATTATTTGATGCTATTAATTTTTCTCTGGTGACTGATCTAGCTTTATCTTATATATTCTGATATTTTTTCCTCATTGCTATTTTAAAGAAATTCTGCTTTATTTTTATATTTTCAGTTTTATCCAACCGCTTTTTTAATAGTATGTTTTTTAAAAATTTCCAAATGTGAAGTCTTTTTTATTTTAAGAAAATGGCTTTTATTTTTTAATTTTATTTCACTACAGTTAGGTAAATCTATTTTCACTAATCCTATTCTCTGGAATTCATTGAGGTTTTACTATTTGTGGCTTAATATATGGTTAGTTTTCATGAGTGTTTCATGTACTCTTAAAAATAAAGCATATCCTTTTTTATATTTGAGTTCTCAGTTTTACACAGACTCTTTATTAAATAAGTCGGTTATATCTTGTTTCTTTCTTGAACTGAGAGAGATGTGTTACTGTCCCATTTTATTAATTTGTTACTCTCACTTCTTACATCTCTTAGAGGTCCTGTTTTATGAACGTTTGTTGCTAAAGTTTTGAGTATTATGTATTGGGTATAATATATACTATATCTATATCTTGAACTGTAGTTTTTAGCATAGAGTATACAGGTTATAAGTATAAAGCTCAATTTATTTTCTATTTTGTTTTCCATGATGAATGGTGGTTTTTGTTTTGTTTTTGGCTGTTTTGCTGACAAGTCAATCTTAAGTGAATTTCTCCTTAATTATAGATTAAAACTGCTGTAAAGGACTTTGGTAGCACATATAGATGAGAGATCTTAGGTTATTAGGCAAACTGCACTTTAGATCTGCTATAGACGGTTTGATATTTTTGTTGAACTTTCTAAATTTTTCTAGGGAAATAGTCCACCTCTGCATACATTAATCTGCTTAATTGTTTAAACTTTTTGAATTAAAGTTTACTTAGCAATTCAATTTGTTACCCTAGAGGAGAAATTTAATTTATATGTAATATGTGTTTTCCATTTCTCATCTTTAGCTTTTTACCAAGTAGCACAAAAGTCAACAGGAAGAGACATCTTGGTCAGGAGTGTAAAAACAGGAAGGAGGAAGTCTATTGCAAATCTGTGTTAGCTGATTATCAATTCAGATTTCACCATAGAGGATGTCCATTAACGATCATCGTTGTGCTGTGTTGTTAACCAGAATTTCAGTGAGTGTTAATGTCAGTATTACAGATGTCAGTCCTAGTTATAGGAAGTAATGTTAACGAACAGAATGCACTAGGCCCTTTCCTATGCATGGAAACAGGATACTATTAGTGAGAGCAAGTTTGAGAAATTGCACATAGAGGGAAACAAGGCAAGTAAAATATAACATCAAAAATAGAGAAAATCATCTTTATTTTTTTGCCTGTGCTTGATCTTGATGCTTTGATTGGTTGTATGATCCTTTAAGATATGAGTGTATCCTTTTTTTAAAAAAATTAGGGTATGTCAACTCTGTCATTAAAATATTGTTTGACAGAATACTTTCAACTGAATTAAAGGAAACACCTGGACGTTATTTACTAAAGTGTTCTCTAAGAGCACATGTAGCAAACTAGATAAAATATTTAATGGGAAAAGAGTGAATATTTTGTGAACAAGAAATCTTTTTTAGCTTTCTTTGGTGAAAGAAGTTGAATTCTTTGCTTATACATGTCTATGTTTATACACTCTTGGAGTTGCTAGTTCTGTTACTCTGTAGCTACAAGATACCTACTTGATTTAGATACCCAACAATATTTTAGGATATTTAACTTATCCTGAGTTCTTTACTTGGCCATGAAATATTGTGGATGTTTTAAAGAAATTAAAAGTGTTGTATAAAAGCTAGATGGCATTATATTATTATTGTTTTTTATTATTACTCTAGAGGCCTGTTTGACATTTTCTTTTCCTCAAACGTCTGTTTATTTAAACTGCGCCTTTATTTCTGAATTATTTTGAAATAAATGCGCTTCCCAGCATTTTGTATATCATGGCACAAACAGAAAGTTAGAATGAGAGTTGAGATGACTGTTATTGTGGTATGCCTGTAACCTATTCGTTTGGGAAGACATGCTCTAATACGTTAGTCAGATAAGGGGGTTTGTCAGCTCCTCATAATTGTAAGAAGTTGTGTTGTGTAGGTGTGTGCATGCATGTATGTCTTAGTTAAGGATTTTTTGTTTTAGTTTTAAGTACCAAACCAACTTGAATTAACTTAAGAAAAAAAATGAAAAGAAAAAAAATAGAAAGTTACTGGGTATCCCACAGAAATACTTCTCCAAAGACTGAAACAGAGAAGTAGAAGACCGTATTTCTTTCTGTTTCTCCATGCTTCATTCTGTCTTCTTTATTCTCTGAGGTCTGGCCTTCTCTGCTTCTCTTTGCCCTTGAGGAGGATGACCACGTACAGCTTCTATATGTCATAAGCTGACTATTTCTGAATTCTGCTTCAAAATTCCTGAAAGAATGTGTCTGAAGCAACTCAGATCAGTTGTTCACTTCTGGTGCAGTGCAGTCCGATGAGAAGAGGTTGTACTGCTCGTCCAGCCTTGTGGATGGTCAGTAGTTTTCAGATATATGCAGTTGTGTTTGTGCACTTTTCTAGGGAGAAGATATGTAACTTTTATTAAAATCATAGAAGAGTCTTGCCACTTTCAGACCCCTGCCTAGATAAAAATTAATAACTACTCTTAAGAGTTAGGATAGAATTCCCACCATGTTCAACAGGTATCCTTTGTATCAGTTAAACTGTTTGTCTTTTTCACAAGGCTGTGTTTTTTTCCTGGCTGTGTCTATCATGATTGAATTCTTTCCTCCTTATTTCTCCACTTACTCAATCTCCTGCCTATCACTGAATTCCCTTCTTAGGTCATATTTCCTTTATGAAATCTTGGCATCTCAGAGCACTGCATTCTATATGGAGGTATATAATTATATATATACACACACATGTATGTATATTTTCTGTGTCTGAATTCTTATAACTTGGATTTTTAAAAATGCTACACAGTGTTATTTAGTTGTATGTCTTAATATGTATATTTTATTTCTTTCTTGTATGGCTGTGTTGCACAGCTCTCAGGATCTTAGTTCCCAACCAGGGATTGAATCTGGGCCATCCAGTCAAAAGTACTGAGCCCTAACTGCTGGACCATAGGGAATTCCCTGTATACTTTAAATAAATGTCCTAAATGTAGGCCTGATCTAATAGTCTGTGAGGCCTATTATTGTCGTGCATCCCTGATTAGTTCCAACTCTGTAATATAGCATAATGCCATGGGTACAATAGACTCTCAGTAAATATTTTTTGAATTAAATTAATGAAAAACAAGAACCTTCATTATAGAAAACTTGACTATATAGAATAGGAGAAAAAAATCACTTTTTCCCTACTGCTTAAGGATAATCAAAACTCTAGTCATTTTTAATATTAGAAACAACATGCTACTTGTTGAATATTTATTGGTTATGATATTCAACATTTTAAATGTTGAATTTTGTTAAACATTTGATAATGAAGTTTCATCTTGTTTTCTCTGTTTGTTTATCTTCTAATTGTTGCACATTTAGGTGGTTCTTAATTTTTTTGTGAAATAAAATAATTTCTTAGGATCTTTGTTCCTGGAAGTGAAAATAATCAAGTAGTAAATAATAGGTAATAGGGCTTCTCAGATGGCTCAGTGGTAAAGAATCCACCTGCCAGTGAAGGAGATGCAGGGGATGCAGATTTGATCCCTGGGTCAGGAAGATCCCCTGGAGTAGGAAATGGCAACCTGTTCCAATATTCTCGCCTGGAAAACTCGACTGAATGACTGAGCACACCACTGAATGACTAAGCACACAGACATGCACAAATAATAGGTAACAGCTAACATTTTTGAATATTTACTATATTCCACTCTTTAAAAGACTTGTTTCTGTTATTTCATTTAATCTTCATGAGAAGCAAATGAGGTGCCCATTTTGCAGATGAAGAAATTGAGGTAGAGATAGATTAGGTCATTTACCCTAGGTACTCAGTAAGTGGTGAGCTAGATATAGAACATAGGCTATTTGGCTTCTGAGCCTTTGCCTTCTGACTTAGATTATCAAATAATGAAAGCTGCAATATAAAAACAATTAAATTTTAACTAAAAAAGGGGGAAGAAGGTTTACATTAAGATTGGAAACAGTAAGGAATGTGACTAGAACTATACCCAGGGAGGGAGGGTCCTCTATCTTAAACTTGTACTGAGTCAGATATAGATTCCTTATTCCTCTGTGTTCCAAAATACAGGCCTCCAGTAGCTTTAGTAAGATCAGTTTCTGGTTTGTTCTCTCCAGGACTGGAAACTGCTTGATGCAAGAAAGATTACTGACCTTTTTACCTTCGTCTGGCCCTTTTTCAGTTCTGAATGATGAAAAAACAAGACACCGTCTTTCTCTGCCTTCTCTTTTTTCATCATTTCTATCCTCATTCATTCATTCCTGTAGTAAAAAGAACATAAGTCAGGTTTGTTTTTAGCCTTTCTTAGTAGAAGGGCTAGTTCTTTTCAGTTTGGTAGACCAGGCCTAATAGAATCCATGCACAATGGTTTGTTTGTTGTTTTGTTTTCTGTTTTTGCATGCCTGGATGTGAACGCAGGCAACTATTCTTTGTGTGGTTTGTGAAGAGAGTGTGTGTATGTGTTGTTGTTGTTTGAGTATTGCCAACTTCATTTTAAAGGAGCTTAATTTCAAGAGAATTCATTAATAGAGGCATTGCCATAGTAATAAGAAAGAAAGTCTGGAAATGTGTAATGAATCTGTTACTGACATATTTAAGATAAAGAATTTCATCTACTGAATGGTGATTCTTTTTGCAGTGAACTCCTTTTACTTCCTCTAACACTCCTTGTGAGTTCAAGACTTGGATTGTATATTTGGCTCTGGCCTTTTATAGGCACGTGCTGTTGAGCAAATCCTTTAGTTTCTCTGAGCCTCATTTCCTTCATCTGTGAGGCAGAGATAAAACCAGTTGCCCTGTCTGCTTCCCTAGGGTCCTTGGGATCAAATGCAATGATGTATGCAAAATTGTTTTGTTGATTGCAAAGCACCAGTACAAATGTAAAAGATTATTTTTAATTTTGTTAATTTATATTCTGCTTTTGAGTGGACACAGAATTGCTCTTCTCAACTTCTTCTCTCCATTTTTTCTTCTAAGCTGTGAAATGACCAGCAGAAGTGGACTTTGTGGTCAGGATAAATAATAGGGATTAAGATCAGCCTTGTATCAGGAGTTCTCTTTTCTTCCACATTATTTCTCAATTACATTTATTTGGCACAGTGTCTTTTGAAAAATGCATTATAAAAAATATGTATTAATATATTTATTTTAAAAATGCATAATTTTGGAATCCTTTCTTCCAGAGTTAAAATGAAATGCATTTGCATCAGTCTTTCATTTTTAATATTTTCTGCAGTAAAAGTTCTTTCTTTTACTTCAGGATATACTTACATCTTTTCCAGGACCTCCAAAACTAATTTTTTTTAAACACTAACTTTACTTGACATGTTTTTTCCCATAAAATGCTTATGTTGTATAGTTCAGAGGTAGTTTTAAAAACTCAAATCTGTTAGAAGTTTTAGATTATTTTTCATTCAGTAATTTTAGCATTATCCTCATGTATAAGACACTTAACATGAAAAAATCATAAAAATTGTATTTTTGTGGATTTTTCCAAATCTGGTGGAGAAGATAAGTGAAATAAATTTTCATTTATATTTGACTGATACTTAGTTTTTTTGGATCTTAACTTACGAATCAGTGCTAAGTTCCCATCAGTTTTCAATATAATATATAAATTCTTACATATTTATTACAAATTCAAACAGTGACTTTAAGGTGACCTTTAATTTCTGTGTGTTCTTTTAATATCCGAATGCCTATGATATATCAGGCACCATGTAATCTATAAGTTTATCCTACATTAGATTGTCCATACTTTCCCATAGGAACCTGGAGTTGCCAGAAAATTTTTATGGTGTTTATGATTCTGTTCTGTTATTTTTAAAATTAAACAGTTTTAAAATTCAAGTATAATTGATTTCCAATATTGTGTTAAGTTTCAGGTATATAGTAAAGTGATTAGTTATATATATATTTTCACATTATTTTCCATTATATGTTATTATCAGATATTGAATATAATTCTCTGTGTTATACAGTAAATCCTTGTTTCCTATCTGTTTTATATATAATAGTATATAATAATATAATATAATATCTTCAATTCCATATTCCTAATTTATCATTCTTCCCCTTCCTTTTCCCTTTTAGTAACCTTAAGTTTGTTTTGTATATAGATTCATTTGTATTTTTTTTTAGACTCCACATATAAGTGATATATACTATTTGTCTTTCCCTGTCTTCACTTAGTATGATAACCTCTAGGTCCATCCATGGAAATGGCAATATTTCATTCTTATGGCTAATATTTCATTGTATATATTATATACACAATGTCTTCTTAAACCAGTGGTCAGCTAGTGGGCACTTGGGTTGTTCCCATGTTTTGGCTATTGTAAATAATGCTGCTGTGACCATTGAGGGGTGTGTATCGTTTGAATTAGTTTTCTGTCTTTTCTGGCTGTATGCCCAGAGTGGGATTGCTAGATCACATGGTAGCTCTATTTTCGTTCTTTAAGCAATCTCCATAATGTTTTCCATAGTGGTTGTTGCCAATTTACATTCCCATCAACAGTGTAAGAGGGTTCCCTTTTCTTCACACCCTCTCCAGCATTTATTGTTTGTAGACGTTTTGATGACAGACATTCTGACTGGTGATACTTCATTGTGGTTTTGATTTGCATTTCTCTAGTAGTTAGCAGTGTTGTACATTTTTTCATGTTCTTATTGGCCATCTGTATTTCTTCTTTGAAGAAATACCTATTTAGGTCTTTTGCCCATTTTTTGATTGGGTTGTTTTTTTGATATTGAGTTGTTTATTTTGGATATTAGCCCCTTGTCTATTGCATCATTTGGGAATATTTTCTCCCATTTCATAGTTTGTCTTTTCATTTTGCTGATGGTTTCCTTTGCTGTGCAGAAGCTTTTAAGTTTGATTAGGTTCCTTTTGTTTACATTTACTTTTATTTCTTTTGCCTTGAAAGGCTGATCCAAGAAAATATTGCTACATTTTAAATGTGAGAATATTTTCCCTAAGTTTTCTCCTAGGAGATTTATGGTATCGTGTCTTATAGTTAGGTCTTTAAACCATTTTGAGTTTATTTTTATATATGATGTGAGGGAGTGTTTGTTCTAATTTAATTGATTTACATGTGGCTGTCCCGCTTTCCCAACACTATTTGCTAAAGAGACTGTTTTTTCTCCATTGTATATTCTTGCCTCCTTTATCATAGATTAATTGATTGTAGGTGTGTGGGTTTATTTCTTGTTTCTCTGTTCATTTGTCTGTTTTTGTTCTTCTGTTTTTAACCATTATATTAAAGCAGTAGATAACAGGATAAAGTAGATTCAGAAAAGGAGGAAATGTTATTTTTATTTTGATTTCATAGTACTTAGTTGTTAATCAAGTTGAATGTGAGATTCACATCCATATTTTGATGCAACAGTGAAAAGAAATATATTGGATTTCTAGATTACTTTTTGGTGAAGAGTGCCCTCTAGTGAACCTTTTCTGTTTATTAAGATGAAGTTCTTTGCATCCTCACAGCACTTGTGAACTGAGTATAGAAGTGGAAGACACCTTCAGTTCTCAAGGAGTTTAGAAAATAAAACATGCAATAAGTTATTGGAGAATAAATTTGATATGTTATACAAATAAATAAAAGTGTATTACAGACTGTATATAATAGCACTGGGAAAAACCTAGGTCATGGAAAGTGAACTTGCTCCGTCGTGTCTGACTCTTTGCGACCCAGTGGACTGTAACATACCAGGCTCCTCTGTCCATGGGATTTTCCAGGCAAGAGTACTGGAGTGGGTTGCCTTTTCCTTCTCCAGGGGATCTTCCCACCCAGGGATCGAACTCAGGTCTCCTGTATTGCAGGCAGACACTTTACCATCTGAGCCACCAGGGAAGCAATAGATCATGGGGCACCAGGGAAGCAATAAATAGGTCATGGGACAGTTATTACTCAGTATTCATGAGAGTATCCCTGAGAAACTACATTGAGGTGAATTTTGAAGGAAGTTTAAGATTGAGGCATATTGTAGGGAGGAGGAGCATCCTGGGTTGGAAAAAGAAGTTAAGGACAGTGCCAAAAAGGATTAGTGCCAAAAGGAAAAAAGAAATAGTGAAAAAAGGAATTATTTTAGAAAATATTCAAATTTAATTCTGTTTTAGATACTTTATACAGATGTTTAAACAAATTGTTCTTGTACTTGAAAACTTTTGTAAAAGATTGAAGACAGATTCCTCTACAGTTGTGTCTTGGGGTCTTTCATTTGGCTGCAGTCAGATATTGGTCGCTGGTTGGGCCAAAATCAGCTGAGGCCCAGCTGGACCAGACAGCCATAGTGGCTCACTCATGCCGGCGGTTGGTGTGGCTGTCGTTTGGGAGTGCCCACATGTGGCCCTTCAGCGTGTCATTTTTAGGATTGTTAGATTTCTTACATGATGGATAGTTTTCCCCAGAGTGTATGTGAAAGGTGCACGGCTTCTTTCTAGCTTCTGGAGTCACATATTATTACCTGAGTTATGTTCCATTGGTCGAAGCTGTCATCAGTCAGTTCAGTTCAGTCGCTCAGTCGTGTCTGACTCTTTGTGACCCCATGAATCGCAGCTCGCCAGGCTTCCCTGTCCGTTACCAACTCCCGGAGTTTACCCAAACTCATGTCCATTGAGTCAGTGATGCCATCCAGCCATCTCATCCTCTGTCTACACATTCTCCTCCTGCCCCCAATCCCTCCCAGCATCAGGGTCTTTTCCAATGAGTCAACTCTTCACGTGAGGTGGCCAAAGTACTGGAGTTTCAGCTTCAGCATCAGTCCTTCCAATGAACACCCAGGACTGATCTCCTTTAGGATGGACTGGTTGGATCTCCCTGCAGTCCAAGGGACTCTCAAGAGTTTTCTCCAACACCGCAGTTCAAAAACATCAATTTTTTGGCGCTCAACTTTCTTCACAGTCCAACTCTCACATCCATACATGACCACTGGGAAAACCACAGCCTTGACCAGACAGACCTGTGTTGGCAAAGTAATGTCTCTGATACAAAGTTATCATAAGCCTGTCCAAATTCAAAGGAAGGGAATATAGACCCTACCTCTCGATGGAAGATGTGTTAGAGAATTTTGGAACCATGTTGTAAAACTACATTTCCTTTCCTGCCTACTTGAAGAGTTAGGCTCAGTGCAGACACATTGTAATGATTTGGCGAGCAGCTGTCCTCTGTGTCAGTGTTACCTGTGCAGTGACTGTCCTCTGCACTTCGTTTTCAGCTTCTATTGTCCATGGTTGGCGTTTGATGAATATTGTTAGAATTCTCCTTTATCTTTATCTTGCTGTTAATGTTTTTTTAGCTGTTTCACTTCTTAATTCCATCTGGATTACAAAGAATCAGGGCAAGTTATGGCAAAGTTGTTATTCATGTTAGATATATTTGATGAAATGGTTGGAAAAATGTTGAGTGCTAATGTTTAACATGGTACCTTATGTTGACACTTTTCTTTCTTGCTGTTCTAAATTGCTAAGTAACTGTAGTGTAAATTTTTTCCCCCCAAGATAGAGTGGTACTTTGAGCAATCCTTTTTGTGTTTAAGATAGGGACATGGTGTCTTTGCTATTCGTTGTTTTTTTGAAAAAAGAATTCCAGATCATGTGACTTTATGTAAAAGAGGCTTTTCTCATTGATAACTCACTTGCTATCATGAAATATTTTAGCTCATTGTTTCTCATATGGATATTACTTGAATTTTGGGTACCTTAAATGTTTCTAAAGGCTGTTGAAGAGAGTCATAGTGTTTCAAGTCCCCATTTCTGACTCTGGCTGCAGGTTTTTCAAGTGGGTTATAAACTGGCATTGAAGAGACTGCTCCACTGAAAAATAAGATTACGTTTCCAATTTACATAGCCTAGGAATACCAAAACCATGCCCTTAGGGTAAGAGTACTTCAGTGTATCTTTTCCTAGTTTCCAGGATCCATACAGTGGGCAGAGAGAACTGCTGATGAGACAAAGTCAAGTCTCACTGGTGTGTAACTGCCCTTTTATACTCAGGGCTTACATATACCCCATTCTGAAAGAACTTAAACTAGTAATTCATCATGTGCTTCTATAAAAGAAATATTTTCAAATCTTGCCCTGAAATTAATTCCCAGATGATTGGTGTGTTGCATGACCAATTGCTGAATTTACCAAATTTGCTGATATACCAAAAACCTGTTTTTAAAACTGTTTTTGAGATTGATAGCAAGTGACTTGTATTGGATAGGAATTGGATAGGATGGTTTTAATAGCTTTTGAAAATTTCTGGTCAGTTTTTCTGTATTATGTTTACCATTATCTTCATAGCAGCATTTTTAGGAATGCTAAATTTGTCCAAAGCTGATAATCATAAGGTGGTTAATTGTCATAAATATGTTTAATATTAGAAAAGTATTGGTTTGATTGGTACTTAGAACATGAAAAACATTCAATATAAATATGAAATTGCTGAAAAAGTATCATAAATCTCATTAACATGAAATACCAAATCTTGAATACTAATTACTAGAAATGCAAAATTGACTCATATTTTAGAAATTAAACTTGATATGCCATTTGAAACACTGGTGCGAGAACAGAAAAATGCCCGTGGACTGGAAAAATACAGAATGGTCAAAAGGATGCAAAAGCAATTTTTTATTACTAGAAATTTTAAAAAATCATTTCTCAGGAAACAAGTAGATTTCCTTTACAGTTAGTATGATAGAATCTTTTTTTCAGTGAATATACAATGAAAGAAAAAGATGCTGAGAACAGTATAAGAGGTTTTTTTTTTTATGCTTTTTGACAAAAAATTCCTAATGTTACTAGTAATTAGAAGAGTTCTTTTTCCACACAGTAGCTTGTGAATGTTGTTTTTCTTCAGAAAGATGTTTTCCTAAAAAAATTGGAATATGATTAGTGAATTGATAATATTAACAGAATGTAACATGTCCAAAAAATCAAAGTAGCTTGAATGCCTCTGTTAGGACATTTGATTTGATGATACAAATACTAATTTTCAAAGAACTAGTTTTAACATTTAAATGTCATGTTTTCTTATATTTATTTTATTACCACTAGGTGGAGCCCTATACATAAAATTTAAGAAGGCAGTTCAGAAGTATCATTTATTTACTTGTTTAAATTCTATAAGTTTGATAAATCGGGTGATCAAATACTAAGAGATAACTCATATTTCCACACTTTGGTATAGGTTAAATATAATGAAGATGGAAAGTGTATACCAAAAAATTGTTTTTTAGCTATGTTTTTAAAACATACATTTTAAAAAGACATATATAGGAATGCTTTTATTCATTCCTAGTTGCTAGTTAAAATATGTAAATAAAATCATAGTGTGTAGCATAGTCTATCTTTGTTTTTCTTCACAAAGTTTTAAAGTCATCTCTTTTAAATTGATTTCTCATCTGCATTTTTGTCTGATTAGCATTACATTTTGTCAGAAGTTAGATTTTATTGTGCTGAGCTTTTGGAAGTGATGACAGGACTCTTACACTTAAGTCATTATCTATATACGGAGCACTAAGTTGCAAGCGTAGTGGATGAAGGTAGTGGAAAATTTACTGACTTTCTAATGTTCACTCTGGTTTTGTCATATCTGTATTTATTTATAGGAACTTGATTACGTTTGCCAAGAGACATTATAAAATCCTGGGGACATTTTGAAAGAAGAAAAGCTTATTTTCATTAACATTGTATACTGCTTGAAAATTTAGAACAGCAGTATATCTAGGACACTAATTAGATGGATACAACTGCTTAACCAGTTTAGGATTCAGAGAATGAATAGTGCTGAATGGTATTTCCTTCTTGCCCTGCAAGTGAAAATTTCAAAGAATGATAACTATCATTCAAAGGCATAAAAAGGAAAAAGAAAAATATATTTTTCAGAGTCCCTTCAGCTGCGGTCAGCCAAGTACTGTACCGGGCCCTCAGTTTTCTCTTCACACTTCGTTCCTCCTCATTTTCTTGCATCTGTAATTTAATACTGCCTAACAATTAGCTATGCCTCACTTCTCATCCCCTCTTTCTGTTCATCGGATGATTTTACCTGATGGGTGCAACAGTGCACATCAGGGATTCCCTACTGAGTCATTCTCAATTGTTGATCTTCAAAGGTGATCTGGTTAGTTGCTATGCTGCTAACTTCTCTGCATTCTCATGGTGCTTATCACCATTTCTGATTGGAGTGGCTGTCTAAAACAATGGTTTAGAGCACTGGCTTTGGAGCCAGGTAGACCTAGGGTTAAATCTTGGTCCCACTACTCTGTGATTTTGGATTTAAAATCTTAATCTTCCCAAACTACATTTGTAAATTGGGATGCTGACAGTATCTACAGCATCATTAAGCTGTAGTGAACACTTAATGAGATAGTACATGTAAATCACTTAATAGTGAGTACGTGGTTGTGTGTTACTGTCTTTTTTTTTTTGCAATCTTTACCACCTTAAGCCAGAAGCAGCGGAATATGACTCCTCTTTAGTCAATTAAGTCGCTGGGGGGAATTGCTGCTGCTTCTCTCCATATCTGTCTCCTACATCTTCTTTCCAAATTTTCTGTAATTAAGCATAGATTCCTTCAGAGAAAAGAGTGGTAATTCTTGCTGTGTGAAAATTCTTAAAGTAAAAATTGCTCTTCTTTTCTTCCTTTTTCCAGTGTTCTTATACATATCCACCCTTTCTCCCTTCCTGTCTCTATTCACTTAGCTATTTGTTATTGGCTTTATTAGCACATATTTAGAGTAGTTCCCTTGTGGCTCAGATGGTAAAGCGCCTGCCTACAATGCGGGAGACCTGAGTTCAATCCCTGGGTTGGGAAGATCCCCTGGAGAAGGAAACGGCAACCCACTCCAGTACTCTTGCCTGGAAAATCCCATGGATGGAGGAGCCTGGTAGGCTGTCCATGGGGTCGCAAAGAGTCAGACACATGGGGTCACAAAGAATCAGACTGAGCGACTTAACTTTCACTTTTTTACTTTCTGAGTAGTTATTTCTTACTTTACTTTTCATCACAGTGGGTAGAGAGTTAAATCAACTACATGTATTGATTAATGCCTTTGTGAGTACTTGTGTTTGGCTTTTAGATTTCTGCTGCAGCTATTAAATTGAGAAAGACAGAACTATGAACTTTCTAGAGTTCTTTTCAGGATCTGAGAATAGTCTAATTTTTGATGAAGTTTGCATTCTGGCACTTGCTTGATCCTTCAATACTTTCTTTAAATGTAATGTATTTCTGTGATTTAGAACATTTCTTTATCTTGACTTCTCCTTTCTGTGTACTCTGCTCACAAAGATCTCATTGATGTGGATTGTGGTTGACAAGTGGTTGTATCAGCTTGGGGTGCAGTTTGTACTCAGAAGTGGAATGATAGTTACCAAGGATCAGGAGAGATTAAGACTTATCAGTAGGCAGATCAAGACCTATTCTTCTCATACACAATACTAATTCTTTAATTTTTTTTTTATTTCCTGTATTGGGACTTATAGTTCTGTTTTAATAGCAGAAGGCATGGGATGTGAATAGTGTACCCATTTCAGGCTTTGGTTTTCTGTTAATGGAGGATAGGTATTACATGTGTCCTGATACTGTTTGTCTACATTCTAATAACATCAATAGGAAAAAAAGCATTCACCTGCTATAATAATTACACTGCTATTAAATATATTAATATATATGCTATAATACATGTATTATACCCATCGTTGTTCAGTTGCTCAGTCCTGTCTGACTCTTTGCGACCCCATGGACTGCATCACTCAAGGTTTCTCTGTCCTTCACTCCTGGAGCTTGCTCAAACTCATGTCCATTGAGTCGGTGATGCCATCCAGCCATCTTGTCCTCTGTCGACCCCTTCTCCTCCCAGCATCAGGGTCTTTTCTAATGAGTCAGCTCTTCCCGGCAGGTGCCCAAAGTATTGTAGCTCCCTCTTCAGCATACCCATATATATCCATATATATGTATGTAAATATCATATATCAGCACATATACCCATTTGTGTGTGTGTGTATGTGTGTATCTATGTATATATATAAATAGATGCCATAATAGATGCACAGGTAGTATCCTGAATTACTATAAAATGAGAGTAGTTTTGTTTTTAAAACTCTAGAGATTAAATTGAAAAGATACACTAAAGGGGACCTTTAAAGAACTTTCTAAAATAAAATAGACTTCTGGGAAATAACCATTGTTTCTCTTCCTTCTATTTATATATTATTGTCATTTTTAAAGAGAGAACAGTATCACCTTTGCACTCACAAAAGGAGTCACACTTTCCTTTGGAGGGACATTGTAGCAGGGCAGTCCTGAAATGTCTCTTGCTAGTTTTTTGCTACAATGCTATAGTAATTAGGGGGGGGGGGGAAGAGCCAGTTTTTTCTGTATTTTCTGTTTATTATCTGGTATTTTGAGTCAGATAAATATCAAGCTTTTATTAAAATACGTAAAAAATAATCTTAGAAAAGCTTTATATATACATACATATATTACTTAAAGAAATGTAACACCTGTTCACAATTACGAAATAAAAATTTGTTTATAGCATACCAAGGTCAGTTGGGGCTTCTCAGGTGGCCCTAGTGGTAATGAACCCACCTGCCAATGCAGGAGACGTAAGAGACTTGGGTTTGGATTTGCTTCCTGGGTGGGGAAGATCCCCTGGAGGAGGGCACAGCAGGCCCCTCCAGTATTCTTGCCTGGAGAATCCCATGGACAGAGGAGCCTGGTGAGCTACAGTCCATAGGGTTGCAAAGAGTTGGACAGTACTGAAGCAACTTAGCATGCACGCAGGTCAGCTAATGCGAATTTTTCTTTGGGATAATGTTGTTAGTTTAATTAAGAGTTCTTTTTAGCTATGTTTATTAATTGTAGGAAAAGCATGAGATGGGAGTGACATTGAGCAAGTCATTTAGTATTTCTGGACCTAGTTCCTCATTTGTGAAAAGGAGGCAATGATATTTTCTGTGGTATGGTGTAAGAAACAAATGAAACATTACATGTAAAAATTACAGAAGTCCCTATACAATTGCCAGGTGTTACTGGTAGTCAGCCCCTACAGCATGGATAATTTGAGTATTAGGTATTTGATATTTGCTATCCATACTTAATTGTTTGGCAGATGGTTCACTTATTTAACAAGGATTTGTTTGACTCTTATGTGCGCTATGTGATCGTAGCCAGTGTATTTTGAGTACTTGCTGTGTGTCGGTTATTGTGCTAAGAATTTTTCATATGTTTGCTAATTTAATCCTTATAACTCTGTGATGTAGATACTTTTTTAATCCCTGTTTTATTTTTGAGAGAATTTGGATTCAGAGAATTTGTGTGGCTTATCTGAGGTTGAACAGCTACTAAGTGATGTTTTTAATTCCATCTGTCCATTTGTCCATCTGTCTATCTATCAGTTCTTTATTCAGCATCTGCTACATCAGGGACTCTTTTCTAGGGCTGGTTGTACAGCAGGGAACAAAACAGACAAAAACTGTCTGCCTTCCTGTAGCTTACATTCCAGTGAGCAAAAACAAAAACTACAAGTGTGAAGTAGAGAGTATATTAAATAGTGTTAAGAGTGATGCAGTAGCAAAGTGAATTCCTTTATTTTAGAAAAAAAAAATAAAGCAGGAAAGGGAATAGTGTGTGTATGTGTGTGTGTTTATAATTTGGATATTGTGGCCAGAAAGGGCTTCATCAAGGAGACCAGAAAACCTGAAGGAGATGAGGGCGGCAGCCATGTGTGGAAATGTGATCAGAAGAGGAAAGCACGTGCAAAGCATAGGACAGCAGTGTGCTTGATGCGTTTCAGGAACCACAGGAGGCCAGTGCTGCTGGCATGGAGTGAGTATTAGGAAATGAGATCACTGTGGTAACATGGGGCAGGGTTCCATAGGGCTTTATAGGCTGCTGTAAGAAAAAGGGTTTTGAGCAGAAGAAAGATACGGGGTTTGCCTTTAAATTTAGTGGGATTATTTTTTCTACTTTGTTGAGTACAGACTGAAGGGAAATAAGGGTGGAATCAAGGAGACCAGTTAGGAAGCTGTCTGGAATAATGTAGGGAACACACGTTGATGGCTTAGTCCAGGGTGATACCAGTGGGGAAGCTGTGAGATGTGGTTGGATTGTTTTAGTGGGGAGGCGAGAGAAAGAATAGTCAAGAGTGATTTGAAGGTTTTCTGCCTCAACAACTAAAAGAATGGAGTTTACTAAGATGAGGGAAGGCCATGGGAGGACCAGGGTTTGGGAAAGAAGATAGGAATTCATTTTGGCCATACTTGAGATGCTTATCATACATCCAGTTGGAGAGATGCATGAGTATGAAGGTCAAAGGAGAGGTCAGGACCAGAAATACAAATTTGGGAGATGTCAGTGTTTATATAGTGTTTGGGCTTCCCTGATAGCTCAGTTGGTAAAGAATATGCCTGCAGTGCAGGAGACCCCAGTTCGATTCCTGGGTTGGGAAGAGCCCCTAGAGAAGGGGTAGGCTACCCACTCCAGTATTCTTGGGCTTCCCTTGTGGCTCAGCTGGTAAAGAATACGCCTGCAATCTGGGAGACCTGGGTTCAATCTCTGGGTTGGGAAGATGCCCTGGAGAAGGGAAAGGCTACCCACTCCAGTATTCTGGTCTGGAGAATTCCATGGACTGTATAGTCCATGGGGTCGCAAAGAGTCCGACAGGACTGAGCGACTTTCACTTTCACTTCCCATGTTTATAGAATTTAAAGCTCCAAGCCTAGAAGAGATTTAGACTGGTATAGTAGAAAAGAGAAGATATCCAAGACCAGTGCCTAATTCTAGCTCAGTTCTTTATTTGGCATGGAAATAATTGCAAAAGACCTGCTGGAGGAAATGGGACTTGAACTGAATCTCAACAATGGGCAACAGATGGGGGGCACATTTTTGGAAGGTCCCCAAGATTGCTTTCAGGTTCATTAATTTTCTTGGAGGACTCACAGAATTTGGCAAAGCTGTTACACTCACGGTTACTATTTCCTACAACAAAAGGATATAGATTAAAATTAACAACAAGCAAAGGCAGGTAAGTCGGGGTCTAGGAGAGTTCCAACGGGGAGCTTCCAGTTGTCTTTTCCTCCGGGAGTCATGTGGCCAGCACTTATTTCCCCCAGTGATGATGCATGGTAACACATATGGAGTAGTATTAACCAGAGAAGCTCTCCCAAGCTATGGTGTCCAGGGTTTTTCCTGGGGGTTGATTCCATAGACATGACCGACTGCTTGAGTTGCTGACCTTAGTCTTCAGCCCCTCCAGAACTGATTCCATGTGGCCCCTTGCCCCCATTAACTGTAAATCACATTGTAGGTCATATTGTTGTTGTTCAGTTGCTAAACCATTTTCGACTCTTTGCAACCCCATGGACTGAAGCATGCCAGCCTCCTCTGTCCTCCACTGTCTCCTGAAGTTTGCGCAAATTCATGTCCATTGGTTGGTGATACTATCTAATCATCTCATCCTCTGCCACCCCCTTCTCCTTTTGCCTTTGATCTTTCCCAGCACTTAGACCATTTTGCATTGTCCACGTAAACAGGGGCATCTATCAGGCAGGACATTCTGAAGACTAAACTGCCCAGGAGTTGGGAGAAAGACCCAAATGTTTCTTTGGGCAAGGTTAATCCTTTTCTGCACAGTGGATGGGGAAGTCCCTTGGTGTGGAGACCGCAGGACCTGAGATACAGTAGGAGTGTAAACGTAGTGTTTAGAGAACATTGTGGTGCCTGCAATATGGCCTTGTACTTAAGAGTATGGACTCTGGAGACTTCCCTGGTGGTCCAGTGGTTAAAACACCATACTTCCATGGCAGGGGACACCAGTTTGATCCCTGGTTGGAGAGCTAAGTTCCCACAAGTCATGTGAAAGTCACTCAGTCGTGTCTGACTTTTTGCGACCCCATGGCTAGTCCATGGAATTCTCCAGGTTAGAATACTGAAGTGGGTAGCCTTTCCCTTCTCCAGGGTATCTTTCCAACCCAGGGATTGAACCCAGGTCTCCTGCATTGCAGGCGGATATTTTATCAGCTGAACCACAAGGAAAGCCCAGTGATACTGGAGTGGGTAGCCTATCCCTTCTCCAGGGGACCTTCCCAACACAGGAATCGAACAGAGGTCTGCTGCATTGCAGGCAGATTCTTTACCAACTGAGCTATCAGGGAAGCCCACAAGTCATGAGGCATGGCCAAAAAATAGAAAAAAAAGAATATGAACTCTGGAGCCAGTTTCAAGGATTCAGATCCCATATTCATGCCCATTCCACAACTAGCAACTAGCTGTCACTTGCTAATTGTGGAATTTATGACAGTTTGCATAATCTGTAACTTATCTGTAAGTTAGTGAGGGTAATAACAGTATCTATGTTATAGGCTTGTTGTGAGGATTAAAGAGTTAATATATAAAGCACTCAGAATATGTCCTGACACATAATAAATGCTGTAGAAATCAGAAGTTTGTTTATTCATTCCTTAATCATTCAGTTAGTGATTCTTTTTTGAGCACTAGTGTGTTGAAGGCTCATCTCTTAAGTCTCAGACCTTTAATTCCAGATACTTAGTATGTATCTAGAGGACTTGTGGCTCTTTAAATACTAACATGTTCAAAAGGAGTTAAGTATTTTTCATCCAAACTGTTTGTACTGATGTTATTACTAACAGCCTAGTTTGTTTGTTCAGAGATTTTATTTTAAAATATCAGCTCTAATGATAGCTTTCTTTTTGTGTCTGTACAGGTCTGTGTATGATGACCAACCAAATGCACACAAGAAGTTTATGGAAAAGTTAGATGCTTGTATCCGTAATCATGACAAGGAAATTGAAAAGATGTGTAATTTTCATCACCAGGGTTTTGTAGATGCTATAACAGAACTCCTTAAAGTAAGGACTGATGCAGAGAAACTTAAGGTAAGAAATATGTTAAAATTCTATTTACTTTTGCTGTCAAATCACTTACATATTTATAGTGCATATTTACAAATTACTATTAAATGTACTGTTTTTAAGAAGTAGATTAGTGTACATATTTGGGAATGCTTTATTAATACAGTTGTCAGAAAGACCTCATTTGGAGTTTTAGAGTTCTCAAGTGACAATTAGTACAATTTTTTGATAAAAAACTATTTTCTGAAAACTTGTAAAAACTTAGGATAAGTGTGTTTTCAAAATTATTTAATAATAGTGAAACTTTTTTTTTCTTTGCTTAATAGCAGTGTGTAATTTTCTTAAAGCAAATTGGTCTACATTTTCTGCCACACAGCTAAAACTTTACTTATGAAATAAGACCTGGATTTGTTCTGTCAGAATATAAAATATTTAGTTATAAGAATTGTCCTATTTATCTTTCTTTACATTTAGAGAGCTTAGCAGACAGAACGACCCTGGTTCACCAAAGGTTATGATTAGAAAACCATTATATAAAGGATATTCAGATAACAAGAGACCAAATACGGCATCAATGAGGTCACTGAGCATCTTTGTTCAGAAATTAATGAGATTTTTAATAAACCAGAATGTGCTTCCTTACTGTGATGACCTAATGAGTCACTTAATATGTGGGAAAATTTGAGGTTGAGCTTTGCCTGCACCTGCAGCATTAAAATGTTGCTGTGGATTGAGATTTCCGTGTTTGATGTTAATCAACCACCCAGTGTTTGCATTCAGCAAAGTATGAATGTTTAATTACCATAAAATGCAATCACCATTTCCTACAGACAATGAATGGCACATAGACCTCATTGAAGTTATCAAAAAGGGACCAGTGGTCAATTGGGTCAGTGATTTGAATTGTTTGACAGACTTAGAGAAGCAAGTAAAGTTCAAAAATCTAGATTAAATTTGAGAAGTTTGCCACAGAATCTGTTAAAAAGAACTGTCATAAGTAATTGAAGTTAACAAAAGCCCTTTTCAATCAAAAGTTCAAGTTCAAGCTGTAGAGTTAATTTGAATTTGCATTTCTTTGTTCTAAGTTTCTCATGAAGCATGATCTGATTACAAGGGTGAGCAGTTACATCAGGGCAGTTTTATGCATATTTGTCTAACTAAGGTGAAATTATTTTTAAGGTGCAAGTTACTGATACCAACCGAAGATTTCAAGATGCTGGAAAGGAGGTGAGAAAATGATTTATTTTTGTGTGTATTCAATATGTGGATGCAATTTAACTGTTCATTTTAAATATGTGCATTTCTTCTCTTTAAGGTGATAGTCCAAACAGAAGATATTATTCGATGTAGAATTCAGCAGAGGAATATTACTACTGTAGTAGAAAAATTACAGTTATGCCTTCCAGGTGAGTTACTCTGTAATGTAACATTCAGCTTGGCGAACCTGTAATTTACCGGTGTTTAATCATTATTCATTATAGGAATTATAGATTACTTGGTGATTGTTCCCCCAATGCCCATGGTTTTCTTTCCTATCTACTTTATTCCCTGAATTTTCATCTTTTTCCTTATTACAAGGCCCCTATTTGATGATCTATCACATCAGTCTCCTAGAACAACCTCTACCTTTCCATTCCCTTTCAGCCTAGTTTGCCCTTTGTCCCTCCCCAACCCCTCCTTTTTCCCCCCAGAATACTTTCCCATGGAGGGTGTCTTTTGATTCCATTTTCTTTCATTTTCCTAATTTGCCTACTTTTTTAAACCTCTAGTTTTCCATTGTTTTCTTTTTGTCACTTAAGCAGTTGGTCTTTGCGTGCAATTTCATTTTGCTATTAAGGTAACATACAGAATTGCCAGATATTCTCCCTTTTTCAGTCTTGCCTTCCTCCTGTGTTTTGGGAAGACTGAATTACCAGGTTTCTGAGTTTTCTGGTCTCTCTGTTAGGACTGGGACATTTCAGATAAATTCTGAATAAACTAGCCAGTATTTTCTTTACCTGGATATACCTTGTTTCAAAAAAAAGGAAACAGGTATATGACTTCTTTTTCTTAATATAGTAAGCTAAATCCATCTCAGTGTCCTATTTTTTAATTTTTTTTTGTAAGGAAGGAACCTGAACCTCCATATCCAGGGAGATAGAATAAGGTGCTTTGTATAATATTCACATATTGTAAATTTAGCTTAGACTACAAGTTACATAATCTGTTAGCATATTGTATTAGCTAAAGAAAAATTATTGGCTGACTTGTAAGAATAAAGTTGTTTTTTTATGGTCACTGAAGTTCGGCTCATCTTAATTTCTGATGAACCAGGAATATGTGCACATTAACTTTGAGTAAATAAAATATCTACTTATTGTGTTAGATTTTAGGGTTGGAAACTTAGTTCTTTATAATAATGCTTAATAATACCTCTTTGCCACCATCATATACACTGAAATAGTCATGAACACAGCCTCTTAAGTTTGAGTGCTTTGTCCTTGAACTGTAAGTAGTAAGTCTAAAAAAACTGGGTTCTCATGGAATGAGGAAGAGTAAATTCAGCTTATTCAACTCTAATGAGCTGTTTGAAATAGAGAAATAAAGGGAAGTAGAAGTTAAGAGTTTTTTACTGCTACTGTCTTTGCTCTCAAGGCTGAACAGGAAATCTGAGTTCGTGTAAACATTGTGTTCTTAATAGCCACATCCAGAACCACCTCTTTCCCTCCATCCATCCTTCTATCTAATTATTCACTCATACATACTTTTCTGTGTCAGGCATCATGGTAGATATTAGAAATATAAAGTTGAAAATGATGTAGTCCCAGCTCTGAAGGATCCTACAGTTTAATGTGAATAAAGACAAATAAGCCATTACAGTATAATTGCCTAACTTCCTCCTTAGATTAAGAGGGGTATGAGAGGATATAAGAAGTCACAGGGTAAACAATGAATTTTCCTGGTGGTGTAGTTAGTTATTTTTGAGAAAGTATCATTTTTATGTGAAAACAATATGGAAATAACATAGATGTGAAATTTGCATGAATTGTTGAGATAAAACAGGAGACTTCAAAGCAAGTTTATAGTTGTAGCAGCAGTTTTAGGCTCTTTCCTAAGTTATGTGTTCACTCTAATGCTTTGGATGGAAAATGTGAGATATATTGCATTGCAGTAAAGGGACTTTGATAGAGCTATACATGGGGTCTGCAGAGTTAGGGCTGGTTCATTATAGCCACCACTGCAGTTTTTATGGTTTTTCAGACAATTAAACAATATCTTTTGTGAACTTGAAACCCCCTAGGGAGTAGCCATAAGAGTGTAAAAAATCTGGAAAAAAATGTGTCTGTCTCTCTTGTCGGAAAATGTGAGCCAACTTAATGATCTAACAGTAATTCACCTGCTTTATACTTCGAAATTCTACTAAGGATGAGTGGTAATCTACATAGTTGCATTGAAACCTTTTTGGTGGCAGTATGTCTTCTTGCTGAAACTTATAACAATTTTATTGAATAATTACATTTCTGAGCCTTTGATGGAAATGATAAACAAAGATACTTTGTTATGTTTCTTTATGCCTTTATTATAATTTACTCTCTGCTGTAAACTTTTGAGATTTTTCTTTCTCTGTGAATTTGGTGTAAAATTTTGTTTCATGGGCTATAGTACAGTTACCTTATTTATTTAGTACATTGAATCAAAATCAGTTAATCTCACTATTGCTCAACTTTCTTTCTCAAGTTACTAAGACCACACTTCTCCTTCCACTGCAGCAAGAAATATTAATAAGTTTTTGATTAGGATAGTTATTGATGTCTCAGTTTTAGGTGTCAGCCTATGCAAGTGTTGCCAGTTTGATATAATGTATTAATTTATGTAATAGAGTGTTCAATATATGCAGATATTAAAATGCTTTCATTTACTTGAAGTATAAAATTTTATTTGAAAATATAAGCCTAAATCAAAGTACAGAGAAAATTACTGAATTTACAATATGCTCTTCCCTGCTTTATTTTAATCTTTCAAAATTTTTTTATTTAGAAAGCTAAAATAAATTTTCTTTTTTTAATGCAGTGCTAGAAATGTACAGTAAACTAAAAGAACAGATGAGTACAAAAAGGTGAGTTTCTTTCCTGTTTTTAATAAGAGGCTTTTTCCTATTACAGAAAGCATAAATAAAATTACTGTAAATTATAGTGAGTCATTTGAAGTTTTGCTTTCTATGTTTAACTGTTCTTTGTTAATGCAATTTGCCCATCAGGGTCTTTCAGTACAGCAATTCTTAGCCATTTATTTTTGGATCCTTGCCCTTACATATCAAAGATTGATAATATTGATGAAAGACAAATAGACAGCTGAACAAGAATGAAAAAATATTGATTAACTTAATATGTTAATGTTGCATACAGTCAAAGGCTAAGTGTGTATTTTGTGAAAGCAAAGTGTGGGTAGTTAGTTACATGTTGACAATCTGGACTGTGTAGTTCATGTTCTGTTTTATAATACACATGAATACATGACAGATGAAAGATAATTTAAAGTAGTTTATGGATCACATAGGAGCATTAGATATAATTATGTTTAAAATATTCTAAAGATGAACAATTTTAAATTGTGTAGAAAAATTAGAATCAGACATGCTTGAAACAGGGAAATAATCACTTCTTATTTATTAATAGCTACTTAATTATCACAGCACATTGTATGCAAATATATACTCAAGAGATTTGTATATGTACTGCTTTGTGTAATGCTTTGCATTGAATTTTATTGGACTTTATCAATTGGTACTAATTAGTAGAATGATTTTATTCCTTCCTAATACATGACCCACAAACTATTCTGAGTCTTTTATTTTATGTATATGTTATTAATATATTGTGTATTATCTATCAAAGTTATATGTCCTCCTATTTTAAATAATAGTTAATAGTTCTGTGTGTTTGTTGCAAAAAAAGAAAGACCAGACATCACCTTCCCTTCTTGCCATTCACTAGTCCTTCTTCCTAGGGTCAAAAACTTTTCCCTTTTTTAAGAAATTATTTTAGTGTTTACATTTATGTCTTTAAATAACTAAATTTACTATTGCTTCACTATTTTCAAGCTTGGGGCATTATGTATTTCTTCAGATATTTTATAATCTAATACTTATATTAAATTTCCCCAGTTGTCCCCCAAATGTCTTCTATGTATTTTTTGTCCCTGTAATCTAGAATAGTCTTTCCACTTTGCTTTGTTTTTCATGAAAGAGTTCAGATTAGTTTTAGACCAGGGCATTTTGGATTTGTTTATTTTCTCATGTTTAGATTCAGATTAAATGTTTTCAGTAAGAGTACAACATAAATGATATTGTGTATGACAGCAGAAGTCATATGCTATCAGATTATCTCTAGATTATCCTAAATTTGATCATTTGCTTAAGGGGATGGCTTAAGAAAAGGTATGTTTTTCTCTTTGCAGCTAATAAGTAGATGTCTGGTGATTCCCTGGTGAGTGCTCATATTTAGTGCATGGTGTGTGTGAGTACTCAATCATGTCCAACTCTGTGCGATCCTATAGACTGTAGCCTGCCAGGCTTCTGTGTCCATGGGATTTTCTAGGCAAGAATACTTGAGTGGGTTGCCATTTCCTCCTCCAGGGGATCTTCCTGACCCAGGGATCGAACCTGCAACTCCTGAGTCTCCTGCATTGCAGGCAAATTCTTTACAGCTGAGCTTAGTGCAGTGGACATAAAAAACTGATTGGAATCTCTGGGGTGGGTGGGACTGGTTTATTGTGAGTTTCATTGTAAGGTTATCCAAGTGGGCCCTTTTAGTTGGGGAGTTTGTGATGTTAGAATCTGGAGTTGTTTCTTCTGGGACTGGTTAGATTTTCTAGAGGAGACTTTTCCTGTCTCTTCTCTGGAGGGTAAAGATTTGACTTCTGGTATTCTGAGATGTGAGTTGGAGAAGAGGGCATTTGCTATATATGGGTTCAACTAATCCTTTTCCCAGGTGGCTCAGTGGTAGAGAATCTGCAATGCAGGAGACACAGGTTCAATCCCTGGGTCAAGGCGATCCCCTGGAGAAGGAAATGGTGACCCTCTCCCGTATTCTTGCCTGGGAAATCCAGTGTACAGAGGAACCTGGTGGGCTACAGTCCATGAGGTTGCAAAAGAGTCAGACAAGACTTAAGAGACTAAACAACAACATATTATTGCCTTCAACCTTGAGTAGTGTCCCCCATTTTAGAAATTATTTGGTTTGCTCCGTTTAGCATTTTGCCAAGATGGAAAAAGGCAGTTGTTTAGATGCTTGTCAGGAAGAGAATCTAGGGTCTGCTTCTTAAACACATTTTAACCAGTGTTCCTTTACTTTAGCCCTCCTTTGGGGGTTTTGTAAGGGCTATTCCTTACAATAGCCCTCCTATTGGACACTTCTGCCTCCATAAATAGTGAGATTCCTGTCACTTCCTATACTTTTTGGAGTTTCTGTAGATAAATTATTCTTGGTTGTTCTTGGTTTTCCCCTGTTGAGTTAGAATTCATTTTCTCAAGTCTGCTGAGTTTTTTTTTTTACCACTTGTCCATCAACTTTCCAGATTCTAAAATTTCATTATACTCTCTTTTCCTTTTCTCTTCATCTGTGTGGGTTTATGCTTTTTAAAAAAATCCCTTCATTATCTTTTTATTGGTATTTCAAAAAGGAGTAAAGCAGAAAACATGTATTCGGTCTGCCATCTCACTAGATATTTAGTCCCTACTTCTCTTTTTGGGGCTTATGGTGCCCTGCTGTATGTTTTTGTAGGTATAGGTGTCCACATGGGATAATGAAATACTGAGTACAGGCAGATGTTATTCCTACTGATCAACTGGAGGTTGCAAATTAAGTGACCTACAGAATCGAGCTAGCACACAGTTGTATTTGGTTTGACTTGCAAGATATAAAAAAGAAAATTGTTTTTTATTAGTTACTGTCACTTCACATTTGTTGAAAAAATATCTGGATTTATATTTGGATGACTCCCCAATTTAATCTCAAATCTTAAGCTCTAGTGTAACATCTCTGATGCTTTTTTTTTTTTTAAAGCTTTAATTTTATATTGGGGTATCAGTTCAGTTCAGTTCAGCTGCTCAGTCATCTTTGCAACCCCATGGACTGCAGCTTGCCAGGCTTCCCTGTCCATCATCAACTCCCAGAGCTTATTCAAACTCATGTCCTTCAAAATCGGTGATGCCATCCAGCCATCTCATCCTCTGTCATCCCCTTCTCCTACCTTCAATCTTTCACAGCATCGGGGTGTTTTCTAATGAGTCAGTTCTTCGCATCACATGGCCAAAGTATTGGAGCTTCAACTTCAGTATCAGTCCTTCCAATGAATATTCAGGATTGATTTTCTTTAGGATTGAATGGTTTGGTCTCCTTGCAGTCCAAGGGACTCTCAAGAATCTTCTCCAGCACCACAGTTCAAAAGCATCAGTTCTTTGGCATTCAGCTTTCTTTCTGGTCCAACTTTCACATCCATACATGACTACTGGAAAAACCATAGCTTTGACTAGACGGACCTTTGTTGGCAGTGTTTCTGCTTTTTAATATGCTGTCTAGGTTTGTCATAGCTTTTCTTCCAAGGAGCAAGCGTCTTTTAATTTCATGGCTGCAGTCACCGTCTGCAATGATTTTGGAGCCCAGGAAAATAAAGTCCATCACTGTTTCCCCATCTATTTGCCATATTGGAATCCAGCAGATTAACAGTGGTGTGATAATTTCAGCAAAGGGACTTAACCATATGTACACATGTTTCCATTCTCCCCCAAACTCCCCACCCCCATCCATCCTGCCTTATAAAGGCTGAGCAGAGTTCCCTGTGCTATATATAGTAACACCTTGTTGCCTATCCATTTTAAATATAGCAGTGTATACATGTCAATCCCAAACTCCCTAACCATCCCTTACCCCCACCCTTCTCCCCTGGCAACTGTAAGTTTGTTATCTAAGTCTGTGGATAATCTGTTCTATTTTGTAAATAAGTTCATTTGTATCCTTTCTTTTTAGATTCCACATATAAGGGATGTCCCTCAATATTTCTCTTCTCTGTCTGACATACTTGACTCAGTGTGACACATTCTGGGTCCATCCATGTTGCTGCAAATGGCATATTTCATCCTTTTAATAGCTGAGTAATATTCCATTTTATATATGTACCACACTTTCTTTATCCATTCCTCTGTTGATGAGTATTTAGGTTGCTTTCACGTCTTGGCTGTTGTGAATAGTGCCACCGTGAACGCTGGGGTGCATGTGTCTTTTCAAGTTATGGTTTTCTCTGGATATATGCCCAGGAGTGGGATTGTAGGATCATATGGTAGCTCTCTTTTTAGTTCTTAAAGGACCTCTGTACTGTTCTCCATAGTGCCTGTACCAGTTTACAAACCCACCAACAATGTAGGAAGGTTCCCTTTTATCTACACCCTCTACAGCATTTATTGTTTGTAGAATTGTTGATGATGGTCATTCTGACAGTGAGAGGTGATACCTCTAATTTCCTTAAATGTATTTTACTTTAATTTGATTTAAGTCTGTACTATGTACTTTTTTGATGGTAGGAGATGTGGATGAGAGAGATATCATGAAATCATATATCAAATAATTTAATTAAAAATTTGGAACTATTATCCATATATATATTTAATGTATGTATATGATATAATTTAATATGATATGTATATTATGACTATGATAATGCTTGTGATGTTGTAGATTTAGATGAAATGAAGTAAAGAATTGTTTGTTAGTGAATTTCCTTCCTGCAGCTTTTTCATATGGTTTATAGTTTGTCATTAATATATAGAAGTAAATGTTAATTTTATTTACCTTAGCTATAACAGTATCCTTTTTGATGGAAGTGTTGGAATGATTATTTGGACTTACTTGTAAAATAAATATAATAAGAACTTTTACAGAGTGTTTTTTTTAACTTCTCACAGGTATTATTCAGCTCTAAAAACTATGGAACAATTAGAGAATGTGTATTTTCCCCGGGTTAGTCAGTACCGGTTTTGTCAGCTAATGATAGAAAATCTTCCTAAACTCCGTGAAGATATTAAAGAAATCTCCATGTCTGATCTCAAAGACTTTCTGGAAAGCATTCGAAAACATTCTGACAAAATAGGTGAAACAGCAATGAAACAGGTAAGAATACAGAGGAGAATTTTATTTACTTACTGAAATATAATTGATTTACAATGTTGTGTCAATCTCTGCTGTACAACAAAGTAACTCAGTTATGGAGATATATACATTTTTTAAAAGGAAAATTTTAATTTAATGGTATTTAATAATCTAGGTTATAGAATATATCCAAAGTTTACTTTTTTTTTACTTACATAAAATGCTTGTTTCAATTTTATCCTTTACTTTGTTTAGTCGCTAAGTCATGTCCAAGCCTCTTATGACCCCATGGACTATAGCCCACCATGCTCCTCCGTCCATGGGATTATCCCAGCACATATACTGGAGTGGCTTGCCACTTCCTTTTCCAAGAGGTCTTCCCAACCCAGGAATCAAACTCAGGTTTCCTGCATTAGCAGGCTAATTCTTTACCAGTGAGCCACCTGAGGGAGTGTGTTATTTTTTACTTCGCATTCCTTATGCTTGTTTAGAATGAATTTCATTGGCATTTCTTTTTTGGTTGGCAGTTATTCCTTATTTAAGTAAAGTTGATCTAACTTGACTTACTACCTGATCTCTTAGCAGTCTTCTTCATGTATGTAGTATTATATTAACTTTTATCAGCAGTCAAATTTAGTATAAAATTAGTTAAAAAGTGGTAACCACAGAGGCAAGTGGGAGCCCTTGTATGCTAAGGTTGCAAGTTGCTCTCTTTTTAAAGCTTATTGAAAGTGTTATCTTTAAATTAACTCCTGCAGCTCAACAACAAAATGACAAACAATGGGGAAAGATTTGGCAGTTGTAAAATTAGTGTCCCTACCTTTTTAGTCAACAGTTCTTCTCCAAGGTATTTACTAATGAGAAATGAAAATACATCATCCTCAGGACTCTCATAGCAACTTTGTTCACAACTAGCCAAAAACTGGAAATAACCCAAATGGATATCAAAAAGAGAATGGGTACACGAGTTGTGCTGAAATCATAGAGTATTACTTAGCAGTAAGAAGGAGTAAACTTCTGATATATATAACAGCATATACGAATCTCTCAGACACTATGCTGAGCTACAGAAGCTGGACACAGAGCAGCAGACACATATCTGTGTGCGTGTGTGCTAAGTCACTTCAGTTGTGTTAGGTAGACTCTCTGTGACCTCGTGGACTTTAGCCTGCCTGGCTCCTCTGTCCATGAAATTCTCTAGGCAAGAATACTGGAATGGGTTGCCAATGCCTTCCTCCAGGAGATCTTCCTGACCCAGGGATAGAACCCATGTCTCTTGTGTCTCCTGCATTGGCAGGAGGGTTTTTTACCACTAGTGCCACCTGTTTGTGTCCAATTCTAAGACAGGCAAAACTAATTTAAGGTTAAAAAAAGGTCAAAGCAGTGATTGCCTCTGAGTGGGGAGATTGCCTGGGAAGGCACACAAGGGAACTTTCTGGGGAGATGGAAATGTTCTATACCATGAAAAAGTGTATCCACTTGTCAAAATTGTATAGTTACGATCTATACATTTCAATGTATATAAGTCTTAACTCAAAAGAATTGTAAGCAGTACTTGGAATGTTTGTGGAGTGAGTGGGTAAAGGCATAAATGAAAGGATGTATAAATATAAATTGTTGAAGATAGGTGATGTGAACTTAAGAGTTCGTTATATTAATCTGTTTACTTTGTATTTGAAATTTTCAATAGTAAAAAGTTTTAAAATTATTTTAATTGAATTATAATTTCTGTAGCTGTTAAAACCTTCTAATAGTTGTAATGTAATAGAAATAAAATTATGTTCATCTTGCTTTCTAACTCCTGATGTTTTCTTAAGTATTATAGACTGCTTTAGAGAAAGTTTTATTTTCTTTTTTTAAAAATTGAAGTGTAGTTGACTTACAGTGTTGTGTTAGTTTCTGGTTTACAGAAAAGTGATTCAGTTATACCTTTATATATTCTTTTGTGTATTTTTTAATGTTTTTTTCTATTATGGAAACTTTCCATAATGGAACTTACAGGATATTGAATATAGTTTCCCTGTTCTAAACAGAAGAATCCTGTTGTTTATCTGTATTATAAATAGTAGTTTGTATCTGCTAATCCCAAACTCTTAATTTATCCCTCGCCTACCACCTTTCCTCTTTGCTAACCCTAAATTTGTTTTCTATGTCTGTGAGTCTATTTCTGTTTTGTAAGTAAATTCATTTGTATCATATTTTAGATTCCACATAGAAATGATGTATGGTATTTCTCTTTTTCTTACTTCACTTAGTATGATAATTTCTAAGTCCATCATTTTTGCTGCAAATGGCATTATTTCATTCTTTTTATGGCTGAGTAGAATTCCATTTTATATATATATATATACATATATATATATATACACACACCATATCTTCTTTATTCATCCGTCGATGAATATTTAGGTTGCTTCTATGTCTTGGCTGTTGTAAGTAGTGCTGCTGTGAATATTGGGGTGCATGTATCTTTTCAAATTAGAGCTTTCTCTGGGTATGGCACAGCAGTGGGATTTCTGGATTATATGGCAACTCTATTTTTAGTTTTTAAGGAACGTCTACCCTTTTTTCGATGCACTAGTTTACATTCCCACCAAAAGTATAAGAGGGATCTCTTGTCTTTACACCCTCTCCAGCATTTATTGTTTGTAGACTTTTTAATGATGGCCATCCTGACTGGTATGAGGTGATGCCTCACTGCATTTCATTTTGATTTGCATTTTTCTAATAATTAGTGATGTTGAGCATCTTTTCATGTGCCTATTGATCATCTGATGTCTTTGGAGATATGTGTATTTTGATCTTTTGGCCATTTTATGATGGAGTTTATTTTTCTGATTAAAGAAATATACCTGTATCAGACTATTACCACAGAAGAGGAAATTAAAATTCAGTATTTGAATTTTTTTCCTGTTTTAATTTCTGACGGATTGTGTATAAACCAGATAATCTCCATTTCTACCTATTGTTTAAGCTTTGCATAACATAATAGTCTACGTGTAGACCTGGCGTGCTGCAGTCCATGGGGTGGCAAAGAGTCGGACACAACTGAGCGACTGAACTGAATAGATTGTTTTACCTTGAGGATGTTTTGATTTTATTGATTTTGAAAATTCTTTACCAGAATTGATTTACCTTAAGAAAAATGAAAACTGTATAATAATGTAGGACTTATGAGGATATACAATAATTTTTTTTAAAGTTGTTTCATTTTTAAAAAAATCTGTGGTTATCTGTTTTTTATCTGCAGATGGACCATAGCAGATTTTTTTTTTGCTTTTTATTATTTTTTGAGAAAAATCTTATCTCATTTTTTAAAATTATTTTTTGAATTTTCGTTAATTTTTATTGAAGTATAGTTGATATACAAGGTTATATAAGTTACAGTTGTACAATATATTGATTCACAGTTTTTAAAGGTTATGCATGTATGCATGCTCCGTGGTGTCTGACTCTTGGTGACCCCATAAACTGCAGCCCACCAGACTCCTTTGTCCATGGAATTTTCCAGGTAAAAATACTGGAGTTGGTAGCCATTTCCTTCTCCAGGGGATCTTCCTGACCCAGGAATTGAACCTGTGTCTTCTGCATTGCAGGTGGATTCTTTACCACTGAGCCACCAGGGAAGCCCTTAAAGATTATACTTCATTTAGAGTTATTGTATAAAGGGATTGGCTTTGTTCCACACTTCTCTTCAGTGATTCCCAGTTACCCTTTACTAATTCCAAATTCCTCAGCCTGAAACAAAAGCCTCATCTCTGGATACTCCCTCTTCCTGTGTGCTATAGAGGTACACATATCATAAATTTTTTAACATACTGGTTGTTTCTTCTACCTAGAATGCCTCTTTCATTCTTCCCATCTGATGAATTGCTGTTTTTTCTCCCTTAAAACTGACTTACTGTATCACTTTTTTCTGAAAAATGTACTTTCCTCTGTCTCACTACTGCTAGCAAGAGATGGTCACTTCCTCCTCAGTGCATGTGTCTACTATACTTTTCACATGACATTAGAACTGCGTACTTTGTGTTTTTAATTAGACAGTGAGTTTTTAAAGTGAGAGGCTGTATCCTATTTATTTTTACCTTCCTGAAACCTACTAATAGCACTCTGCCTAGCATGAGTTGCACAAGAAGTTTTTTTTTTGGTTTGGAATTTAGAGCTGAGTTTTAGCTTCTCTAGGGAGAATTTTTTTTAAAGTAAAAGACAGCCTTTAAAAAAAAGACAGCCTTGCATTTGTAGTTCTATTGGGAAAGGTGAATCCACTATGAGTAGTTGATATTTAACTAGTCATTAAATACCTAAAATTCATAGTTTGAGTTAACATTTTCATATTGTATTCCCTGGTACACATTTTAATAGTGTTCTTTAGGGGAAAATGGGACTAAATGGTCAAATAAGTTTTGAAAACATGGGTTAAATAAAGTTAAACATATTTCTTATGAATTGTAAATCCCCTAAAAGGGAGATAAAATGTGTAATATTTATCTAACTTGTTTGAGCATAGAACCCTTTTTTCAAGAAATATTTATTGATAATGTGTGAAATGTTAGTTTTGTGCATAGTAGAGTTTGGAAGTGAAGTGAAGTCGCTCAGTCGTGTCCAACTCTTTGCGACCCCATGGACTGTAGCCTACCACGCTCCTTGGTCCATGGGATTTTCCAGGCAAGAATGCTGGAGTGGGTTTCCATTTCCCTCTCCAGGGGATCTTCCCGACCCAGGGACCGAACCCGGGCTTCTGCATTGTAGGCAGACGCTTTTATCGTCTGAGCCACCAGAGTTTGGAAGCAATGTTCTAACTAAATAATTTTTTACTACAAAAATTGAATATTATAGACAAAGTAAGTTCGGGCACAGAGGGAGAAAGAGAATTCTGACTTTTTTTTCCCCAGTGATAGGTTAATGATGTTAATGGGTGAGAAGGGACAATGATTTTCTTAAGCACAAGCCTCTAGAGCCAGCATCAAGGTTTAGGTGAGGGTAGAGCTAGATTTCTGTGATGTGCATGGCCTGATTACCTGGGAGTAGAAAGATCTGAATAGCAGTAGTGTAGCTCTTAGAGGAAATTCACCCTAAAGAGGCAGTGGGTAAACTGTCTACATGCTTACGGAACAGAGTAGCTACAATCTGACCTCTCTCAACAGAGGGAATGTTCCACTAATATGCATCAAGTACCATTTCCTTCCCCAGGGGATCTTCCTGACCCAGGCATCAAACCTGGGTCTCCTGCATTGCAGTTGGATTCTTTATAGTCAGAGCTACCAAAGCATTAATTAGGCATTATATAGTGAGATTAAAATGCTGGAATTAATGCTATAGTTTTTTCAATCTCTGATAATGAGGCTCAGATAGTGAAGTATCACTGAAATGCATAAAAGAAAATATAAGGTTTCTCAATCTATATAAATACTCATATTTGTCAATAATTAAGTCAGTTGTGGGATAATAGTTTCTGCCTTTCAAGTGTTCATAAACTGTGGACATTTTCTGTGGAGAATAAAATAAGCTTGCAACTTGATATCATAGTTTTCTGTGAGGTTAGTAGACATTTTTTTTCTACAAATAATCCATTGGAGTTAAGGCAGCACATTTTATGTATGTTCCAGTATGGTATCATATCTTTTAAATTTTTCTGGCATTTTTAAGTTTATGTCTTTGGTATTCCTCTTAAAAAAGAACTAGTGGTAATTCTTTTATAAAATCTTAACAGTGCTGTAAACCAAAGGTCATTAAAATAATTGAATCACTAGTTTATCGGAGGCTTCCTAAGTGGCTCAGTGGTAAAGTATCCACCTGCCAATGCAGGAGATGCAAGAGACCACAGGTTTGATCCCTGGGTTGAGAAGAGCTCCTGGAGTAGGAAATGGCACCCACTCCAGCATTTGTGCATGGAAAATTTCATAGACAGAAGAGCCTGGCGGCTACAATCCATGGGGTTGCAAAGAGTCAGACACAACTGAGCATGCATGCACATAAATGAGTCAAATTCATTGAATCAAAGAGTGGGATGGTGGTTGCCAGAGGGAAATGAGTTACTCATCTACAGACATAAAGTTTCAGAATGAAATGAACAAGGTCTAGGGAATTCCCTGGTGGTCCAGTGGTTAGGACTCTGGGCTTTCAATGCTGTGGGCCCAGCCTCTATCCCTGGTCAGGGAACTGAGATCCCACAAGATGCGTGGTGTGCCTATTAAAAAAAAAAAAGATGAAAAGCTATAGAGGTCTTCTGTAACTATTATACCTAATATATCAGCTAATATATTATAACTAATATATCAGCAATAATATATTAAATTATTGATATACACATTGAATATGTACACTTAAAAATTGAAGAGAGTAGATCTCATGTTAAATGTGCTTACCATAATAAAATAGAATTGAAAAAAAGAAAGTCAAAGGAAATAATCAAGAGAAGAAATCAGTATAATAGAAAACAAAATACAGTAGAGAGGATCAACAAAGATGAAAATTGGTTCTTAACCTTTTCAAATAAAATTGATAATCCCCTGCAAGTCTCTTGAAAAAAGGAGGGTACAAATAAATCATGAATAAAAAATGGGACATCATTCCAGAGCCTACACCCTCCAGACATTAAAAAGATGAAAAAGTATGAAGAAATTCTTAAACCAGTTTTGACCACAGTATTTTTTCAAATAATCTGAACTTTTCTTTTCCCCAAATAGGCACAGCAGCAGAAAATCTTCACTGTTACTCTGCAGAAGCGAAATAATGTAAAATTTGGAAAGACTATGTATATAAATGATAGAATTCCAGAAGAAAGGAATGAAATTGTATTGAAACATGCATTTGAGGAAGAGGATGAGAATGAAGAGGAGGTGATGGGAATTTGTTTCTTTTTCTATTTTTTGTTTTTATCTGTTCCTTCATTCCTTTCTTTTCTTCCCTTTTTCCTTTCTTTTCTTCCTCCCTCCCTCATCTATTTTTGGGTGGTTTTTTCCGCTTGAGTTGTAATGTCTCTGTGAGTCTTGCCATGTGTAAAGTGAACTTAAGTAGATCACTTTGTAATGAGATTAGAACAAAAGAATCATCTAAAACGTTAGATGGCATAGTGGGCAGATATAGATTATCTATATAAGATATGGATAATAAAATATAGATTATGTCTTATATATAACATAAATAAGATATAGATTATATTTGTAAGCTACAGATAGTTTAACCTAGGTGTTCTGCAATAATTAACAGTAAAAGTATAAATTTAATTTTTTTTGTAGTGATCGCTCATAATTTAATTACTTGTGGCAAACATTTAATTGCATGATGGCTTAACCTTGCCATTTAGACTAATTCTGGATACCCTACCTTTTTTTTCTTTGGTTGGTGCTGAGATAGTACAAAGTAATTTTAGTATGATTAAAGTTAAATTTTTAATTTCTTAAAAAAGTTTTATTAAGTCTAGAAATCTTGAAATTGTCCTTAAATATTTTCTTTCTTTTATTCTCTATGTTCAAATTCATTCCTTGTCAAATTCATTCATCTTTTATTCTTTCTACAAAGTCATCTGTTGAGCCTACTTTTTATCTTTTCTGTTGAATTTCTTTTGAATTAGTTAATACCATAAGAAGTCTAGTATTCCCAATTGTTTATAAGTTTTGCCTTGTCAATGAGATTTTAAATTCTTTTTTTAAGAACACTGTTAGGGTGTAGTAAGAACCTTTAATTGATTGATTAAAAAGGAACCATATAAATACATGTGTCCATGGCTTCCCTGTGGTTGTGGGAACCACTGAGTGTTCAATGGGTACATTTGCATTATATGCCTTGAGGATGAGTGAATCTGTATGTATTTATGAGTGTGTGTGTATATGTATGTATATGTATGTTAATATTTATATGTATGTATATACATATATTTACATATACAGTGGATGTCTGATATACAGACAAATAAACTGCCTTAAAGGGTTTAATGTCTTTCTAATGTGGAATTAATGTGACCTGAATGGTCCCTTGGAATAAAATAAACCTTTTTAAAATCTGCTTTTTTGTTCTTCTTAATCAATATTCAGAGAATCTCTATCTTTTCTCCCTTGAAATTCAGAATGGTGAAAATGAATCATCTAGTCTTTGTATCTCAATTTTCCTGAATCTGTTTTGTGTATCTTTCAATTGTTGGAAGCACTGCCATCTTCCCCTTCCCCTAAAGCCATACTCTAAGAGAAACTTGGTTGTTTCCCTGTTCTTTCAAATCTATTTAATTATTACTACATTTTATCTTTCATTTTCACTAATAAGTAACTTTATAATAAAAATAATTTAAGTTTACTCAGAGGATTTGTAAGAATAGAAATGTGTTTCTTTAAAAAGAATTTATTTCACAAGTTTGGGAAACTTTATATTACTTTGTTTCTTTCATTGTAAAGTGTCCTTTATTTATTTATTTTTAATAATTTTATTTATTTATTTATTTGGCCATTCTGGGTCTTCACCGCTGCATGAGTTTTCCTCTGGTTGCGGAGAGCAGGGGCTACTCTCTGGTTGTGATGCACAGGCTTCTCACTGTGGTGGCTTTTCTTGTTGCAGAGCTCAGGCTTAATTGCTCCGAGGCACGTGGGGCCTTCCCGGCTCAGGGATCGAACCTGTGTCTCCTGCATTGTCAGGCGGATTCTTTACCACTGAGCCACCAGGGAAGCCCTAAAGTGTACTTTAAAAATATTATTAACGTCTCAGAATCAGGATTCATCTTAAAATTGATGATATTATAGTTTCAAGTGGTAGTGTTTTTTTCTTTTTTAGTGTTCCATAAAATAATAGTGATAATATCTTAAATTTGATGAAATAATGATAAGTGATGCATAAAGGAAGGAACTTCATCTGTAACTAAGTCATACATTTGTGCACTGTCTTTTTCAGAAGCAGTAATTATATATCTAGTTATCCATAGCAGTTTTCTGATAATCTATTAAGCATGTTAAAGATATACAGTCTCCCCACTTTATTGACCTATAACCTAAAATAATCAACAACGATGATAAATATATAAAGCATAAGGTATGAACAGGTGCCAAAACATAATAAAAAGGCATTGTGTTTCTATTATATGCTTTTTATAGTTGATAAATGTTATAACATGAAATCTGTGAATCTTCTTGTCTAATTTTAACTTTATATTATTCAACAGTAGACTAGTAGTTTGACCTATAATTTTAAAAAATTGTTTTATTTTTTCAGGTCTTAACTGTACAAGATCTTGTTGATTTTTCCCCTGTTTACCAATGTTTGCATATTTATTCCGTTCTGGTAAGTATCTTTTGTATACGTGTATATGTGTATGTATACATATATGTGTGTATGCACATATGGGTGCATATACTTATATTATTAAAAAGACATGTGTGCATTTTAGGCCTGCTTTTCTAAAGGCTGACTACAAGTTCATTGAGCTGTAAATCTACATGCAGTATTTATTTGTGAAGTATCCCCTGCATGTGAGGCATTTACTTCTTTCTTCAACTTATGATGTACTTTGAAGTATACTTTTCATGTATATTTAAAAGAACTTTCCATTTCTTCCTTCTTGGCTCTGTACTGTTGTATCACAGTTACTTTTAAATATGTTACTTCCATATTTGTTATGCCAGACTACATTGTTTTCATTTTTGGTTGAACAATTATCCTTTTAAAAATAGCACTATTCTGATATAATTCACATACCAAAACATTTACCTTTCTCAGATACATAGTTTAGTGATTTTAGCATATTCACATGGATGTGCAACCATTACAAATAGTTTCTGAACATTTTATTAGTACGAAAAGAAACTTCTTACGTGTTAACAGCCACTCCTTACTCTCCCCTCACCTCAGTCCCTAACAAGTACTAATTTACTTTCTGTCTCTGTGAATTTGCCTATTCTGGGTATTTCATATAAATGGCATCATCATATATGTGGCCTTTTGTGTTCAACTTCTTTCATGTAGGTAGAAGTTTAAGATATTAATTGAAATTACTCTTCTTTTTTAATGAAGACATTTAAAGTTGTAAATTTCCTCCTAACTAATTCACTGCAGTCTCTGAGTTTTGATGTATTGTGTTTTTGTTTCCATTTATCTCAAAGTATTTTCTAATTTCCTGTGATTTTTTCTTTAACCCACTAATTATTTAATGGAGTTAAATAACTAATTTAGTTTAAATAACTAAACACCAAGATGGAGTTTAATCTCCATGTTGGTGAAGTTCCGTAAAGTTCTTCTGTTATTGATTCCTAATTTAATCCCATTGATTAAATCAGAGATCATATATTGTATGATTCTAGTCCTTTTAAATTTATTGAGGCTTGTCTTACGGCATCACAAATGCTTTATCCTGGAGAATGTTCCATGTAAACTTAAGAATAATGTATACCTGGCTGTTGCTTGATGCAGACTAATGGTAAACCATGTTAGAAACACTATATATTGTCCTGTGGTGAGATGTGCGTAGTTCTTATACAACATGTTCAGAAGTTGAGGCTTGATAGCTAATTTTCTTACTTAGTTTCATTCACTGACAGCCATATTTTCTTTGGTCAGTCAAAAATGTATAAAGCCTAAGTGATAAGTTAGGTAACTATCAAATTATTTGAACTTACCTTTAGTTTTCTTAATTGTCATGACTCCATACAAGGTAACTGTCTATGAACTATAATGTGAAAAGCTTGTTCTTGGTAATCAATATGAAATACCATTCCACATTTAATTCTAGTTGTTAGAAGCTGAAAAATGACCCTTATGGGATAAAGAAGTTATCTGTTTAGCAGTGTGTTTGTGTTATGTGTGTTTTTATTACTCTACTGACTTTATTTTAGGGTGATGAGGAAACATTTGAAAATTATTACCGAAAACAAAGAAAGAAACAGGCAAGACTGGTATTGCAACCCCAGTCAAATATGGTAAGTATATAGAAATTTTGAATTGATTATGTTGTCAGTTTTTAGCCTGTTTAATTTCTTTAGAGCATACATTCCACTGCAAATATTTATTGCATACCTACCATTGCCAGTAATTGGTTTAGGTGTGAAGGTTATAGTAGTTCAAATGGATGAGTCCCTTCTCTCATGAACTTACATTCTGTTAGGGAAGACAGACTATAAATAAATAAGACAAATAAATATATGAAATGTCAGGGAGTGGTAACTAGTTTCTGACAGGATGGTAGACTGAGTACCTTAATTAAGTATTCTACTGAAAAAAACAACTAAAGATGCTGGATAAAACATTTTTTAAAATCTTAAATTCTTTTTACATGCACTGAGGATCACATAGGAAAGTATAGTCCTGACAAAGACTAAATAAGTAATCTGAAGGGGCTATGTTTGTGGGATTTTTATCAATCATTCTTAAGAATACATGTATTTTTTGGCTATAAAATTGTGACATATTTGCTGTAGAAAAATAAGGAAAAAATGAAATAAAATAATCCATAATGTAAAAAAACTAAGTCAATGTGAAACTGTTCTATATGTAGGTTATGGTGATACGTATTTGTGAAAGCTTATAGAAGCAGCACATGAAAAAGAGCTTTATTGATGTAACTTATACCTCAGTACACCTAAATATAAGATAAACCAAACAGGAAAACTTAAATGAATTCAAATCCAGACAGGCATAATGAAACACTGTGCGTGGGCCCTAAGTCACTTCAGTCATGTCCTACTCTTTGCGACCCTAAAGACTGTAGCCTGCCAGGCTCCTCTGTCCATGGGATTCTCCAGGCAATTACTGGAGTGGGTTGTCATGCCCTCCTCCAGGGAATCTTCCAGACCCAGGGATTGAACCTGCATTTCCTGTGGCTCCTGTATTGCAGGTGGATTCTTTACTACTGAACCCTGGGGTAAAGCCCCAGTGAAGCCATAAATGTAGCTTTTTCCCTAAGGGGAATCTGCTAAATGGGAAAGCATGAGTTTTAAGGATGTATAAGTATGTAGAAGTTTTAAGGCCAGAGTCACTCAAAGAGGGTGATGAGAAATTCTCTCCTTTGCAAGGCTGAGACTCCAAAGAATTATAGCTCATTATTGGGATGACCTAGAGAGAAAGCCATCTTGCAAAACCTCTCAGGTCCTTCTGCCAAACATACTAAAGAAAATTGCCTGTCCCCAGTCCTGGTGCTGAGTGAACAAAGGAAAAAATCCCTGATAATTCATAAGAAGCAGTTCTTAACATGTGTTTGCAATCCAATTTCATTCTACTTGGAGCATCAAAAAAATCTCAGGCTGAAAATTTAAAGTCGTTCCATTTTGATGTTGTCTCCAGGTGTCTACTAGAAGCAAATGCAGATCTTCTCTGAACCTTCATACCAAGTTAAAAAATATCCACAGTTAAATTTTTAATAGGAAAATTAACAACTCATACTCAGAACTAATTATTGAACAAGTGAGAACCTTTAGAAATATTGACGACAGGAATAAATTGTAAAAGACTTTCAATATTTGAGTTATTAGGCATAGAATATAAAAGTATTTTATATAAAAATATTTATTATATTTAAAGAAAGAAAAGCTTGCCCTTATCAATAGGGTCCATAAACTATAAAGGAACTACCCCAAAAAATGTGAAAAAAATCAAGTAGAACACCTAGTAAAGATTTATTAGCCAAAATGAAAAATTTTGTGAGCAGCTTTTAACAGTTGATCTTAGTTGACCTGAAGAAATTATCTAGCTCAACATCACTCATTATCAGAGAAATGCAAATCAAAACCACAATGAGGTACCATTTCATGCCAGTCAGAATGGCTGTTATCCAAAAGTCTATAAGCAATAAATGTTGGAGAGGGTGTGGAGAAAAGGGAACCCTCTTACACTGTTGGTGGGAATGCAAACTAGTACAGCCGCTATGGAGAACAGTGTGGAGATTCCTTAAAAAACTGGAAATAGAACTGCCATATGACCCGGCAATCCCACTCCTGGGCATACACACTGAGGAAACCAGAACTGAAAGAGACACGTGTACCCCAATGTTCATTGTAGCACTGTTTATAATAACCAGGACATGGAAGCAACCTAGATGCCCATCAGCAGACGAATGGATAAGAAAGCTGTGGTACATATACACAATGGAATATTACTCAGCCATTAAAAAGAATACATTTGAATCAGTTCTAACGAGATGGGTGAAACTGGAGCCCATCATACAGAGTGAAGTAATGAAGTAAGCCAGAAAGATAAACACCAATACAGTATACTAACGCATGTATATGGAATTTAGAAAGATGGTAATGATAACCCTATATGCAAGACAGAAAAAGAGTCACAGATGTATAGAACAGACTTTTGGACTCTATGTGAGAAGGCAAGGGTGGATGATCTGAGAGAATAGCATTGAAACATGTATATTATCAAGTGTGAAACAGATTGCCAGTCCAGGTTGGATGCATGAGACAAGTGCTTGGGGCTGGTGCACTGGGATGACCCAGAGGGATGGGATGGGGAGGGAGGTGGGAGGGGGTTCAGGATGGGGAACACGTGTAAATCCATGGCTGATTCATGTCAATGTATGGCAAAAACCACTACAATATTGTAATTAGCCTCCAACTAATGTAAATAAATGGAAAAAAAAAAGAAATTATCTAGATGATATCACAGAGAGCGACTTGAACTCTGATACACTTCTGATAGGTATGAATATTGTAACTATTTGGAAAATAGTTAGACAATTTGTTATAATGTTAAGCAAACACTTATCATATGACCCAGAAATCCCATTCCTAAGTTTTTACCCATAAGAATTGAAAATGCATCTACATAGTGGCTTATATATGAATATTTATAGTAACTGTATTCATAAATGCTAGAAACTAGAAACATCCCAAATGTCTATGAGGTAGTGAATAGATAAACAGATTGTTGTACTACTGCATAATGGAATGTTATGGACTCAGCAGAAGAAAGGGAACTGATACATGCAATGACATGGATAAATCTTTTTTTTTTTTTTTTGAAACAAGTGAAGTGTTTATTAGGAGGAAAAGGAGTATAGTATGTGTGGATAGATACACAGGTGAGCTCAGAGAGAGGGTCCCTGAGTCACTGTCTCATGGCAATTGAAATCACTTATATAGGGCATTTCTTCTGGGTTTCCTTTCGCCAGTCATTTTGATTTGCCTGGTTCACAGTCCATATTTGGTATATCTCAGGATCCTCTTGACATGGATAAATCTTAAAAGCATTACTGGAAGTGAAAAAATTCAGATACAACAAAATTACATATAGTGTAATTTGTGTTATATGACATTTTTGAAAAGGCAAAACTGTAAGATAGAATGGGATCAGTGGTGAAGGGTTAGGGATTGGGCAGAGTGATGCACTACAAGGGGCAGAAGGGGAACTTTGTTATGAGAATTATTCTCTACCTTGATTTTGGTGTGGTTTCACTATGTAAAAAAGGTTAACTTTGCTTTATGTAAATTATAACAATAAATTTGACTTTAAAAATAAAGATAAGAGAAGACCTTAAAAATACCCAGAGAGAAGAGGTTATTTTCAAATAAACAAGACAGTGGAGTATTTTCAATGCTGAAGGAAAAGAACTGTCTACCTGGGATTCTCTATTCAGTGGAACAAAGACAAAGATAGGCATTTTCAGACAAAGAGGAGGAGAGTTTGTTACTGAGACGCCCTTAGAAGGAAAGAAAAGACTGTAGTCAAAAAGAAAGTGATGCCACTGTTTATAATAGCCAGGACATGGAAGCAACCTAGATGCCCATCAGCAGATGAATGGATAAGGAAGCTGTGGTACATATACACCATGGAATTTTACTCAGCCGTCAAAAAGAATTCATTTGAACCAGTCCTAATGAGATGGATGAAACTGGAGCCCCTTATACAGAGTGAAGTAAGCCAGAAAGATAAAGAACATTACAGCATACTAACACATATATATGGAATTTAGAAAGATGGTAACGATAACCCTATATGCAAAACAGAAAAAGAGACACAGAAATACAGAACAGACTTTTGAACTCTGTGGGAGAAGGTGAGGGTGGGATGTTTCAAAAGAACAGCATGTATACTATCTATGGTGAAACAGATCACCAGCCCAGGTGGGATGCATGAGACAAGTGCTCCGGCCTGGTGCACTGGGAAGACCCAGAGGAATCGGGTGGAGAGGGAGGTGGGAGGGGGGATCGGGTTGGGGAATAAGTGTAAATCTATGGCTGATTCATATCAATGTATGACAAAACCCACTGAAATGTTGTGAAGTAATTAGCCTCCAACTAATAAAAAAATTAAAAAAAAAAAAAAAGAATCTACATTTACCTCTTAATAAAAATGAGATGACTATTTTAAAAAAAAAAAAAAAAAAGAAAGTGATGCCAAATGGAATAAATGAGATGCTAAAAGAAATGAATAGCAAAGAAAGTATAAATATGTGGATAAATCTGTGTTGACTATAGAAAATAATACAGTATTATGGATAGAATTTAAAACAAGATAGAATCTTATCTTTAAAATAAGATAGAATCAAAATGCACAATAACAATAGCATAAATATTAGGGTGAATAGCATAAATATTAGGAAGTTATTAAAACTGAACTGTTTTGGAATTATCCAGAAAAGAATAAAATTATTAATTAATTTTAGAGTTTGATTATTTAGGTATGCATAATGTAATTTCTGTAACCATTAGAAGAACAGAAACAGTATATAGTTAAATATAATTTAAAAAGCTAAAGTTATAAAAAATTCATGTCTTAGAGCTGATAAAAAAATGCTAATTTGAATCTATAAATACTTGATAACATTGACTCAAAGTATTTAAAGCAAAATTGCTGCAACTAAAAGGGTAAATTAAAAAATCCATAAGCATTGTGGATGCTTCAGTATCTTATAAGCCATTAGACAGAATAGCAGTAAGAATACAGAACATGTTTAATAATAGACTTATCTAATAGGCTTAAAGCTCAACATTCAGGAAACTAAGATCATGGCATCTGGTCCCATCACTTCGTGGCAAATAGATGGGGAAACAGTGGAAACAGTGGCTGACTTTATTTTTTGGGGCTCCAAAATCACTGCAGATGGTGATTGCAGCCATGAAATTAAAAGACGCTTACTCCTTGGAAGGAAGATTATGACCAATCTAGATGGCATGTTAAAAAGCAGAGACATTACTTTGCCAACAAAGGTCCATCTAGTCAAGGCTATGGTTTTTCCAGTAGTCATGTATGGATGTGAGAGCTGGGCTGTAAAGAAAGCTGAGCACAGAAGAATTGATGCTTTTGAACTGTGGTGTTGGAGAAGACTCTTGAGAGTCCCTTGGACTACAAGGAGATCCAACTAGTCCATCCTAAAGGAGATCAGTCCTGGCTATTCATTGGAAGGACTGAAGCTGAAACTCCAGTACTTTGGCCACCTGATGTGAAGAGCTGACTCATTGGAAAAGACCCTGATGCTGGGAAAGATCGAGGTCGGGAGGAGAAGGGGACAACAGAGGATAAGATGGTTGGATGGCATCACCGACTCAGTGGACATGAGTTTGGGTAAACTCCAGGAGTTGGTGATGGACAGGGAGGCCTGGTGTGCTGTGGTTCATGGGGTCGCAAAGAGTCGGACATGACTGAGCGACTGAACTGAACTGAATAGACTGGTGGTCCAGTGGTTAAGACTCAGCACTTTCACTGTTGTGGGCCCAGTTTGGTCCCTGATTGAGGAACTAAGATCCCACAAGCCATGCAGCATGGCCAGAAAAAAAGAATTCTGTTTCAACACCTGTAAAAACACTTTTTAAAAGTACATATTGAACATTGTAAATGTGACAACATACTATGTTATGAAGCAGGTATCAAAACATATCAAACTTTTGTGTCATGTAGACTCTATTGTCTGATCATAGTATTTTTAAGCCAAAAGTGTAATAACAGCCTCCTCCCTGAAAAAAATCCAGATGTTTGAAAATTTTGATCACTTTCATGAAATAAAATACAATATTTGAACTTAATTGAAATATTTCATGTAGTAAGCTCATGAAATTCAAATAATCAAATATTTTCTTTTTGTTAAAATTATGAACAATAGGAAATTGTAGACCATTTCAGAGGAATTTGACTTTTATTATGAATCAGATAAAAAATCATTAGAAGGTTTTTAGCAAACGATATGTTTATTTGATTATTTTTGAAAAGTATTGTTCTGGCAGCTGTCTGGAGAAGAGACTGAGGAAACAAGCCTGAAAGCTTGGAAGGCTAGGTAGGTGAATGATGTAATAGGCCAAGTGAGAGATGTTAGTGGATTGAATTAGCCTGCTGAGACGAAGGTTCTGACTTTTTAATTTGCTTATTTTGTCTCTTTTCGAATGCAAATTCCATGAGGGGTAAGGACTTTTTGTTATTTACCAGTGTATCCCTGTGTCTTAAAATGTATGCTTCTTATAGTAGACTATCAATAAATATTTGTTAACAAATGTTGTACTGATTTGGAACTACTTTTATGTTACTGATATCTGTTGTTTTAAATTGATTTTTATTTTTCATTTAAAGCATGAAACAGTTGACGGCTATAGAAGATATTTCACTCAAATTGTAGGGTATGTATCTAATATGGCAACAAATATTATTTTGATATTGTGTTAAATGTCAGAACTAATTATTTTCTATTTAGGTTTGAATTTTGTTTCAACTCGTTATTTTGCAATTGCTGTTTTTAGGTTCTTTGTGGTGGAAGATCACATTTTACATGTGACCCAAGGATTAGTAACCAGGGCATACACTGATGAACTTTGGAACATGGCCCTCTCAAAGATAATTGCTGTCCTTAGAGCTCATTCAGTAAGTTAGATAATTTATGTTACTAAATTTTTAATTCAGTTACTTCAAGAACTTATGAATTGGATAGTGTCAGAAGAAAGTGTACCTTCATTAGGTCTACATTTTTTTGATAATTGTCAGATTTGGAGGTAGTAATGTTAGGCCTTTGTTTGTGTGGTAATATTGAGCTGTGATTTTGCAACTGACTGGGGCTTGCTGAAGACACTTTCAGTCCAGCGTTATAGAAGATGGAGAATTATGCTGTTCTCATTAGTCTCAACTGACCTCTTCATTAGATCACTGAAAAGCACCATGAAGAAAGGGTTTTTAATTATCATTCCACATTCTTTGTTTCCAAAATAAACTCCACCATTAAAACTCAATAGAACTTGTTCTTCAATGTTTATAGCTTATTTGCAGTAGTACACTTATAAATGTCCTAAAAATAATATGCAGTTGTCAAAATTTAAACTCATTTGGAGTAGTGAATCTTTAAGTAATGAAAACTTTTTTATGAAGAAAGGTAAAATGATAAAATATTTTTATAATATGCCTTTTGCAGAAGTAAAAATCATGTTATAAGGACTAGTGAAATTAATAATTTCTTAGTGTGGACTTTTTCTTAGGATAATTTTGGAAGCTTGCCTTCAGTAAAATCTCCCCAAACTTAAAATTTTATAATCTATTATTTAAAATTTTATTATTAAGAATAGAGATTGAAAATATTTTAAAGAAAGATTATTAGTTTAAGTGATACTTAGATTATAAATACATTATATTTTTACTTATCAGGGACATAGATTCTGGGTACACTATTTGTCCAATGACCTACAACTTTTTCTATTATATATAATAAAGAACAATATATTTTATCATGGTTTATATTTAGATCAGCTATGAATATGTAATATTGTAGTATGCTCTCTATTAATTCCATGACATCATGTATGAAATCATAGTAAATGCAATATATCATGTTTAAATCTTACTAAATGCTATTAAAGGAACAAGAGTGAATTTCACTATCCTTTTGAAATTAATTATTTTCCTTTGATGGAGTACTAAGAAAATAAATTGTCACTTAGAAAAATATATTGATTGTATCTCTTTTATAATAGAATAAATAAATAATTGAAAAGTAGAAATATAAACCATTTTTTCAATTTGAAATAACTAGTTCTTTAAAATCTAAAGACTTTTTTGTAAATATAAGCATCGTTGCTTTGACTAAAGTAAGTGTGCGCAAATTTCAGGAAAATTTCTTTTCATATAGTACCTAAAGTGGTTTGTCATGTCATGATCTTTCCCTAAGAATTTTTTAATGAATAGAAGAAGTCAGCTGTGAATTTGATAATCAAGACTTTAAATTTATTGTAAGTCAAGCAAATTTAACGAAAAATTTTCAAGTTTTATTTCTTAGTTTTTAACCAAGTGACTCTGGTGTGTGTTTGTTTGTTTGTGTTTCTACCCCCACTTACCCTTCATTCTCCCAGTCTTATTGCACTGATCCTGATCTTGTCCTGGAGCTGAAGAATCTCATTGTAATATTTGCAGATACTCTACAGGTGGGTGATAATCTGATATTCAGTTAATGGCTATTTGAGCACATAAAACTATTCAAAATATAGTGTAGACCATACTCATTTCTTGTATTGTGGCTTAATGGTAGTAAATTAGTAATAATCAAATGTTTACTTATGTATTGATTTTCTCCTATCATGCAGAACTTTTCATACTACCGCTTTCCTGATTATGAAGATTGGACAGAGATCAGGGAATATCACCATCTGTTAAAATATTGGTCATTCTATTGGAGTAGATATAGTACTTTTGCAGTTAAAAAAAAGTACGCAATGTAGTGGAAAAAACCCTGAACTAGAAATTAGAATATTAAAGTTCTGCCTGAGGACAGTGAACATGAGCTGTGGAATCACAAAGACCCGAGTTTATGTTCAGCTTTTGTTGTTGATTAATTGTATGTTTACAAGTTTTCTGAACTTCAGATCCTCATTTGTGAAAGTGGATTTATTAATTATTAGTTTTCAGAATTGTTTGGAGTTTTAAATGTGATACTGTATATGAAAATAAATGCTAGTTTGAAAGCTGTATGTACTCATTTCTTTCCTAATTTCAGGTGTGCTATGATTGTAAGCATATCACTTTACTTTGCATTTTGGAGTTTTTTTCTTTTTAAAGTAAGATTAAAACTGAATTGTCTGAAAACTCATTGTCTTTGTGGTTATCAGTATCAAAGTTTTGAACTTGTCCCTCATCTTTGATCCACAGATAATACAGAATTGATTAAGTTTTCATGCTTAAACTTATGGGATTTTTGATAAATTTGATTGACTAATAGATGTTTGATTGGTTGATAAGTTTTCAACCATGCTTAAATTTATGGGGTTGTTATGTTTGGAATAACTTTTTGTGAAATATAGACCAGCATTTTCCAAAGTGTGATACTAGTTGTATGGTCAAAAATGTTTAGAAAATGCTGAGTGAAGTAAAAGAGATTTTCTACTAAGCAAGTTTATAGCATACATTTCCAAAGGTAAGGTGATTATGCAGCATTTTCACAACATATCTGACTCTTACATCGTTTTTTTCCCTTAGAGCATCTTTTTGATCTAGAGCTTCATCAAAAGGAAATGCTGGGGCTTCTCTTGTGGCTCAGTTGGTAAAGAATCTGCCTGTAATGTGGGAGACCTGGGTTCGATCCCTGGGTTAGGAAGATCACCCTGGAGAAGGGAAAGGCTACCCACTCCAGTATTCTGGCCTGGAGAATTCCATGGACTGTATAGTCCATGGGGTTGCAAAAAGTTGGACACAGCTGAATGACCTTTACTTTTAGGAAATGCTAAACTATTTGTTTTATCACAGGAGTCCATCCTAGAATAATAGTTATCTATTTTATTCTTAAACCTAAGGAGAAGATACCACAAGCTCCTTTAGTAAATTATTTTATTGCCTTATATCTTCATTAGTTTGTATGGCTTATATTATAAAACCAGAATAATTTGGGACTTTTTTTCTTTCATAAATTTTGTGACTAATGTACCTGTAATACTGATCTCTCTGCAAGAAAACTTTAGTTTTATTAAAGACTGCCTTAATACTTGGGGCCTGTTTTTAAGTAACTTGGAGTTTTGCTATCCTTAATGACTCAAAGCATTGCTACTCAAAATATGGTCTGGGGACCCCAGGTCAACAAATTGTTTGTTATGGATCCATAATGAAAAGAAATTTCTGTCATAATGTAGATCAACTGTGTCACTAAAGTACGAAATTTAGCTCAGTTGGTTTTTGTTTTTGGTAACAATAGCAGCATTGATTGACATCAGTAGCAGCATTGATTTATATTCTGGTGTAAACTCTTTCTCTCTCTTTTAAAAACCATACAGACTGTTCTTGAATTGTCATTTTGAGTACAACTGTAGATTCAGTTTTAGATTAAGTATTTGGTATGGTTGCAAGGAACTCTGCAGAGAATCAAAGAGTAGTAGGCAATATTCAGGTTACAGAGGTGTTAAAAAAGCAACATTGATGGATGCATAAACCCTTGTTAATATACCTTTCTAATCTTACTGCTTTGAAATTAAGTTGAGGAAAACAAATCAGTTCTTGCTTATTTAGAAATCATGCAGTATTTTCATTTCACTGAAAATTGACAAGCTGATTATTAGGTAGATCTTACATTGAATTAAATAAATACTGGCTTTTCAAGTTGTACTTAGTAATTGAAAAGTTGAGAGAATTAAAGATGGTCTTTTCTAATTAATCTTTAATTAAAGCATATTGCACAATATTTCATTTTAAAAATTGGCACTTTACCACCCTAAGGGAATTTTTCTTTTTAAAATGTTACTATTTCATCACCTAAAACAAAGCTAACTAAACAATAAAGTGAAAAATCAAAACACAACATAGCATGTTCATAGTTCTGCTTACTGCCTGTTAAGCAAATGAAAAGTAAGCACTTATTGATTCATTCATTAACCTTTTTTGAGCACCTGCTGTGTGCTAACAGCTAGATAATATGATATATATAAAAATCAGTACAACAATAGGGACATAAAGATTCTTGGGTTTAAGAAATTGTTTAGTTGTAAACAAATAAGATGTATAATAAGACATACTAATTTAGTAATGTGTTAAAGAACTTTGGGCTCTTGGAAGATATAATGATAACTTTGATTCCAGGAGTTGGGAAGGGTTATACGGAAAGTTGAAATGTGAGCTGGATTTTGAAGGAAATGTGAGTTCAGCAAGTTAGATATGAAGGAAGAGGCATTAATGACAGGTAAATAGCATGTGTCAGTTATAGGTAACTGACTATACTATGTCACCATAGTATAGTATGGTGTACTTTGGCCACCGGATGCAAACAGCTGACGCGTTGGAAAAGACCCTGATGCTGGGAAGGATTGAAGGCAGAAGGAGAAGAGGGCAACAGGGAATGAGATGGTTGGATGACATCACCGATTCAATGGACATGAGCTTGGGCAAACTCCGAGAGATGGTGAAGGACAGGGAAGCCTGGAGTGCTGCAGTCCATAGAGGCACAAAGAGTCGGACATGACTTGGCGACTGAATGACAACAGCAAATAGTATGGTGGGCATGAGACTGGCTGACCAGCTTGGTGGTGTTAGAAATTGTAATGTTTAAATGTAAGCAAAGAAGGGTAGAGAGTGGTAATGAAACTGATTAGGTAGTTTTAGCCAGATTGTGGCATGTCTTATGAGACTTTAGTAAGCCTTCTCTAGGGGAATGGTATGATCAGATTTGCACTTTTAGTTGATAATTTTATGAGTTGGCAATAGAGTGAGTTGAGAGAGACAGATGGTTGGAATTTCAGTTTAGAAAGCTTTTACAGTTATCTAGGCAGGGGATGTTAAGGACCTAAAATAAAACAGTGGTACTGGAAAGATTTCTGAAGAAAGAAAGGTAGTAGATGATGGAGAAAAATGATAGGTTTGAATGAAATTTGTAAAGGAGGCAAAATCAAAAGAATCTGATGAGTGATTAGATGTTTGTTTTGGGGGCATTTAGATGACATTTAGGTTTCTTTCCTGATAAATTGGATTGATGATAGAACTATTAACAGGAATAGGAAGTAGGAAGAACACTTGGTTTAGTAGGAAGATATGAGTTTAATGTGCTTGTTGGTGGACTGGAGATGTCTAATAGCTGTTGGAATTAAATATTTAGAATTTATAGAGACATAGCTAGAGATACAGATTGAGAATAGTCAGTGAATGTAGTGTTTGAAGTCAATTGACTTGAAATTGCCCTAGAGAGCTAGAAGAAAAAATTGAAGGATGGAGATAGAAGAATAAAGAATCCAGAAGGATTACTCATAGATAAAAGGAGAACAAGGAGAGAGAGTAATATTACAGAATTCAAAGCAGAGGAAACAAAAGTAAGATAGAATGAGAGATCATGAAAATTTCTATTTAGGATATACTCTGTGATATTATTGACAGCAGTTTCAAAAAAGGAATAGAAGTGGGAGTTAGATTGTAGTAGGTTTGGCTAGGGAAGGACAGAGGAGGCAGCTGCAGGGCACAGAAAATCGTAGGAGGGCTTTTTTGTTTCCTTTAGTTCTCCTTTTAAAGATGGGAGGCAATTTAGCAAGTTTCTTTAGTGAAGAGAAAGGAAGTAGTGGAAGTTAAAAATGCAACAGATTGAGTAGCTAATCCATGGAGCAGTTTCTGAAGGAGGAGATAGGATCAAGACCAAAGACAAAGAGGTGAGCCTTGAAGGGGAAGAGGGACAACTCTGATGTGAGCAGAAATGTTTGGTCCTAATATGGGTATGATTTCAGTGGATTTGGAGTTGCAAAGGAATAAAATTTTTGAGTATCTGTTTGATAACTTTTCCCTGTACTACAAAGTCAGCACTGAATTGAAAGTACAGTGTTTCAGACAGAATGTATTCTCTTTTTTTCTTCTATCTTATTTAGAGACTGCTTCCCAAGACGCAGTTACGTGGATCAGTAATCTTGAACTTTTCCTCCAATTCTGACTTGTAATACTTTTTAAGGTTAACAGTGTAATCCAGACTGAAAAGAGAGAGAAGAAATGGAAAAATAATTCCAGCTTCATAAAACTTTCTAGACTCTTTTTTTAACTGGTGCAACTTAGTAGAAAGTCAAAAGAATATCATTTTTTCATACTGTTCAGATGGCATACAATTTGATATAATGATCACTTCAAACAGTTCTCTAGTATTCTGAACTTTTAAAAATGAATATCTTTATTTATTTTACTTGTTTATCTGCTTTTTGTGTGTGTGTTTTAGGGTTATGGTTTTCCAGTGAATCGACTTTTTGACCTTTTATTTGAAATAAGAGATCAATACAATGAAACATTGCTTAAGAAATGGGCTGGAGTTTTCAGGTTAGTCTAAGCCATGGTACCTTAATGTAATTTTAAAAAATTGCCAAATGATGAAGTAATTGTTTTTGCATTTAGCAATAAAATTGCTTATAGTTATATTTTTATTGTGGTAAAATATGTGTAACTTAAAATTTACTATTTTAACCTTTTATGAATGTATAGTTCAGTTACATTAAGTATGTTCACACTGTTGAAACCATCACTACTGTTCACCTCCAGAACTTTCTTATCTTCCTAAACTGAAACTCTGTACCAATTAAACAGTACCTCCCAATCTCTTTTTCTTCTAGTCTGTCCCTAGAAATCACCATTCTACTTTGTCTTTGAATTTGGCTACTCTAGTTACTTCATATAAGTGGTTTGTACATTTGTTTGGGTTTTGTGTCTGAATTTGTTTTTTTTGGTCTGGTTTATTTCACTAAGCATAATGTCTTCAAGGTTCATCCATGTTGTGTCAGAATATCATTCCTTTTTTAAGGCTAAATAATATTCCATTGTGTGTATCATGTTTTATTTATCCATTCATCTCCTTATGGATATTTGGGTTGTTTTCACCTTTTGACAATTATGAATAATGCCACTATGAACACTGACAAACAGTTATCTGTTTGGGTCCCTGTTTCAGTTCTTTTGGGCATATACCCAGAAGTGGAATTGCTGGATTATATGGTAAATAATTTTGAGGAACCTCTGTTCTGTTTTCCACAACGGTTGCACCACAGGTTCATGACTTATTTCCAGCCTCTCATTAAGATGCCAGAGCCATTTATCAGTTAGATATTCATTATCTACTACCCAAACCATATCCTTCTCTTGTGTTCCTTACCTCTGCAAATGTCTGTGATGAGGTGAGATATATATCATTTGTCCATTTTCCTTGTCTAGAAACCACAGATTCATTAGGATTATACTTTCCCTCATAATCATCATTTAGTTTGTAAGTCCCATATATTCTACTTCTTAAAAACTGTTTCTGCCACTCCCTTTCTGCCTCCACAAATACAGCTTTAATTCAGATCCTCATCGCTCTTTATTTGGATCATTCAATCTTTCTACCTGGCCTCTCTCTGTTCATTATTGTCTTTTTCCTTGTTTTTTCCTCCACTGTGTGAAATTCATCCTATGATATTTGTCTGCCTAAAACCTCAGATGATATTCCATTGCCTATAGGATAAAATCTGGATCTCAGTTTGTCCACCTGCCCAGCCTCATTTTAAACCATGTCCCTTGCATATTTTATATTCCAGTAATACTGCATACTTGTGGTTTTATTCAACCCCTGCCCACAGTCATAATTTTTCATCCCTTATATTTTTGCATGTTATGGTCCATCCTTCGGAAATGCTATTCTCCTATAATCTCATTAGAAGTATTTCTTTTTATCTATAAAACCCCTACACAGCCCATCGGTTCTCTGTAAAACTTTTCATGAGATATCTCCCACCTAGTCTGATAAAGTTAGTTGCTTTTTTCCTTTGTCCTATATCTGAAACTTGTACCTCATTTACTGTCTGCATAACATCATTATAAACATAATCTGTTTGCATATCTCTCTCTCCTATTAGGCTTGAGAACAAAGATCTTGCTTTTATCTTCATGGGGGTAGAGAGTTTTCATTATAGTTAGCACAGAGACTAGCACATAATATATGCTCAAGAAATACTAATCAGACTGAATTATTGATCATAAAGAAGTTGATTGGACAGCAGGTATATTAGTATAGGCTGAGTTATGCTACTAACAAAAGTGCACAAAATCTCATTGGATAAAATAGGCATTTTATTTCTCACTTACACAGAGGTTTATAGTGGATCTAGTAGTCCACGACTCAGGCTTTTGCCATTTGTGATTCTGGGAGACATGGGGGTCTCCCCTATCACCATGGGACAGAGGATCACACAGTTAGCTCATAAATGCTTTAGACTTAAAGCAACACATGTAACTTGTGTTCACGGTCCAGTGGCTGAAACTAGTCATATGACTGCCTGTTTGCAAGGAAAGCACATGGATATTTGGTGAGTAGTAAATGTGTCTACCTTATTAAGTGTAAAAGCTCCTTTTCTAAGTACAGCATTATGAGAGACAGACAAATGGAAGACATTGTTTTCATCTTCAGGGAGCTTATGATCTAGTTGGAAAGAGAACACAAAAGACATACAATTTGAGAGCTGTTCCTATTAAGAAATATAACTAGGATACTCTTCATCTCATTTTTAGTTGTAATTAGTTCATTCAGACTATATCATCTTGGGAACTGTTCTAAGGAATTGAAGTACTGAAGGATGTAAAATAAACAAGTAGAAAGAGGATCACACATTAATTTTGAGAGACACTTACTGGATACTGGATTTTACAATTCTGAGTGATTAGGCACTGTTTTCCTATTTATACCTTTAACTGACAAACAAAAAATTATTTTGTAATTATTGGGTTTTCTTAAAGTATTGTTCTATAGCACTCTGTTGGTGTATTTTCTAATATTAAATTTTCAATTCTGTCTTCTTTCTTAACAGGGACATTTTTGAAGAAGATAATTATAGCCCCATCCCTATTGTTAGTGAAGAAGAATATAGAGCAATCATAAGTAAATTTCCCTTTCAAGATCCAGACCTTGAAAAGGTACAACTTCGTTCTTACTTCAAGAATTTTCTTTAAAATAAATTAATCAGTAATACATTACATTAACCTGACATTGTGAGAATCGCTTCTTTTGAGGCTTTTGTTGTTATTGTTGTGTTATTTGAGAAAATTAATTATGTTTTTGTTAACTTTTAAAGATTATGTTACTACTACCACTGTTATTTTGGTGAGGTTAAGAAGGGACTTTCCTGGGGCTAGTAGCAGCAGTTGTCTCAAATGTTAGGTGGATTCCCAGAGCAGGTGTTACTAATGTTGGGTTGGTTCCAAATTAAACATATTGAGTAGATTATAGGAATAAGAGAATATTACAGGGAAAGAGAAATTTCTTTAAAATTTGTGTTACTGTGAAAGATTTTAATTTTTACTTTTTTTTCCCTAGAAATGTACTTATATAAAAAAAGTTTGTCTTGCTTCAGTAAGAGGTGTATGAAGGTAATAGTCATCTGGATTTTTTTCTGAAGTAAGAATGTATATTTTTGGAATCAGAATGTATGTGAACAAAAGATAGGATAGAGAAAGGAAATTTCTTTTGCTGAAATGCCGAAATACTGAAATTTCTTCCAGCATTAGAATATTCTATAAATACACCTGATTGCCCGTGTGTGTGCATGCACACAGAAACACACATGGTTGTACCAATCCAGTATCTCTGGGTAGAATTAGATCTTATGAGAAAAGGATATCATATTTCCTGCTAATATCACCTTTTTAGTTCTCTTCATTCTTGATGTTTTCCCTTAATCTTTTTTATTATTTTTCAACACTTTATAATTCAGTTCTTTTCTATATTTTTATCCCTTCATAATGAACAAGAGTGAATTCTCAGTGAGTTTTGTGAATTGTGACTGTAAATTTTTATGAAAATATAATAAATTTTTATTAAAATTCTACATTATATTCATTTATAAATAGACAAAGCAAATTATGTGTCAGTTCAGTTCAGTTGCTCAGTTGTGTTTGACTCTTTGTGACCCCATGGACTGCAGCACATCAGGCTTCTGTGTCCATCACCAATTCCTGGAACTTGCTCAAACTCATGTCACTCGAGTCAGCAATGCCATCCAAGCATCTCATCCTCTGTCATCCCCTTCTCCTCCTGCCTTCAGTCTTTCCCAGCATCAGGGTCTTTTCCAGTGAGTCAGTTCTTTGCATCAGGTGGCCAGAGTATTGGACCTCCAGCTTCAAAATATGTGTTCAGTTCAGTTCAGTCACTCAGTTGTGTCTGACTCTTTGCGACCCCATGAAACACAGCACGCCAGGCGTCCCTGTCCATCACCAACTCCCAGAGTCCACCCAAACCCATGTCCATCAAGTCGGTGATGCCATCCAACCATTTCATCCTCTGTTGTCCCCTTCTCCTCCCGCCCTCAATCTTTCCCAGCATCAGGGTCTTTTTCCACTGAGTCAGCTCTTCGCATCCCGTGGCCAAAGTATTGGAGTTTCAGCTTCAACATCAGTCCTTCCAATGAACACCCAGGACTGATCTCCTTTAGGATGGACTGGTTGGATCTCCTTGCAGTCCAAGGGACTCTCAAGAGTCTTCTCCAACACCACAGTTCAAAAGCATCAGTTCTTCTGCACTCAGCATTCTTTATAGTCCAACTCTCACATCCACACATGACCACTGGAAAAACCATAGTCTTGACTAGATGGACCTTTGTTGGCAAGGTAATGTCTCTGCTTTTTAATATGCTATCTAGGTTTGTCATAACTTTCCTTCCAAGGAGTAAGCGTCTTTTAATTTCATGGCTGCAATCACCATCTGCAGTGATTTTGGAGCCCCAAAAAATAAAATCTGACACTGCTTCCACTGTTTTCCCATCTATTTGCCATGAAGTGATGGGACCAGATGCCATGATCTTAGTTTTCTGAATGTTGAGTTTTAAGCCAACTTTTTCACTCTCCTCTTTTACTTTCGTCAAGAGACGCTTTAGTTCTTCTTCACTTTCTGCCATAAGGGTAGTGTCATCTGCATATCTGAGGTTATTGATATTCCTTCCAGCAATCTTGTACTTCCTCCAGCCCAGCGTTTATCATTATATACTCTGCATATTAGTTAAATAAGCAGGGTGACAGTATACAGCCTTGACGTACTCCTTTTCCTATTTGGAACCAGTCTGTTGTTCCTTGTCCAGTTCTAATTGTTGCTTCCTGACCTGCATACAGGTTTCTCAAGAGGCAGGTCAGGTGGTCTGATATACCCATCTCCTTCAGAATTTTCCACAGTTTATTGCGATCCACAGTCAAAGGCTTTGGCATAGTCAATAAAGCAGAAATAGATGTTTTTCTGGAACTCTGTTGTTTTTTCGATGATCCAGCGGATGTTGGCAATTTGACCTCTGGTTCCTCTGCCTTTTCTAAAACCAGCTTGAACATCTGGAAGTTTATGGTTCACGTATTGCTGAAGCCTGACTTTGGGAATTTTGAGCATTACTTTACTAGCGTGTGAGATGAGTGCAATTGTGCGGTAGTTTGAGCATTCTTTGGCACTGCCTTTCTTTGGGATTGGAATGAAAACTGACCTTTTCCAGTCCTGTAGCCACTCCTGAGGTTTCTAAATTTGCTGGCATGTTGGGTGCAGCACTTTCACAGCACTGTCTTTCAGGACTTGAAATAGCTCAACTGGAATTGCATCACCTGCTCTAGCCTTGTTTGTAGTGATGCTTCCTAAGGCCCACTTGACTTCACATTCCAGCATGTCTGGCTCTAGGTGAGTGATCACACCATTGTGATTATCTGGGTTGTGAATATCTTTTATGTACAGTTCTTCTGTGTATTCTTGCCACCTCTTCTTAATATCTTCTGCTTCTGTTAGGTCCCTACCATTTCTGTCCTTTACTGGGCCCATCTTTGCATGAAATGTTCCCTTGGTATCTCTCATTTTCTTGAAGAGATCTCTAGTCTTTTCCATTCTATTGTTTTCCTCTATTTCTTTGCATTGATTGCTGAGGAAGGCTTTCTTATCTCTCCTTGCTATTCTTTGGAACTCTGCATTCATATGGGTATATCTTTGCTTTTCTCCTTTGCTTTTCACTTCCCTTCTTTTCACAGCTATTTGTAAGGCCTCCTCAGACAACCATTTTGCTTTTTTGCATTTCTTTTTCTTGGGGATGGTCTTGATTCCTGTCTTCTGTACAATGTCACGAACCTCCATCCATAGTTCATTAGGCACTCTGTCTGTCAGGTCAAGTCCCTTAAATCTATTTCTCACTTCCACTGTATAGTCATAAGGGATTTGGTTTAGGTCATACCTAAATGGTCTAGTGGTTTTCCCCACTTTCTTCAATTTCAGTCTGAATTTGGCAACAAGGAGTTCATGATCTGAGCCACAGTGAACTCCCGGTCTTGTTTTTGCTGACTATATAGAGCTTCTCCATCTCTGGCTGCAAAGAATATAATCAGTCTGATTTCGGTACTGACCATCTGGTGATGTCCATGTGTAGAATCTTCTCTTGTGTTGTTGGAAGAGGGTGTTTGCTATGACCAGTGCATTTTCTTGGCAGAACTCCATTAGCCTTTTCCCTGCTTCATTCTGTACTCCAAGGCCAAATTTGCCTGTTACTCCAGGTGTTTCTTGACTTCCTACTTTTGCATTCCAGTCCCCTATAATGAAAAGGACATCTTTTTTGGGTGTTAGTTCTAGAAGGTCTTGTAGGTCTTCATAGAACTGTTCAACTTCAGCTTCTACAGTGTTACTGATCAGGGCATAGACTTGAATTACCGTGATATTGAATGGTTTGCCTTGGAAACGAACAGAGTTCATTCTGTCATTTTTGAGATTGTATCCAAGTACTGCATTTTGGACTCTTTTGTTGACAATGATGGCTACTCCATTTCTTCTAAGGGATTCCTGCCACAGTAGTAGATACAATGGTCATCTGAGTTAAATTCACCCATTCTAGTCCATCTTAGTTCACTGATTCCTAGAATGTCGATGTTCATCTCCTGTTTGACCACTTCCAATTTGCCTTGATTCATGGACCTAACATTCCAGGTTCCTATGCAATATTGCTCTTTACAGCATCGAACCTTGCTTCTATCACCAGTCCCATTCACAACTGGGTGTTGTTTTTGCTTTGGCTCCATCCCTTCATTCTTTCTGGAGTTATTTCTCCACTGATCTCCAGTAGCATATTGGGCACCTGCCCACGTGGGGACTTCATCTTTCAGTGTCCTTACTTTTTGCCTTTTCATACTGTTCATGCGGTTCTCAAGGCAAGAATTCTGAAGTGGTTTTCCATTCCCTTCTTCAGTGTAATAGTCACTAAATATAGGACCAATTAATTAAATGCATAGCTTTTAGTTTATAGCTAATGCTGTCATTGCATATACCTAATTGTATTCTAAACACACAAAAGACCAGATTAATTATTCTATTTCTGTATTTTTGAAGCCCCAATCAAAGATCCTTGTCAGGAAATATTATAAGAATATTCTGTATCTCATGGCTTGGTTTTGTTTTAGTTATTGGTAATAAATGTGTTCAGGATATAGCATCTGTAAAGAGAGCACTAGGCTTCTCTGGTGGCTCAGTGATAAAGAATCCACCTGCCAATGCAAGAGACACAGGTTTGTTCCCTGGGTTAGGAAGATCCTATGGAGAAGGAAAATGCAATCTACTCCAGGATTCTTGCCTGGGAAATCCAGTGGACAGGGGAGCTTGGCGGGCTGCAGCCGCCAGGTCATAAAAGAGTCGGACATGGCTTAGTGACTAAACAACAGCAAAAATAGCACTGGATTTGGTCTGGGTTCATGTGCCGGATCTGTCTGTGGCTTACTATGCGCAAGTGACTTACCCTGTTTGGGCATTTGTGCCTCAATTGTCTAATGAGAATTTTGAATTAAATAATCTCTAATATCTCTACTAATTACACTAAAGTATTCTAAATGGATTCATAGTTAAAATGATATTTGATTTTGCTTGTAGGTTACATCCCACGGTATTTTAGGATTAAATTTGTTAGGAATTGTATTCATTGGTTTGTGTATTATTTGTCATTAAAAGAACTATCACTAAGGCAGAAGCCACATGGAAAATTTAAATGTGGTAACTTAGAAATCCCATATCTTATTTTGTCGTAGTCTCTTGGTTGTTTGTGTATATACTGAATTTTTCCTAACTTAAGTATAATTTTCAATTAAAATGGTTTTAAAAAATATAAAGTTATCTTTCAAATAACTTGAGTTACTATTTTCAGTGGAAATACCAAGTGAGAAAAGTAAGACTGAACTGCAAAAATATGTATTTTTGCAGATAGCTGTGCTAATTTAACTAGTACCCTTTGGCTAAAATAAGAACATATTCATTTATTCTTTAATGTCATTAAAATAAATTCTTGTTGAAATGTCTTTGAAATAGTTAATATTGTTCATTATTCTGCAAGGCATAAATCGAAAGTGAGTTATCTCTTCCATGTTTATAAAGTGATTTTAAAGAATGGCAGCTCTTTAGTTGATTTTTGTAGTACTCCTAATTCAGTCCCTACATTTGGAAAGATTGAACCTACCAGTTTTAGAGAGAGACTGCTCTCTGCAAGTATCTCTATTACCAACTTTTTATAAGCTTCTTTCTGCTGGAGGTACCTAAGAATACATATGTTCATCATAGATTTATCATTTACCTACTATTTAATGGACAGTGTGCCATGTGCTAGTTTTTCCATCTCTGCTGTCACGGAACTTGTAGCCAAGTGAGGAATAGATAAAGTAAGTGGGAAATTACAATTCACAGAAGTTGACCATGCTAAGGATAGAAGAAGTTGAATGGCAAAAAAGCTGTAAATCTGTAGTATAAAGTATCAGTGGCAAGGTTAATAAAGTCCAAGAGATGAAGATCAAAAATGAAGTAGAAACAGCCAGACTATAAATAGACCTTATATAGAGTGTTAGGAAGTTTAGCCTTTACTCTGACAGCTAGCGTATGTCACCACCAGTTTTCAAGTAGTAAATACATAACCAGATTTGTGTTTTAGAAAGATCTCTGTGGCTAATGTTTGGAGAATGGATAGGAGAAGAGTAAGGTGGGGAAACTAGCTTGGGGATTGTTGCGGTAACTTTGGCAAGAGAAATTGGTGAGTGGGGAGTTATAGCTGTGGAATTTGATTTGAGATATTTAGGAGATAAGAATGACAGGAGTTGATTATCATTTGCTTATTTGGGATGATGAGGATAGAGGGGCAAGTATGCTAGCCAGGGTTCTGCCTTGGATGGTGGAAACATTCACTAATATAGGAAATACAAGAGTAGCAGATTTGGAAAGAAGGGATGATCATTTCACTTTGGGATCAGTTGAGAATGTCTCAAATGTTACAGCTAAATGGACATGTTCAGTGGTATCTTACTACACACATTTGAACTTCAGGAGAAAGATTGGGCTGAGATTGTGGATTTGGGAGATATTGGCTCTTGCATGGTGAGAGTAGGTGAGATTATCCAAAGACAGTATGTATGGTAAGAAGAAAAGAAGGTGTAGGATAGAACCATACCTAGAGGAGGAGATCTAGAGAAGGTAGAGAAATAAAAGGAAAACCAGTATAGGTCACAGATACCAAATAAGGAAAGGTCATTTAAGAAGCAGGGGGCCCATTGTGTCAGACTCTTCAGGTAAATCAGGTAACACTAAAAGTTCATTCAGTTCAGTTCAGTTCAGTCGCTCAGTCATGTCCAACTCTTTGCGACCCCATGGACTGCAGCACACTAGGCCTCCCTGTCCATCACCAATTCCCGGAGCTTGCTCAAACTCATGTGCATCGAGTCGGTGATGCCATCCAACCATCTCATCCTGTGTCATCCCCTTCTGCTCTTGCTTTCAATCTTTTCCAGCATCAGGGGCTTTTCCAAGGCCAAAGTATTAGGAGTTTCAGCTTCAGCATCAGTCCTTCCAGTGAATATTCAGGACAGATTTCCTTTAGGATGGACTGGTTGGATCTCCTTGCAGTCCAAGGGACTCTCAAGAGTCTTCTCCAACACCACAGTTCAAAAGCATCGATTCTTCAGTGCTCAGCCTTCTTTATAGTTCAAATCTCATATCCATACATGACTACTGGAAAACCATAGCTTTGACTAGATGGACCTTTGTTGACAAAGTAATGTCTCTGCTTTTCAGCATGCTGTCTAGGTTGATTATAGCTTTCCCTCCAAGGAGCAAGCGTCTTTTATTTTTATTTATTTATTTATTTATTTTTCATTTATTTTTATTAGTTGGAAGCTAATTACTTTACAATATTGTAGTGGTTTTTGCCATACATTGACATGAATCAACCATGGATTTACATGTGTTCCCCATCCTGAACCCCCCTCCCTCCTCCCTCCCCATCCCATCCCTCTGGGTCATCCCAGTGCACCAGCCCCAAGCACTTGTCTCATGTATCAAACCTGGACTGGCAATCTGTTTCACAATTGATAATATACATGTTTCGATGTTGTTCTCTCAGATCATCCATCCCACCCTCGCCTTCTCCCATAGAGTCCAAAAGTCTGTTCTATACATCTGTGTCTATATTTCTGTCTTGCATATAGGATTAGCATTACCATCTTTCTAAATTCCATGTATATGCATTAGTATACTGTATTGGTGTTTATCTTTCTGGCTTACTTCACTCTGTATAATGGGCTCCAGTTTCATCCATCTCGTTAGAACTGATTCAAATGTATTCTTTTTAATGGCTGAGTAATATTCCATTGTGTATATGTACCACAGCTTTCTTATCCATTCGTCTGCTGATGGGCATCTAGGTTGCTTCCATGTCCTGGCTATTATAAACAGTGCTACAATGAACATTGGGGTGCACGTGTCTCTTTCAGATCTGGTTTCCTCAGTGTGTATGCCCAGAAGTGGGATTGCTGGGTCATATGGCAGTTCTATTTCCAGTTTTTTAAGAAATCTCCACACTGTTCTCCATAGTGGCTGTACTAGTTTGCATTCCCACCAACAGTGTAAGAGGGTTCCCTTTTCTCCACAACCTCTCCAACATTTATTGCTTATAGACTTTTGGATAGCAGCGATTCTGACTGGCATGAAATGGTACCACATTGTGGTTTTGATTTGCATTTCTCTGATAATGAGTGATGTTGAGCATCTTTTCATGTGTTTGTTAGCCATCTGTATGTCTTCTTTGGAGAAATGTCTGTTTAGATCTTCGGCGCATTTTTTGATTGGGTCATTTATTTTTCTGGAATTGAGCTGCAGGAGTTGCTTGTATATTTTTGAGATTAATCCTTTGTCTGTTTCTTCATTTGCTATTATCTTCTCCCATTCTGAAGGCTGTCTTTTCACCTTGCTTATAGTTTCCTTTGTTGTGCAAAAGCTTTTAAGTTTAATTAGGTCCCATTTGTTTATTTTTGCTTTTATTTCCAATATTCTGGGAGGTGGGTCATAGAGGATAGCAAGCATCTTTTAATTTCATGGATGTAATTGCCACCTGCAGTGATTTTGGAGCCCCCCAAAATAAAGTCTCTCACTGTTTCCATTGTTTCCCCATCTATTTGCCATGAAGTGATGGAACCAGATGCCATGATCTTAGTTTTCTGAATGTTGAGCTTTAAGCCAACTTTCTCACTGTCCTCTTTCACTTTCATCAAGAGGCTCATTAGTTCTTCTTCACCTTCTGCCATAAGGGTGGTGTCATCTGCGTATCTGAGGTTATTAATATCTCTCCTGGCAATCTTGATTCCAGCTTGTGCTTCATCCAGCCTGGCATTTCACATGGATTTAACATTTACCAGGTCATTGGTGACCTTGGTGAGAGTACTTTCAATGATGTAAACTAAGTTGCAATGCATGTGAAGATAAAAGTAAATATTAGATTTCATAAAGTGTAAATAGAGGGCTCTTGGTAAAAATCGTCAAGAGTTTACCTTTTAGAGCTGATAATTTGCTAGTGGATGTTGGCTGGTAAAGCGTTTTAATCAAGAAGCACACTGTAAACCGTTAGCTGCATTCTGGTGTTTGATGGTATACAGGTCAGAAAGCTCTTGTAAGGTATTCGAAGAGTTATGGAATGAAATGGGTACCTTCTTGAATTGACATCAATTCAAGCAAATGAAGGGAGTCTTAGAATTATTTGATGACACTAAGCCAGGAAGCTCGCCCATAACTTTCACAACAAACTTGACTCTTGTATTATGACTGCAAAGAAACAGGCAGTTATGTATCTTCTGTAGGATACTTATCATCAGAACACATAGAGGTATTGTTATCTGCTTTCTGTGCTTGTTAGAAGTCTGATAATAAGATTTAAGAAACAGATAAATTGCTATATTTTTTCCTTCAGAAATATTTTGGTTCTCCTCCTCAAAAATAACGTTGAAATATAACAGTAGACTTTAAAATGTATGTATTAACTATTAATTCAGATGTGAAGTAAATTTAATTTTTACATTTTTGAGGTGTTTAGGATTTCTTTTTCTAAAATTTCAGAAATAATACCAACTTGTTTTTCTTTCAACAGCAACCTTTCCCAAAGAAATTGCCCATGTCTCAGTCAGTGCCTCATATTTATATTCAAGTTAAAGAATTTATTTATGCCAGCCTTAAATTTTCAGAGTCACTACACCGGAGGTAAGTTTACTAATGAGAAATGTATCTATCAGAGCTATTTTTGTGAAACATTATTTGGTTTATAGGCCATGACTCTTTATTGGACTGGTACCATGTTGGAAGGCTTATATATTTTAGTAGAAGTGAAAGTTTTAGTTGCTCAGTTGTGTCTGACCTTTTGAGACCCCATGGACTGTAGCCTGCCAGGTTCCTCTGTCCATGGAATTCTCCAGGCAAGAATACTGGAATGGGTTGCCATTCCCTTCTTCAGGGAATGTTCCCAACCCAGGGATTGAACCCAGGTCTCCCACATTGCATGCAGATTCTTAATCATCTAAGCCGTCAGGCAAGCCTATTTTAGTGGCATTTAGGGTTAGGTTGATATAAATTTGATGTTACATATTTTTTGACATTTCATTATGTAAATCTTCAAATATATATAAAAGTAGAGGTAATAGGAAAAGAAACTCCTGTGTTTTCAGCATTTTGATTTAACCATAATAAATGTTTTTTCCATAATAAGCTGTTATATTTGCTGAATTATTTTAAATCAAACTCCAGAAATAATGGCATTTTATCCCTCACTACTTAAGTGTTTTTAAAAACAATAAGGACATTTCATTGTTTAACACACTTAACAAAATTAACACTATTCCATAGTATCTGTTCTCTAGCCCATATCAGGATTTTATAAATTGTCCCCCAAATGTCTGTTTATGGCTGGTATGTTTGAATCAGGGACTAAATAAAGTTCACACCTTATGTTTGTTGTTAAATCTGTTTTACCAGTATCTCTTCTATTTTTTCTCTAGTTGTTTAGATCTTATTTATTTTAATTTCTCTATTGCTCAGGTTACCAATGGCTAAATAATATTCCTTTATTTCACTGACTTGTCAAAAAGCTAGTATTCTTAATAGTTTTTACTTGAGTAGGCTTAAAGTGAAGATTCAGACAAAATCAGTGAGAATTAATAAAGAATGCTATGAAAGTGTTACTCTGCTGCTGCTGCTGCTAAGTCACGTCAGTCGTGTCCGACTCTGTGCGACCCCATAGACAGCAGCCCACCAGGCTCCGCCATCCCTGGGATTCTCCAGGCAAGAACACTGGAGTGGGTTGCCATTCCGTTCTCTAGAGGATCTTCCTGACCCAGAGATCGAACCTGTTCTCCTGCATTGTAGGTGGATTCTTTACCATCTGAGCCACTATATCTACCTAAAGAATGCAATAGCAAATTGGTATCATGCTCAGTAATGGAGAGCAACAAGCATCTGTTGGTTCCTATAGCCAAATTAGTTTTATAGGAGAGAGAATACCATTTAACTGGTGTGATGAAGGTAATACCCAACATTTATAGATATGGGAAATGTGATATCCTTGTTTTGCACATAAGGAAACTGAAACTCAGAGAGGCTATATCATTCATCTCAGCCAGTATGAGATCTGTCATAAAGGAACAGTTCTTCTGACCCCATATCAGTGAAAGTATCTAGCTACCTAGATGGACCCTGCATTATAGTCATATAATATATTTCTCCCATCCAAGTACTAACCAGGCCCAACTCTGCTTAGTTTCCGATATCAGACGAGATCGGGCGCGTTCAGGGTGGTATGGCCGTAGACATAGTCATATAATGTATTTCTAATCGGGAATGCTCTGGAGGAGACAGTGGTGATGCACGCTTTCATGTCTTCCTTTTTGAAATCCATTTTTCTGAATTCATATACTTAATAGCAGTAATCATTTTCAGTATGGACCTCTTCTGAATTTTAAGTCATAAAAAGGCATGAAGGCAGTTCAAATAAATAGATATTTTTCAGGCCAAAACAGTGAGGCCACTGACAGATGTTTTTTTCTTGTTGTATGTGTGTCTCTTATGGTAAGCTACCACTATTTTGGATTTAAACAATGTGTAAATAACAGTAAATGAAATGTGTGTCCTGCCAGAGTAAAAGAGTTACCTGATTTTAGGTCTTATACTGCTTTTTTTCTGTGTGTGCATAGGAATTCTTTAAAAGATTTCTTAATTTTTGTTCTAGATAATATGAGTTAGAGGGACTTCCCTGGTGGTCCAGTGGCTAAGATTCTATGCTCCCAGTGCAGGGGGCCAGGTTTCAATCCCTGGTCAGGGAAGTAGGTCCCACATACCACAGCTAAGACTTGAGGCAGTCAAATGAATAAACAAATAAATAAATATTTTAAAAAATATATGAGTTAGAGAGGAAAGGAAAGGAATACAAATACCTAATATGTAGCATTCTGTAGTGTGTGTTTCTCACAAGCCAGTGACTCTCAAAGTGTAGTCCCCAGACCAGCAGCCTTAGCATCACATGGGAAAATGCTGGAAATGCAACCTTAGACCTACCGAATTAGAAACGAGGATGGGACCCTTGACTTTACTCAAGTTCTCTGGGTGACTCTGATGTACTCTTAAGAACCACTGCTTCATCATACTCTACTAGCCTCTTATACTGTAGTTTCTAAAGATATATTTTAAAGACATTAGCTTATAACCACAATCATAAAACTAACTAGAAGTAACGTATTCTCTGAACTGAACAGCATAATACACAGTTATCATTCAGCATTGGAAAAACAATGGATACAAATGAGTATTCATTGAAACAGAATGACAGACTTTTACAATGGTAGTTTTCAATAGTGGAGCTCTAATGGTCTGAGAGCTGCCAAAATTTATACCTTTTTTTTTTTTTTCCATTTAAAAGTTCTGATCTAAAACAGAGGCAGTATAATGCAGTAGTGAAGAACATAAGCTTCAGACTTACACCTTAGTTTGACTCTTGATGCTGACATTCACACTGTAGTAGGACCTTGGGCAATCAAATTGTAGTTTCCTCATCTATAAAATGAGAGAAATAACTCATAGGTTATTTTAAGAATTAAATGAAGTGCTGTATGTGTATAGAGCACTCAGTGTAGCTTGGCACATGGTAGGCACATAAGGCATAAAATAGGATGGATTACTACAGTATTAGATTTGGGACTAGAGCTGGGAGTGTTTATATTTTATTTGCAGCCTTTGGGGAACTGTGGAAGTATTTTAAACTAAAAAATGACATGACTGGAGGAATATTTTAGAAAGTTTACTCTCGCCTCAATGTGGATGGTAGATTGGAGGGGATGAAGAAATAGTCATGTTGAATTGGTAAAGGCAGTGGCTCAAGACAGATGAAGAAAGACTTGAAGTAGTCAGAATCAGTAGTGATGAAAAGGAATGAACATATAAAAAGTGTTTAGGAATATTATTTACAATAGTCAGGACATGGAAGCAACCTAAATGTCCATCAACAGAGGAATGAATAAAGAAGATGTGGTGCATATATATAATGAAATATTACTCAGCCATAAAAGGAAGAAAGCAGGGGCATTTGCAGCAACATGGATGGACCTAGAAATTGTCATACAGAGTGAAGTAAGTCAGAAAAAGAAAGACAAATACCATACAATACTGCTTATATATGGAATCTAGAAAAATAATTCAGATGAGCTTACTTGCAAAACTGAAATAGAGGCACAGATTACAAAACATAGTTATGGTTACCACGGGCAGGAGTAGGGGGTGGGATGAACTGGGAGATTGGGATTGACATACATACCTGCGTGTATGCTCAGTCACTCAGTCGTGTCTGACTCTTGCTACCTACCACATGGACTGTAGCCTGCCAGGCTCCTCTGTCCATGGGATTTTCCCAGCAAGAATGCTGGAGTGGGTTGCCATTTCTTTTTCCAGGGGATCTTCCCAATGCAGGGGTCGAACCCACATCTCCTGCAGCTCCTGCATTGGCAGGCGGATTGTTTACCACTGAACCATCTGTCTTATATACACTATATATAAAATATCTAAAAAGAGCACTAGGTTTCCCTGGTAGCTCAGTGGTGAGGAATCTGCCTGCCAGTGTAGGAGCCGCAGGTTTGATCCCTGAGTCAGGAAGATCCCCTGGAAAAGGAAATGGCAGCCCACTCCAGTATTCTAACCTGGGAAATTCCATGAACAGAGAAGCCTGGTGGGCTACAGTTCATGGCGTCGCAAAGAGGTGGACATGACTTAGTGACTAAAACAATACACTGTTACATTCTCAGGTTTTTCTGTGCTGTCTTTTGAACTTGAAAACCTAAATTATAATAACTAAATCACCTATTAGCTTTACTGTCTGTCATGTGAATTTGTTCCAGAATGAAGACTATAAAAAACTTGCATTTCAACCGCCAATTTACTATTTGGGGATAGAAGGAACTTCATATAACAAAATGCTAACATAGAGGATATAAACACAATTAAATGTTAGCATTTACTATTTTAATTCAAAACACAAAGTGTATTACAAAACATATATTTTGATTGCTCAGATCAAACAATTCTTTCATATCTAGTGATTTCCTTGTTTTCTTCATATCATTTGATGATATGTCTTTTCTCCCCCACATCACTTTGTAGTAGAGATTCAGAACGTCGATGAGAAATGTTTCATGCTATAAAAGATAGTTATCTATGCAAATTTCTCTCATTGTCAATATCACAGTCACACATTTTATGAATCAGGATAGTTAACAAGCTATTTTTAGAAATATATAATCAATTTGGTAGTAATTCTGATACCATTGGGCTTCCCTTGTGGCTCAGCTGTTAAAGAATCCGCCTGCAATGCGGGAGACCTGGGTTCAATCCCTGGGTTGGGAAGATCCCCTGGAGAAGGGAAAGGCTATCCATTCCAGTCTTCTGGCCTGGAGAATTCCATGGACTGTATAGTCCATGGGGTCACAAAGAGTCAGACATGACTGAGTGACTTTTCACTTTCATTTTCACTGATACCATAACAACAGATCATGATTCCAGATTGGCTTTAGATGGACTGTTTAGCATTATTTTATATTCATTAACTGAATGCCATCAGCTACATTATTTGATTCAGAGGTTATTTTTATTGCACTCCTGAGTTTGCACCAATTTATAACTGTCTTTTATTCACCTGAATTGTTTCATATGGATAATTTTCCATGTGTAAAGTGAATTTTTATCAATTTAATGTCATGATTTTAGATATTCTTTGGGTTTTTTAATATTCTTTGGTTTTTTTGTTATTTTAATCATGCTCTTGATGGATGGCGCTTTTATGGTATTTCTGATAAATCTGTGTGTATCAGATTTGTCTTTATCTTAAATGCATGTACGAAATTGTCCATATAAGAATTATCTAGTAAAACTCATTCAATATAATTAATAAAAAGGCATTGCACACACACATACACACACACTCAAAGAAGTGTTTAGGAGCCCTAAAATTAGAGTATTTATGAATAATTAGATGAAGAAGTTAAGGGACAAAAAAGAATTTGACTTACACTTGGGTGGACTTAACTTTGTTTATATACACTCAAATTGATTCTGGTTATAGTTACCTTTGAAAACAATGATACATACATTCATGTTTTACTTTGGGGTAAAGTATGCAAGTGAAAAGGAGAAAAAAGAAATATCTCAACGGTCACCCTACAACTTGGCTCAAATGTTATATTGTAGAATTATTCTTGAAGCTGCAATCCTGAATCTGTAAACTGGTCCTCCTCATTTTTCCTTTAAATATAGATTATTTTAACAATGGGTATCATATATAATATGTCTATCCTGAAAAGTGTTTTTTATTATCTAATCTAACTGTTGATTCCTGAAATATAGGACTGATACTTAGTTAAGATACTGTTAATTGGTAGGAAGTATAGAAATTTAGCATCTTAGAATTAACTTTTATTTTGTTTTTTTACAAAGGAGAGGCAGTGGATCTCTATTGTTATTTGATTTTTTTACAGCATTTGTAATACCAAACATAAAAGCCATTAGTCACAATATTATGTGTAATTTTCCCAAAAGCTCCCCTACCTCCCCCTCAGTTCTGATTCTTTTTATGTATGAATTCTTAGCATTCTAAAAGGTAAATGTCTATTAATGCTACAGCAGGAAAGATTGTCTAGTTTTTCCTTCTCTTCTTAATAAAAATATTGTCATTTTGTTACTTCAGTATTCAGTTCTCATTAACTCTGATACTGTGTTATTCATCTTGCAAGGCATTTATGCTTACGTTTTTAAAAAATTAGCTTTACTAAGTACATTGCCTATTTTCGTTTTGTTAATGAAGTAATAACTACCTCAGAATACAGAAACAACATAGTTAGTATGAAAGTATATAAATTTATTCTTGGTTATCAGCTTTCTGACATGTATTTTCACTTAAAAATTTTATATCTGTGATCTAAAATTGAGCTACTGGAGTTGCTTTTTTTCTTAATTTGTCAGTAAAAGAGTTATGGAAAATAACTTTGTGTGTTTAAAGCTCTTTTATTATATTTAAACATATTTTGCAGTTAAATTTTTAGAACAAGAAGATGCTTTAGAGCTCTTATAGTAAAAATGTTTGAGTTTTTTTTTTTTTATATGTGAATAAAAGCAGGGCCAGTGAATGAAGACTTCATGAAGAAACTCCAAAGTCTTTGTTATTTGGTTGCAGAGGAAACATCTGGATCTAATATGACCTTTAAGAAATTTTCAGTTTTCATAAAAGGTTAAGCTGTAACATAATTAAGAGATTTATTGTATATTAATATTTAATTACTATGAAATGCTATTTAAAAATTAGGAAGAGTACAAGTTATAATCTCAAAAGACAGAGAGTTAAGGGGAAAAATCGCTCAGTTAGGATAAAAGCCTTGTGGGGGAAATCCTGGTGATTGTTGGGTAAATCTTACCAGTACCAGTAGGACATAGGTGCTGATAGGTTTTCTTTCTCTGCTTTTACTTATGGAAGAAAAAGACGCATTGATTCAGCATTCAGGGAAGTTCAGGGGACTTAAAAGACATTATCTGTCATGGATAACTTTTCATCTGAAAAGGATGCTGTGCAGGGTGTCTTTAAGCATAATTCTGAGTGTGTCAGGAAAGAAACCAGAGGAGTTGGCAACCACCTCCTTTTTATCAGTGTCAGTACGTTGCTTGTTCTAGGGACACTATTGATAGATTAGAGTTTTCTGTTAGTTTGCTGCTGTGTAACCCTGAAACCCTACTGAAATTATATACATTGCCTGGGCAGTCTTGACTTTAGATGCAAAGAATCAGAGAGACATAGTCACCTCAGGTCTGCCAGAATTAGAGTTGGCACATTTTGAAGAGTACCTGCATTAAAATGGAGAACATTAGGATAGTAGTGAAAATTACCTGTGATTTATCAAATCTTGCTCTATTTGCATATTTAAATATTAATATAAACTAGTAAATATTTGTGCTTCATAGATTTGTAAGAGTAATATCTTAATCAAATAAAAAGTAAAAGGGTGCTAAAATTAACATGTTAGACTGTGTTTGAGGCAGTGAGTCTCAACTGGGGCAGTTTTTCCCCCCAAAGTATATTTGACACCATCTAGAGACATTTTGCAGAGAAGGCAATGGCACCCCACTCCAGTACTCCTGCCTGGAAAATCCCATGGACAGAGGAGACTGGTAGGCTGCAGTTCATGGGGTCGCTAAGAGTTGGACTTGACTGAGCAAATTCACTTTCACTTTTCACACTTATGCATTGGAGAAGGAAATGGCAACCCACTCCAGTGTTCTTGCCTGGAGAGTCCCAGGGATGGAGGAGCCTGGTGGGCTGCCGTCTATGGGGTCGCACAGAGTCAGACACGACTGAAGTGACTTAGCAGCAGAGACATTTTGGGTTGTCACGACTAGGGGAAAGAATGCTACTTGCATCAAGCGGATGGAGGCCAGGGATGCTACTACACATCTTTCAATGGTACAAGACAGCCCTACAAAAAAGAACTATCTAGCCTGTATGTATGTCAGTAGTGTTTAGACTGTGAAAACTTGATCTAGGACACAGCTTAATTGTTTTGGTTATGAGGCTGTATACAAAAAATACATATCATTATTTACTTGAAGGCCTACTGGTTAGAAGAAAATAGTCTTTTTAGTCCTATTTTAGCAATGTTTAGGATGCTAAGAAACATAAGGTTAGTTCCTCCCTCTCCCAAATTAAAACTAGTGTAAGGCAATTAATTTCTTTGAATCTTTTAAAAAAAAAACTCAGTGGAAATGGATAGCTTAGTTATATTAAAATTGAACCTAGCAATTAATTATATCCAGAGGGTTCACATCAATTTGTATTTTAACTATAATGTATATAAAGTGTCTTTATATACACATATATAAAGTGTCGTTGGCTGTCACACAGTGGAGTCATAATTTAAGGATAGTTTTATTTCCTTATACTAAGTACCCTATGGTTTTACTGTAACAGTTAATTGAATACAGTTAAATTTTTCTATAAATGAACATTTTCATTTATGGCAAGTATCCTTTTTATGAAACTAAATTGAATTGAAATATGTGAGTTAATAAATATGAATGATTGTAATTTATATAACAATATAAAAAAATTGAAGCAAGTTACTTTAGTAAATTGCATTAAATTATTTAGGAATCTAAGTAACTGTAACCCTTGTGAAAAGCTTAATGATATCACCCTTTGTTTTTAGCTCAACAGAAATAGATGATATGCTTAGAAAATCTACAAATCTGCTGCTGACCAGAACTTTGAGTAGCTGTTTACTGAATCTTATTAAAAAACCTCATATAGGTTTGACAGAGGTAGGTTAAAAAGATATTTATAGCTAAATGTTTCATTGTATGAAACAATTATTATAAATTTATTGCTGAACATCATCCTATAAAACTTTTCATTTTAAATTTATTGATAGAAGTGGATTTGTTTTAAAACAAAATTCTCATTGTAAATTCAAGTGATATGAGGGAAAAGGGTTTACATGGAGAATAGTGGATAGGTGAAGATGTTAGAAGATATATGGAGATTTATGTTTGTCAGACTTTACATGAAGTGAAAATATTCTCTTTTAACTTTGTGAATGTATAAAATTTGAAAAAGTATCTTGGAAAGTTATTTTAAATTAATTGATAGACTCTTTTTTTAATGATAGTATTTGTAAGCAGTATTTGTAGCAGGCTTTGATATCAGATAATCAGTTGTATGCTATACTGCTATAATTATGCAGAAATGGTGCAGTTGCTGAAAGTAATAATCCTGTTTTTAAAAATGTAATGACGTTGTATACATGTAACTTTTTATGTATTTTACCGGAGATATTTTCTATTTTCTAGCTAGTGCAAATCATCATAAATACCACGCACCTAGAACAAGCCTGCAAATACCTTGAAGACTTTATAACTAACATTACAAATATTTCTCAAGAAACCGTCCATACCACAAGACTTTATGGGCTTTCTACTTTTAAGGTATGTAAAAGTCTGACCAAAAGTTTTTATTTCAATCACTGTAAGCAAACTTTTAAAGAGTAAAGACAAACAAAATATATATACATGTATATATATTTGTATATATGTTTGTATACATGTATATATATATAATCATGTTTTATATTTTGTTATATGTATAATTGTTATATACCATTATATTCCTAATAATTGAAAATTAGAGGTAACTATTGTCAACAGTGGGCAAATAAATGTCAGTTCCTTTTGGGCATTTTAAACATCTTGTTAAAAGAAAAAGTATATTGATTTTTTATAGCTATATTACATATTCTTCATGTTTTGAAGACTTAAGAATAGTGCTGAATCAGTCTAACTGAATTTTCTTTCATGTCTCACAGTTTAATAATTAATTGTGTATGTAATATATATGTGTGTGTATATGTTTGGAAATTTAAAATGTAAAAAGAATTAGATAAGTATAAGATTTGCTTTACATCCTTTATTGAGTCTGATTGGAAGAAAAATAAATATTACTTTATTATATTATTATCCAAATCCTACCCTTTTCTCAATGGAAAGATTTTTGTTTTTGTAATACTGTGGAATATACCAAAAGATTAATTAATGATTGTTTTAAGCAGAGTGGAAGATTAAATTTGTAAATTTGTTTTTTAAGTTATTTTGTTATTTTATTAATTTGGGATCATGTAGATGAGACACTGGCATAGTCTTAACAAAATAAATCCTTTGCATTGAATATTTTGTTAAACTAATATAAACCACTTACTGATTCCTTATCTGTAAACTAGGCTTTCTAGTTTAACCTCATAACCCTTTCTAAGTTTTCTATTAAAAAGAATTCTCATCTCCCTACTCTTACTACTTGATGTTGTGTGTGTGTGCTCAGTTGTGTCCAACTCTTTGCAACCCCATGGACTGTAGGGTAGCCTGCTAGGCTTCTCTGTCTATGGAATTTTCCAGGCAAGAATACTAGAGTGGGTTGCCATTTCCTTCTCCAGGGAATCTTCCAAACCCAGGGATCAAACCCATGTCTTGCATCTCCTTCATTGGCATGTGGATTCTTTACCACTGTGCCACCTGGGACGTCATGATAAATTACCCAGTTTATCCCTTAAGATCATAGTATAATCATTTATATTTTAGAAATTCAGTATATTTGTATTTAGATATAACTAATGTTAACAGTAATCAGACTTTGAAAGTGTGAAGTCAAGAGAAGACCCTTAGTTTCCTAAAATTAGCAGCCTGATCCCCAAATCTTCTGCTCCTCTGATGATTCTTAAGCACATGTAGCCATCCTGATCCATAAGACACAAATGCAGATGATATCTGAGTGGACAAATTAATAAAATTATATATTACAAGTGAGATAGAAGCTGGACAAAACAGGCATTCATTTATTCAGTTTTGAACTGTGGTGTTGGAGAAGACTCTTGAGAGTCCCTTGGACTGCAAGGAGAGCAAACCAGTCAATCCTAAATATTCATTGGAGAGACTGATGCTGAAGCTGAAGCTCCAATACTTTGGCTACATGATATGAAGAACTGACTCACTGGAAAAGCCCCTGATGTTGGGAAAGGTTGAAGGTAGGAGGAGAAGGGGATGACAGAGGATGAGATGATTGGATGGCATCACCAACTCAATGGACATGAGTTTGAGCAAGCTCCAGAAGAAGGTGAAGGACAGGGAAGCCTGGCATGCTGTAGTCCATGGGGTCACAAAGAGTTGGACACGACCGAGTGAACAGCAGCAAATAGTACAGTAATTGTGAGCATATACTCTGGAATTAGACTACTGTGTGACTTTGCCACATTCTTTCATTTTAATGACTCCTGGGTTTATTATCTATAAAATTAGAGTAGTAATATATTATCTGTGTCATACAGTTATGATGAGGATTAAAGGGGACACTTAGCGCAGTGCCGTTTGTTGTACATGATCTGTGCTCTGAGCACTCTGTTAGGTGCTGAAAATAGAGAAATTAATCCCTGCCCTCAAGGAGCTCAGGAGGGAAAGCTGTAAAAGTACTCTTGAGGCTGGTCCGAGTGCAGTGCTGTTTACAATTAATTGATCACAGCCAGTTACAGATTTCTTTGTTCCTTCTCCACTCCCACTGCTTCACTTGACTAGCCTAAAAAAAAAAAAAAAAAAAGTACTCTTGAAAATATGATATAAGAAGTACCATAATATAGAAGTAGATTCCACAAGTTTGTGAACATTTATTTATCCATAGACTGATTGATTCTTTGCTTCAATGTTAGATTTTATACAATCCTTTTTCTTTATTGTTTTCTGTCCTTATGTCCATATGTTACTCATATGCTGTCAAGAAGGGATTTACTGGGGACTGGAATTGTAAGCATATTTAACAATTGGGATTATATTCAATAGGCTAACTCTATACTCTGATTAAAACATGAAATGCATTAATCAAGGGATCGTCAAGCAATTTTTCTTACCAGTTGTAAGTCAACGTGCCACAGATACTGGAACATAATGCTTTAGATTAAGGGATCCTGGAACTACATATACTTTGCAAAATCTTCCTGTTGGGAGGAAACATTTAGAAATGTGAGCTCTGGTCCATATTGCCAATGGTCCTTAAGTTGTAGATATTTAGTTGAAAGTACAACTGTCATAAGATATACTCCTTGACTTTTCTTGGAAATCAGGAAATCAAGTTCAGCTTGTACAAATAGTAGAGCATCCTTATTTTTTATTGTTTATTTTTTATTTTCACAAAGAACTTAGGAAACCCTTTCTGTTTGATGATATAAAAACAAGAGCTATTTCAAGCTCAATATGTGAAGATTAAGTGTTCTTCAGTTCTGCCTTTGATCTGTTTCAAGAGGAATTATTTATCTTAAACTGTGATACAAGAAAGCAATTCAACAGGGAGAATTGTTAAATCAATATTAAAGTGAATTCCTGAGGGAGACTGGGGGAATTTCCATTCATAGTGAGTAGTCTGTAGATGATTAAAGTACAGTTTTGATTACAGATATTAGCATGGATTGCTTAGTTAACCTCTTAGCCTAATTTTTTTCAGTCCAATGGCCTGATTAAACATATTCCTATTAAGTTACTTAATGATTATAGAAATAAGCACTTGTATGCATGATCCTTTTACCCATACATCCATTTGCTTCCTTTCCAAACCCCCACATATGCATATACAAAGTGCTTGATTTTATATATTTGTTTACTTTATGAAATACTGTATAGACTGTCTCGTTAGCTTGCCTTTCATTGTACTAAATCTGTGAGTGATAAAGTAGATGGTTCCTGCCCTTCAGCAGTACGGCAGTTTTTTGAAGTTAACGTGGACCCACACTGAGAGTTACTTGAAGCTAATATAAGATTTTTAACTAGAAAGATTTGCATCAGAATAGAGGGGAAAGCGGGAATAGCATTCCCCTTTTAATCTGTGTATTAGAGGAATGGCCCAGTTCTTTTTCTTTGGCATCAGAGCTCTTTAACTTTGCTCCATGAAGCATTTCCAACCTGTCACCCTGAAGAGTCCTTTCCTTTTGAGTCCTGGCAGTAATTGCAGGTGTAAGTGCCTAGAAAGTATATACTTGTGATTCTTCGTCAATTTGCCTTTTTTAATCTGTTGATGAGTATGTAGCAATTTTTTTTTTATTATGGCTAAAGTGATAGTGGTAAATTATCTTTGATTAAGGACTTGAAATTTTCCTCCTGTGGAGCTGGTACATGGACTCTAAAAAAACCTTAAAAATGTAACATTCATATATAAACATACATAATTTATACAGGCACTAATTATAAATAGATATAGCTCAATTATTATTAAAAAGTGAACACAGACTTCCATTTTTCCAGTCTGGCATGTAAAGAGCTAGGAAGTTGTCACTCTGTCCCGACAAGTAAAAAGCTGAGAAGATTGTGAAAAAATCAACAACTCTTCCTTGATCTTTCAGAGAAGTGATATTATAGACCACACTGCTGCCACCAAAATTGGAGAAATAGACAAATATAGAGAATGACAACTTAGGAAAACCTAAAGTATAATTGAGTGTCCAGAGTCCCTCCATCTTTTAATTTTTAACTCCACTTTATGTAGTTTGGGCCTCGTCTTCAGACTATAATGGCAGCTGTAGGTTTTCTTCTCTGTAGCAAAATGGCTGCGAGGTCAGTTTTAAACCTGACATCCTCATGCTGTCTCCATCTGAAAGCAGATAGCTGCCGTGGAACTCCCTGTGAGTTAGGAGGATGATCGGCTCGTCAGGCTCCATCCTTGGCACTAGACAGAGATTCAGTTCTATCCAGACCAAATAGAGCTGTGAATGGGGGCAGAGTGATTTTTCCAAAATGTATTTGCAGACTTTTCCAAGAAGGGAGAAAAGATAGTAGACAATAAATCATAGATGTTTACTAAAATTTTCAGTGATATTACCACTTATCTTTTATTTAAAGCACATTTGCTTATGGTCTATGAGGACTAGTGTGGAGTTTATGCATGTATCTGTTTAAAATAGTTCTTTGAGTGATTTTGTTGCACATCTGTGGTGAAGAACCGATGATAGTATGATATCACTTAATTTTTGTATGTTGAAATAAAAAAGTTCTTAAGTTACGTGAGATATGTTTCTGCCTCCAGAGGTCACTATTTCTTTAACAAGCAGTGTGTGTGTGAGAGAGAGAGTGTGTATGTGTGTGCATACACACATGTGCATGCGTGTGCTCATTTATATCCAACTCTTTGGGACCCCCACCAGGCTCCTCTGTCCATCAAGTTATGTGAAATATGTTTCTGCCTCCAGAGGGCACTATTTCTTTAACAAGCAGAGTGTGTGTGTTTGTGTGTGTGTGTGTGTATGTGAGAGAGCATATACACATGTGCGTGTGTGTGCTCATTCATGTACAACTCTTAGAGAGAGAGAGCATATATACCTGTGTGTGCATGTGCTCATGGGACCCCTGCCGGGCTCCACTGTCAGTGAAATTTCCCAGGCAAGAGTACAGGAGTAGGTTGTCATTTCCTACTCCAGGGAATCTTCCTGAGCCAGGGATCATACCTACTCTCTTAACACCTCCTGCATTGGCAGGCAGATTCTTTACTACTGCGCTACCTGGGAAGCCCCTTAAGAAGCAAAGAAGAAATTAGTTGCTTTGTTTATAAGCTGATTCATTTAAAATTTAATTCAGGAGTTAGTTGATGTGTTCTTGACTTTCTAATCAGATCTTAAGGACTGAGAGTGTTTGGTTTCAACTGTAGTACTACTCTCTAGGAAGTCCAAACTGATTTTCCTAACAGTCTCATAAGTGATAATTAGTGGTCATTTTTTAAGAAATATCTTACCAAATAATTCAGTGTATTCTAGTGTATAAATACAAAAAAAGATATAATGAAATCTTTTTATGTGCTTCTTTCCTTCTATTCTTTTTTTTTTTTTTTTAAGCCTTTACTGAATTTGTAACAATACTGCTGCTGTTTTATGTTTTGGTTTTTTGGCCAGAGGCATGTGGGATCTTAATTCCCCAACCATGTACTGAACCCAGGCCTCTGCTTGGGGAGCTCAGAGTCTTAACCACTGGACCACCAGGGAAGTCCCTCAGCCTGCTTTGTTTTATTCCTCTGATAAAAGTGAAAATGTTTTTTGCTCAGTTGTGTCCAACTCTTCACAACCCCGTGGACTGTATAGCCTGCCAAGCTCCTCTGTGCATGGAGTTCTCCAGGCAAGAATACTGGGGTGGGTAGCCATTCCCTTCTTCAGGGGATCTTCCCAACCCAGGGATTGAACCTCGGTAGCACTAATAATGTTTTGTAATATTGATTCTCTTCCTGAATTGTGAGATCCTTGAGGGTGAAAGATGTCTCAGTGTCTTTATACTGCTTTAATTCATAGGACATGATATAAATGATACATTAGGTTAAGTTGTGTTCAAATGTATGTGATTGATAATAGTGAGTGATACTTAGGTCTTCTCTTAGTCAAGATATGAATTTAAATAAGTATTAGGTTTTTGTGTGTGTGTGTGTGTGTTTTGCTTTTTGGCCATGATGCTTGGCTGGTGGGATATTAGTTCCCTGACCAGAAGTTGAACCTGCGTCCTCAGCAGTGAAAGCATGGAGTCCCAACCATTGGACCACCAGGGAATTTCCAATAAGTATTAGTTTTGCCAGAAATATCCATTCCATTGTAGTCAGAGAACATACCTTGTATGAGATCAGTCTTTTAAAGCCCCAGTCCCAGCTTTTTGGCACCGGGGATTGTTTTCATGGAAGACAGCTTTTCCATAGGTGGGGATGGGGTGAAGTGGGAGGTGGATGATTTTTAGGTTCACAGCTGTTCACTTCCTGCTAGATGGCCTGGTTGGGGAACTTTGCTTTAAAGATTTGTTTTATGACCTAACATTTGTTCTGTTCTGGATAGTGTCTCATGTTCATTTGAGACTAATGCATGGTCTGCTAATGTTGAATGTTCAGTAGATGTCTGTTAGGCCTAGTTGGTTTATATTGTTGATCAAATCTTCTTTGTCTTCTGCCTGCTCAGATTTGCTGTTGAACTCCTGTAGTGATTTTGTTTGTTTGTTTCATTTATTGTATTTTTCAACTACAGAATTTCTCTTAGGTTCTTTATTTTCAAGTAGTTTTTATCTCTTTATAGTTAATTTTGTCAGGTATTGTTCTCATATGTTCCTTTAGTTCTTTGATTATTTTAAAGAGCTGATTTAAAACCTTTGTCTTATAAGTCCAATGTCTCATACTTTCTTGTTTCTCTGTGCAATTGCAAATTTTATTGAAAACTGGACATTTAAAATAATGTAACATGGATGGATCTAGCGATTGTCAGACTGAGTGATGTAAGTCAGACACAGATAAATACCATATGATATCGTTTATATGTGAAACCTTAAAAGTGGGTACAAATGAACTTATTTACAAAACAGAAGTAGAATCACAGGTGTGGAAAACAAACTTACGGTTACCAGGGGCTAAGTGGGGGAGAGAGAAACTGGGAGATTGAGACTGACATATTGATTGAGGTTGACAGATGCACACTACAATAGATAACTAACTGGAACCTACTCTGTGGCGCAGGGAGCTCTACTCAGTACTCTGTAATGGCCTATATGGGAAAAGAATCTTAAAAAAGAGGGGCTATGTGTGTATAACTGATTCACTTTGCTGTACATCTGAAACTAACACAACATTGTAAATCAATTATATGCCAGTAAAAATTTAAAATAAAGTTGTATTGTAATGTGACAATTCTGATAATCAGATTCTCCTTTCTCCCCAAGGTTTGTTGTTTCTTCCTGGTAGGTGGTTGGTTGTTTCATGACTTTTCTGAATTAATTCTGTAAAGTCTGTATTTTTTGTCATCTGTGGCCACTGAAGTCTCTGCTTAGTTAGCTTAGTGACCAGCTAATGATTGGACACAGATTTCCATAAAAATCTGGAACCAATCAGTCTCCCAGTCTTTTTGAGGGACTCTCTGTATTTATTGGGGCACGCCTTCAGCCATCAGGCATTTGATACCTCTGCGTTAACCTTCACATCCTTTTTGCACAGAACTTCAGGGTCAGCTGTAAATGAGAGCTTAGAGCTTTCTCAGGTCTTTCCGGAGTATGTTCACAGCCCTACACATGTACATAGTCTTCTAGATTCTCAGGAGTATGTCAGAGCTTTTCAAAGCCATCTATGGACATTTCATTCCCCAGTTTTTCCTTTTAAGCTTTTTGGTTCGCTTATTGTGTACCCTAGTTGTTATCTGCCACCTAAAGTGTCTGTGATGTTACACAATTGCCTCTAATTGTTTTTAACAAATGCCCCCAGGAAAAAGACTTTTTGCTCCTGACAATCCTGTTTTTAGGTCATGTAGAGACATCTCTGCAAGTGAGATCTTCCAGGGAATTACCAGCTAGGTCAAATAATGATAATTCTCTGGGAATATGGCTTCAAAGGAGTGCCAACTCATTCTGCCCCCACTGTGTTGGCTGAGAGGCCAACACAGATTTGTACCACAGTTGTGGGATATTGATTTTCAAGGATACTGTGAACCTGGAGCTAGGGAGGAAAAGTGGAAATGGGGCACATTAGAACATCACAGAGCTTGTTTCCATATCAAGGTTCAGCAGTTTTTCATAAGTAGATGCTGCTTGAATTGCTGTAGGTTTTGAATTAATTTCCAGACGTCTGGAAAAATGGATCTTTGACAATTTTTGCTAGTTTTCTTGTTGCTTTAATGGATCAGAAAATGTTTGAGTATTCTTACTCTGCTCTTTTTTGTCACTCCATTTCTTTTATCTTCTTTTGAGAAGTTAACTGTTTTGGGAGCAATGGTGGGGGGGAGCTCTTCTACTCAAAACACCAATAATGATTTCATTTCTTACGTGATGGTCCAACTTAATTTCCCTCCGTGAGTCAGTGGATAGAAGTCGTTTGCATTCTTGACAACTTTTGTTTTCCGTTTCTGTTTCTCCCAAGGGTCTTAGAGCTGTGAGAACAGTTCAGAATTGATAACTAATAAGTTATCCTACCAAACAAAGACAAAAAAGGTAAAGGTGAGGTTGGGGAAAAGAAGTGATGTCAAATAGAGTATTTTTAACCGGAAATCCTACAGTTTTGTTGGATTTTGAATAAATGTTTAAAATGTTAAACCAAAGAAATATAAAAAATAAAATTTGGAATTTTAAGAAAACTTGTTTTTTTTACCTGATTCTGTAACTTGTTTTTTACTTTTTGTTTTGTTGTATCCGGTCAGGATGCCCGACATGCAGCAGAGGGAGAAATATATACCAAGCTTAATCAAAAAATTGATGAATTTGTTCAGCTTGCTGATTATGACTGGACAATGTCTGAGCCAGATGGAAGAGCTAGTGGTTATTTAATGGATCTTATTAATTTTTTGAGAAGCATCTTTCAAGTGTTTACTCATTTGCCTGTAAGTATAAAAAATGTCAAAAAATTGTTATAATTTTGCTTACTCAAATATATTTAGAATTCAGTTTTAGTTGGAGGCTTACTTGTTTAAACCACTTCCTAGCTTGAATATTTCCTTTTCTGTAAACCAATTTGTGAAAAATGTTAATTTAGCTATTGTTTTTATTGAGTTAAAATTGGTACATAACATCATATAAATTTCAGGTGTATAACATTATAAATTGGTATTTGTGAACACTACAGTGACCACTATCATAAATCTAGTTACCATCTACTTCACCCTCCCCCAGCTCCTAACCCTCTGGTAACCACTAGTCTGTTCTGTGTATCTATGAGTTTGTTTTTGTTTTGTTTGATTCTACATGAAAGTGAAATCCTATGTTATTTGTCTTTCTCAGTCTGACTTATTTCACTTAGCATAATACCCTCCTGGTCCATCCATGTTGTCGCAAATGGCAAGATTTCCTTCCCTTTTTTATAGCTATATAGCATTCTCTTGTCTATACATATGTATATATGGCACATTTTCATTATCCATTCATGGACACTTAGGTTGTTCTCATATCTTGGCTATTGTAAATTATGCTTCAGTGATCATAGTGGTGTATATACTTTCAAATTAGTAATTTTCCTTTTTTTCAAATAAATATACACAGCTGAAACAGCTAGATCATATGGCAGTACTACTCTTAATTTTTTGAGGAATCTCCATATTGTTTTCCATAGTGGTTACACCAGTTTACATTCTCACCAACAGCATATGAGGGTTCCCTTTTCTCCACATTCTCTCCAATACTTATTATTTCTGGTTTTTTTTTTTAATAATAGCCATTCTAACAGATGCGAGGTGATACCTCATTGAAGTTTTGATTTGCATTTTCCTCATGGTTAGTGATGTTGAACATCTTTTCATGTGCCTGCTGGCCATTTGTATGGCCAGCAAAATGGCTTTAGAAAAATGGCTCTTCAGATCTTCTGCCCAGTTTTTGAGTTGTTTGGTTTTTTATTGTTGAATTATGTGAGTTCATTATACAGCTTGGATATTAACTGCTATTGTATATGATTTGCAAAAATCTCTTCCTATTTGGTGGGTTGCTTTTTCATTTGTTGATGGTTTCCTTCACCATGCAGAAAATGTTTTTTAGTTTCATGGAGTCCCATTTGTTTATTTTTGCTTTCGTTTCTCTCACCTTTGGAGTCAGATCTAAAAAAACATGGCTAAGGCCAATGTCAGGGAGGTTACCTCCTATGTTTTCTTATAGGAACTTTATAATTTCAAGTCTTTTTAAAGTTTTTTTATTTATATATTTTTGGTTGTGCTGAGTCTTTGTTGTTGCTCATTGGCTTTCTCTAGCTGCCCTGAGTGGGGGCTACTCTTCCTTGTGGTACGCAGGCTTCTCATTGAGGTGGCTTCTCTTGTTGTGGAGCATAGGCTCTAGGCACTCAGGCTTTAGTAGTTGCGACACATGGGCTCAGTAGTTGTGGCTCATGGGATCTAGAGTGTGGGCTCAGTAGTCGTGGTGTACGGTCTGTAGTTGCTCTGTGGCATTTGGAATCTTCCCACTAGAGATCAAACCTGTGTCCCCTGTATTGGCAGACAGACACCCATCCACTGTACCACTAGGGAAGTCCAGTTTCAAGTTTTTAATTGATTTGAGTTAATTTTTATGTATAGTATATGATAGTGGTCTGGTTTCATATTTTTGTGTGTGGCTGCCCAGTTTTCCCAACCCTGTTTATTGAAGAGCTTCTCCTTTCCCCATTGTATGTTCTTGGCTTCTTTGCTGTAAATTAGTTGTCCATGTATGTGTGGGTTTATTCCTGGACTCTCTGTTTTGTTCCACTGTTCTGTGTGTCTATTTTTATACCAATGCCATGTTTTTATTAGCATGGCTTTGTAGTATAGTTTGAAATCAGGAATCATGATACCTCTTTAGTCAATTGTTTGAAACTTTAATTTGTTTTACTTTTTAAGCCAGATAACTTACATCTCACTTCTCACCAAAGCCAAAACAAACCCCCAAAACTGACAACATATTCTTAACTAGAAATAAACTCTGATAGCAGTTTTCATGAAACTACTTCAATATGATCAGTGACTTTTCTTTTAGAAAAGGCCAAGAAATTATTGGATATTTGTAGACCAGAGACTAAAAGTAAAATAGGAGCATTGCTCCATCCTATTATGTAGTCATGAACATTTACATCTGGAATAATCTGTTGATGAAATGTTTCTTAGGAAGATATGACAGGGACATTTGAGTGTGAGTAGGCTGAAACACTGGATTCTTCCTGTGAGGGATGCAAAGGGAATTCCCTGGTAATCCAGTGGTTAAGAGTCCAGGCTTTCGCTGCCGGGGGCCCCAGTTCAATCACTGGTTGAGGAACTAAGATCCCACAAGACTAGTGGCACTACCAAAGGAAGAGAAAGAAAGGCAAGACCAAACAGATGATGCTGGGATGCACATTTTCTCACTAGGTGTACTCTAAACTAACAGAGCTAGTGTTAAAATGTGAATGGAGTAGTTTTGTACAAAAGAAGTAGGGGGAAATTTTGACCTTTTTAATGTCATAATAAGATATAGGTGGACACAAAAAAGTTGAATCTGAAGCCTACCCAACTGCCTCTAACCATCTCCTTGTTTAAAATGAAAAGAAAAAAAAGATGTTATTCTCCCCATCTCTTTCTCTATCAAAGGGCCAGTTAGAATATTTGAAGGAATTGCTTAAAAATAGAAGAACTTCTTAAAGAGATTTTTGTAGTGGATCTGTGCCAAAGAGCTTTTAGAAGCTTTTCCAGGGTTGATACTATATTCCTCACTATTGTTCTTGAGTTGAAAAAGGGAACCTGTGTATTATATATATAATTTTAGTACCACCTCCCTAGTAGCTCAGTTGGTAAAGGATCTGCCTGCAATGTGGAAGACCTGGGTTCAATCCCTGAGTCAGGAAGATCCCCTGGGGAAGGGAATGGCATCCCACTCCAGTATTCTTGCCTGGCGAATCCCGTGGACAGAGGAGCCTGGTGGGCTATACAGTATATGAGGTCACAAAGAGTCAGACACGACTGAGCAACTAAACAGCGTTACAGCAATTTCAAAAAAGTGTGCATTAAATAATTATTGAATTAATTTGAATTCACCTTGTCAGTATATATCTCTGTCCTTCCAGCCAAATCCAGTTTTCACAAGTAAATACATGGCTCATGTGTGCACATATACACAGATACACATATACACAGATATATATCATGTTTCTGTGTTGCAATGTGTGCTTCACAGGTTGACATGAGATGATGGGTAATGATTTTGTGCCTAGCTCAGGTAAGATTAAGAGAGATTATATATTAGAAAGGTTTGGGGTAAATGCCTTACCTCACGTGGCTGACATCTAGAGGGAAATCCTGCTTTTTCATAGGACATATTCTGCTGACATTTAGAATGACAGACTTCTGTCACTCACCTGATCTATTACAATATTTTGTATAGTTTTAGATGAGTGTGTGCCATTTTGGATTTTTATGTCATCTAACATGGGTTTTTCTGCAAGGAAAGTTCACTTTTATAAAATGTAGACCAACAAATTCAACAACAGCAATATATAGGACATGAGAAAATAAGAAAATTATGTTTTATAGTTAGGAAAAGAAAAAATGGTACTAATAACAGTATATTCTTATTCAAGGGATGAACTGAAAGCATAATTCTGAAGCAAAAATATTAAGTTGTTGACTATGGTAAATTCTAGCAAGATTGATTATTATGGCTGAGTATATTAATTCTCTGAAATGCTGAAATTATATAAGATATTCAGTTTGTGTTCTTTCAAGCAAAGAACAGTGTTATTAAATGCATTATTTTTCTAAGCAATATATGGCGATGTATAAGCTACCATTTTAATTTAAATGGTTTAAGCTAAAAATAATTCCTAATCTTCAGGTTACCTTTGGATCCAGATAGAGAGAGGGCCCAGTTTTGGACTCTTTCAAACTAAAAGAATCTTCAGAAGGTATTTGTTCATCACAGTCAGTCAGTCCCAAGTCAACCAGCTTAGGTAGAATTAGTTATCCATGAAAAATTATCTGGGGGAGCTGGCTCTGGCTCCATGATTCTTGATTTTGACGGGGTTAATTAACAGTGCCATGAGTTAGAGTCAATGGGAGCTGTGAAACCAAGGGTCACTCTTTCAAATAGTGCAAGTATTGTCCAGTATTGCAAGTAATTGGACAGACAAGTAGATCCTATAGGTTAAAGATGACTGTCTTGCCCCATCCCTAAAATGTACCTAACACTGTCAGTTTAAAAGCTCCATTCTTAACTTCACTGCATATTTACTTCTTGTCAGTCCCTATGATTATTTTCCCCATCAAAGAGAGTCATGACTTGTAGTTGCTGACCACATTGCCTAGTAAAGGTTTCATTGGTTCTAGAAAAGTTATAATCCACCTGATAGGATTTTGTTCTCTCCTCACAGGGTATGAGAACAATAGAACTTAATGGATGATAATGGTTTTGGCAGAGCCCAGAGAAAGAACTTTATTGTTTTTCTCTTTTCTACTACACTGTGGTTGTGGTAGGAAGCTGCAGAATTTGGAAGGTCACCAATAATGTCTACTTTAAATGCCTCCAGTCTCTATGGTTGAATGGGTGAGAGAACTGGTATATTACTTTCCTCACCTGTTTCTCTTAAGAGTCAGCCAGCAAGCCTATGCAGAGGACAAAAAGTAAAGATTTGCCTTGCTTCCATGTTAGGAAGCATTTCCCTGTGCCGTAGCAGAGAAGCCAGGCTCTCTGCTGGCCACAGGAATTAACAGTAACTTAAAAAGCAGTATTTATAATAATGACAGGTATTTCCCCACACCCAGAATGTTAAACTGCCCTGTCAAATATATTATCTGTCTTCAGGAAACTTACCATTTAATGACTCAGAGTTAAGCCCACTTACATGTTACTATTCTTAGGGACCAGAGTGATGAAGGGAAGAGAGCACAGGATGGTCTTTAGAATTAGAACGACTTATGTTTAAACCTGAGATTTTTAACTTCCTGGCTGTGGAATCCTGGCAAGTTGCTTAACTTCTCTGAACTCCTTTACTTCTGCAAAATAGACATAATCCATTTTTCCCATAGGACTTCAGTTCAGTTCCGTTCAGTTCAGTCGCTCAGTTGTGTCCGACTCCTTGCGACCCCATGAACCGCAGCATACCAGGCTTCCCTGTCCATTACCAACTCCAGGAGCCCACCCAAACTCATGTCCTTTGAGTTAGTGATACAATCCAACCATCTCATCCTCTGTCGTCCCCTTCTCCTCCTGCCCTCAATCTTTCCCAGCATCAGGGTCTTTTCAAATGAGTCAGCTCTTCGCATCAGGTGGCCAAAGTATTGGAGTTTCAGCTTCAACACAGTCACCCATAGCACTGTCAGAGGATGAAATAAAATCATGTGTAGAATAGTTGGCTGGCAGGGTGCTTGACATAAAGTAGCCCCTATTAATAAATATTTTATCTTTCCTTCTCCTTTCTTCCTCTGTTGTTTTAAGGCCTTTTATAGTATTAGTTTTCAGTATCGTTACACTTTTTTTTTCTTGTATTTATGCCTATATTTTTGGCTTGTATTATTTAGTTTTGAGTTCTCTGCTTTTGCATTATATAACCATTTTAAAAACTTCTTCATTAATTATTAAAGATACTTACTGTAAAGTATATTTATTTGAATCATTGTTACAGCTTGACTGCAGTCCTTACAGTGGCTGATGGTCAGATGCTGCCTAATGTCAGTGAAGTGTGATTATTGTATGATATAAATATTATTTTATCCTCAAATCAGTGCTCTTGAAATCAGCAATGTTTACTGTTTCAAATGTGTAAGTGAACTTTCTTGTTTCTGATAAATTTTTCCTGACAGTTAAAAACTATTGCTCAGTATAGAGGAAAATTAAAAAAAAGTTATCTTCTGTTATCTTTTAAAAGGAAAATTACTGTTAACATTTTGACATGTGTTCTGCAAGTCATCTTTTTCTAATGCATTTGTAACACTTATTTTTAAGCCTAACTTATAAGCAAGCTTTGTGTTTTTTAAATAAGAATTTATATTAGCTAGAAAATTTGAAAACCATTCAATTTTGAATTTTAAAACCATTCATTGTTAAATTTTTTAAAGCATTCAGCATTCATTCACCACTTATAAGCCTATAAATACAAGATATTGTTGAGCAGTTTGCAGTTATTTAGTAATTCATGACTGCCAAGTGGAACTCAGTAATCTTTTACTGTGAATACAGTACCACCTAAAGACCCATCAGTGATCTACTGGAAACGATAGTTACCATTTCTTTCTTTCATATATGCTAGTGATGTGTTTGTTAAAATAAAAATGTTTTATTGATTTACAACCACTAAGGGATATGTGTAAATGATGAGCCTGGTGCCACTAACTTTTTTTTTTTTTTGCCACTAACTTTTTAATTTGCACTTTTAATTTCCACAAATAGTTTAAAAAACATTATGCTTTCTGTAAGTGAGAAATAAGGATGTATATCCAGTGAACGAAGGTGCATGATTTAGATAGAAATGGATAGTGTCTAACTTTTAAAACCATACACTTAAGAATTTTTTTCTGGAGATGCGGTACTATATTGAAAATCCTGAGTTTCACGGTCTAGGCCTGATTATTCCAATTAACCAACATTATGTAAGATGACAAATCATTCAGACTCTGAATTAATTTGCTAATTAATATATTTTATTTCATAGAACTAAAAATGAAGGTTGTTTTTTAAAAAATATTTTAAAAATAAAGGTTATTTTTAAAATTTGCTTCAGTTAATATGTATACATGGTAATAAGTCAGGTATCCCAGAAGACTTTGGGATGGAAAATAGCCTTCCCATCTCCCCTAACCCCAGACTACCATTTCACCATGTGTTTTCATTTCTTCTGGTGGTTATCTTAAAAAGAGAATGTCTTGTGAGTCCCTACTATGAAAGGTAAGGCGCATGTATTCAATAGCGACTTCTCACTTCATCCTTTTTCTTCAGTTTGATGTTTTATTTATGTTTATCGTTTCTTTATATAAAAGTTATACTCCTATTTTTTGTTCCTTTTCTTTAGTCAGTATCTTAATTCACTTCTATGTAAGATAAAGACAGTAGCCTCCCTACCCTTCACTCTGTCAGTTCTTCATCTGATGTTTTCTGACTGCTGCAGAGGCCTCTGTCTCTGCTTTGTACCAGTTGCTCTCTAGAATTGCTGTATAGCTGTTTACCTGGGACTTTCTTTCTCTGATCCTCCAGAGTTGGAAACTGTTTCATGGATTTCAAGTGTTTTTAGTACTTCACTGGTTGGTTTTGCTAAACTGCCACAGTAGCTTTCTCCTATTGAAGTCCTTGCATATCATGAAATACCTTCCCTGTCCTTGTGTTTGATTGATAGTTTAGTAATTCTAGGTTGAATAGTTTTTCTCTGACAATTTGTGTTGCATTCCTCCATTGTCTTTTGGCATCCAGGTTTTAGGATCTATTTTTTATTCTTTAATATTCTAAATGTCATGATAATGTGTGGAGATGTAAGCTTTTATTTCATTTACTTAGCTCTTTATTCAATGGCCCCTTCCTGTCAAAGGGGAAGTTCAGCACAGGAAACTTCTCTTTTATTATTTTTTAGATCATTTTTTTCCCTCCACTTTTCTGTTCTCTCTTTCTTGGACTCTCATTAACTAGATGTTAGAGTTCCTAGACTGATCTTCTTTATCTTTTATCTTTTCCTTCATTTCCTATCTCTTTTTTTGTTCTCTGTTTTGGGAGGATTTCTCAATTTTATTTTCAGTCCATCTAGAGAATATTTTACTAGTTATATTTTAATTTTTAAGGAATCACTTTGTTTTAAAAGTGTTCTTTTCTCATAGAATACTGTTCTCTCTTTTTAAAAAATGTATATATTATCTTTCAAATCTCCCTGAGGTGTTAGAGGTTTTTTTTTTTTTTTAATTAATTAATTTAATTGGCTGCGCGGCCTCTTTAGTTGCAGCATGTGGGATCTAGTTCCCTGACTAGGGATTGAACCTGGACCCCCTGAATTGGGAACACAGTGCCTTAGCCACTGGACCACCAGGGAAGTCCCTGGAGGGTTTTTTTAAAAGATATTTTCTGTTTCTTGAATTATCTATGTTACCCTTGAATAGGTTTTTTCTTTCTTTGTTTTTCTCATTCTCTTTTAACAAAGAATGCCCGAAATGCTGATTTGCATTTACTCTGCTACTGTATAAATACCCTGTTTTTTGATAGATTTTTTTTTCCCCCCTTAGTTAGGAATCTGACTGGAAATTTTTTTTAAATTTGGGAGACACTTTGCCTAGGATTCTTAACCTTAGAGTGAGCAGGTATAGAGCTATCCATGAGATTGTGGTTTCCTTTCTTTAGGGCTGACTTCATGGATATGTAACATGTGCTATGGCACGGGGTCCTGAGTTTAGAAGGGTTCTGCACGTGCTTTGGTGCTTTGCTGGCGTCTTGAAATTCTTAAAGATTTTTGGACAAGGGACCCCACATTTTCATTTTGCACTGAGCTCCACAAATTCTGTAGCCATCACTGCTCTTTCCATTGTCACAACACCCCCCTTCCTCCTTCCTGCTCTCTCTTTTTTTTTTCCTACCTACACCTGGAGTCTCACCTCTCCCTCTAAAGTTTCTCTCACTATGGAAAAATGCTTGTGCTCTGTAGTTAGGGGATCACTGGCACGCTTGTTCTAGAAATCTTTAGTTACTTACCCTGTTTCCCATCGCATTTCTGGTATCTCTCCTCTCTCATATGCACAACTGGACCTCTAATACACAGCTGGCTCCCAACTCCACTGTAGTTCCCCTAGTAGCATGTAATGGGCAGTTGCTTTCTCTTCTCTATTTAATCTGTTTTCTGGTGGTTAAGGTGTTAAGACTCTGCACTTCTAGTGCAGGGGGCACAGGTTTGATCCCTGGTTGGGGAACTAAGATCCCACATGTCTTGTGGCATGGCCAAAATAAATAAATAAATAAACATTTTAAAAAAAATTTTGTTTTCTGTCTTCTAGAAGGTATCCCTTAATGAATTCCCCTACATGCCTTCATTTTCTGTGTTGTTAAACATTTTATTCCTGTTTTGTAATTCTGGGCTTCTTGTATCACTTGTATCTCGGGATCAGTGGGAAGCAAATGCATTAACTTAGTCTACCATCTTGATTTTGAACAATTTCTTTCCTTCTCTTTGAAGTAAAAGGATTGGATGCGATCACCTCGAAGGTCCCCATATATAAAATTTATTATTAAGTGTCACACAGGTGTAAAGTCCTAACTTATACTTAGATTTATTCATTCCTGCACCTTATTTTCTTTTTTAGTTTTGCTCTTTTATGTTCTTTGTCCTTTGGTTCATACTTTTTCCCTGAATTAAATATATAGATGTACATGTCCTTTGACTTCACTGGAAACTGTAGAGGAGACTTTTAATAGTCAGGAGTACAATCACAGGCTTTAATCACCCTTTCTTTTATGTGATACCAGAAAGAATTATATTAAAAATACAAAAATTATATTTTTTAAATTGTTACATAAGCAGCTTTGAATACATTTTAGTAATTATCAAGTGAAAATATGACCATATATTTATTGTATACATATATGCTGACAAATTACTTTTTTCTTATTTCAATATTAATCCTTAAATATATAATGATAATGAATAATATTGATCTGATGACTTATTGACTGTAACATAAAAATTGTATAATGTGAGCAATGATAGAAGCATCACAAGTCCTGTGAGTTACATGGTGTTCATGTTCATATGTTAAATGTTGTTGACTGACTTTTATTGACTACATTACAGAATTTTAGCTAAATTTCATCTTGGCTTTATGACTTTTATATCTCACATACAATTATATACCTTTTACGCAATTTGAAAGATTTTGGGAAAAAAATAGTTGAATAAAATAACTGTTGTGATGAGATTTTGCTAATCCAAACAAAATTTTTTTGGAAGTTAAATCTAGAAAGGACCTAGAGGTTACCTAGAGTGTAGTCCAGTCTTCCAGAAGAATGAATTGTCTGGATAACACAGCTGCTAACCCACTGCTTACTGTGGGTAATTAAAATAATCTACCTGGCTAGTTCAATGTCTTCCTCCATTTCTGCTTGTGGTTTCTCCTTTACTCCTTGTGTGTTTGGTAAAAAGGATAACTTCCCCTATGCAGGGCCGCCTTCAGTTCAGGCTAGATCAGATATTCAGGTGTCACTAATAAATAGATTTTGAGTTTCAAATTATAACAACAGAGAGTCAGCTGGCTTGTGTATGGTGTAATTTTTTACTGCTTTAACCACCACTTCTGTTGATATCGGAATACATTTTCCTTTTTTATGATTGCCTGTTTGACTTCCTTCTCAGACTAACAGCAGTGATCATGCAGCCATGTCGGTAAGTAGATACAAGCTCAAGCTAGCATGCGAATTAGAAAACAATGAACTTCCTGCAGGCTTATTTTTCTCTGCTTAGGTGCTTATGGAAAATTTTAATTGTTTTGGCAGTGTTCTTGGTACATTTGTAGTTTTTGTGGAAGCCAAAGTTTGAAGATAATAACTAGTTGTTTTGGTGAAGCAATCAAGATTCTCTGGGACTTGATTGTGAAAGTTAATATGCATCTGTGGTGAGCGCAGTGCTTTGGGGATATCTCTCTGTGGTCATCTCAGGCATGACAGGCCATGCTTGAGATATTTTCCTTATCTACAAATGAGTTCAGTAGTTCAATAAGAATATATACTCTAGAGATTTTTGTGAGGGTTAAATGAGGTAGTATGCATGAGATGTTCAGAAAAGTGCCTGGCATAAAATGAACACTCAAAACATATTAGTTGTTATATTTGTTTGTAAGATTATTTGTTCTTTTCCTGAATGCTTTTTCTCTACAACACTTATCCCAGACTCTACTTGTAGAAATCTCAGTGCATAACACAGTATAGCTCATGACCCAAGTCAAATGTTTCTTTTTCACCCCAAGCCCAATAGTGTTCATTGCCTTCCTCAGCACCTACTCTTTTTTAGTGGCTTTGTCACATTTTGCTCTTTATTGTATTTGTTCATCCTTTTCACCTCCAGTTATAAGCTCTTGAGAGCCGAAATAAGAACTCAAATGTTGTCTGAGTATAGATATTGAAAAATATTCTTATTTTTGAAAAAATATCATCTAGCATTTGAAATTTAAATGTTCCTAACCTACATTTTGTCCTTTCTGTTCTTATTTCTATTGTCAAAGTTCAAATTTTGATTATCGTTAATTGTCTCCTAATTCGTCTCTGCCAATAGTCTCTCATTACTTCTGTTCATCCTACATATCAAAGCCAGATAATCCTTTTCAAAGCACATTTTAATTTCATTTTCTTTATTCAAATATTTCAAGATCTCTCACTTATCTACTGAATTAAGTGAAAATTCCATAGGCTAACAAATAAATGACCTTAGTCTCTTTCTGATACATTTCTGACCATGATTTAACCTGGGCATTTAAAGTGCAAAATTCACTCTGCCCTGCATCTAGCTTGAGTTTTCTACCTTGTCTTCATTTATAACTGTAAAAATTTTGAATCTCTTCCAAGAGCCATCTTTAATGCTACCTCTTTCATGAAGCTTTTACTGAGTCTACTTAACCTTATGTTGATACTTTGTCCCACTTTTATGGTACTTATTTATATTTTGTCTTGAACTATGATTGTAGACTTTCCTTCTTTCTACTCGCAGAATTTAATGTCATTATGTCAGGAACTATATCTACTCATCATGGTGTCTTCTATAGTACCTAAACACTGTCTTACGTAGAGGAAGTGCTTTGTAAGTACTTTTAAAGTTAATATGAGAGGAATAGTGAATAACTAGACTATTATAAAGATAATTTTCTTGTATGTTGAAAAAGTATGAAAAGTATACTGCAGGGAGTTCCCTGGTGGCCTAGGGGTTAGGATTCCAGGCTTTCACTGCCAGTCCCTGGGTTCAGTCTCTGGTCGGGGAACTGAGAATCCTGCAAGCTGTGTGGTGTGACCAAGAAAAAAAAGTATACTGTAAAAATCGAAGTTTTGAATCAAGAAATTTGTTTGTCAAATATAGAATACTTTCTAGTTTTGAAGAGAAAGTTTACAGTCTTATTTGCAGACAGGAATTTAGAAAATATCTGTGTGAATGTGATATAGTAAAGATGGTATTAGTACCATCAGATGAGTAGAAATATTTGCATGGTTACTCGTTCCTTATACACCTCCTTAAAAGGATAATATAATAACTCAGATCACCACTCTCTAGATACAGCTATAAATGTTGAATAGTGATTAAAATGAACCTATAGCATGAAAATAACTTGCAAATTCCCAACACTAAGGACTAACACTTTGACAAGAGACAGACCCTCAAGCTTTCACTTGACCTTTTTGCTCATTTAATAAATGTTCAGTTCATTTCAATAAATGTAGTAGTTGTTAAGTACCTGTTAAGCGTGCTTACAGATTTCCTGCAGATAGACCATATGCATATTCAGAATACAGAAATGATACTAACCTTGCTATCCAAAAAAAAAAGAACCTCAGATTATTTCTTGTCCTGTATTTAAGGACGGATAGATTTGGGGATCAGTTTTAGATAAATGTGAGTGAATAATTTAGAAAGATTTGGCACTTGAATGTCCAGTGTTTTAAAAAAGTTACGTATTTGAAATAGTTCTTTCTGTGGTGATAAGCGAGGTATTTCTATGATACCTTTTGATACTTATTTCCATAGTTTATAATAAGTTACTTACAAGTACACAAAAATCAACAAGAGCAAACCACTGACAGTATGTCAGTGCAATGGAGAAAGTTAGAGAACTTTGAGAGAAAACATAAATGAAAAAGTTGAACGCAATCAAGGTCCAGTGTTAGTAATAGAATTTCTATTTTTTCTTAAGCTTTTTCATAATGTAATAAAACTGTTAAGTGATTTCCACTGTTGGAAGTTAATTGCAAAAAAATCTTGCTTTTTAGTTGAAAGTGAACATACTTGAATTTTATAACTCTAATCCTTTTGGGTATTAAGTTGATGTCTCTATTAGCTAAATACTGACTAATCTTGGTGAGAAATTTGATTTCATAAGTTTGTAAGCCTTATGTGTGTATGTATCGCACAGCATACTTAAATAGTTCCCTGCTGTCAAAGGTTGTAGAAAACAGTATTTTGAATTGCTTTTAATGAGGGCATAGTTGGAAGAAATAGTGGTATTAATAACAAAGGGCTTTTAGCACGAGAATTTTGATAGGAAATCAGTGGATTAGGGGAGAAGTACAAGACCAACCTGTAAGTAACAGGCTAAGGAGATATAAATGGAAATAAAGTGGACTCTATATACACACACAGAGTATTAGTACATACATGTATATGCACACTTACAAATAACCTTTTACTTCACTCTCTAGTGGCTATAGATGAAACAGACTATATAATTGATGCAAGCTTTATGAGCAAAGGATCATTTTTAACAGGAAGATTCAGTATCAAAAACAGATGAAAACATACCATCTAGCAGTTTCACTACCAGATGGCAACAGAATTTGTGTTCGTAAGGGTACTTGAGTTTTTGCAAATAGGGGTAAGTTCTAGGAATGCAAATAGTATCTTTCCTTGTAACCTGTATTACACAATAGAAAGAAAAAAATAGAAGATAGTTCTCTCCACATACCACCCCCCACCAGCGTTAAGTAGGCCAAGGATGGGGGGAGAAAAGAGTCTAAAATATGTGGATAAGAGATTGTTTGAGTTGGAATTATGTTTATTATGAGCAGATAAAGAAAGTGAAAAAGACGTCAGATCCCCTGAAGTGAAAGAAAGGAGATGGTAGGGAAAGATGTTGGAGTCAGAAGTTTCCTGTGCAAGCCACGATCTGGTGATGCTCAAGAACCTGTATTTTTTTTTTCCCCTGTATAGAACAGACAGGAATGGATAAGGATGAGGATAAAAGAGATTATACTTTGCAGAGTGAAGTCCCAACAAAAGCGCAAGTTTAGATGAATATTACATATATATGCAACAACTTAATCACTTCCTTTTCTTTCATTCAGGAGACTAGGCATTGTAAGGAAGCTGTTTTAAACTTTCTGCCTCTGATGAAAATTGGTCTGGTAGCCGGTAATAGCATTGAGATTTAAAGCCTTTGTTTGGAAACAAGGAGGCAGTTGACAAAGACCTACTGTAGATGTCTATAAGGACTTATTTTTCACTCTCAGAATATTGTTGAATGTCATTTGCAAAATTGTTTTTAGAAAAAAAGTGCTTAGTAGATGACTTACCTTGTTTGCCCCCTCCTCCCATAATGAATTTTGTTCTGTTTTAATATGTATCCTTCCCTCACAGGGTACATTTCCCTGAATAGTTTAAACTCCTCTTCCAGGTACTCCCTCAACTGAAAGTGACTAATAGTATCTACCCCAACCGCATTCCCACAATCTAGGATTTAGCCCAATGAAATTACCTGTTCAAAAAATCCTTAATATTCTAGATGAGTATACCCTAAACCTTTGAGAATTCCAAAATTTGAGAATATGGCTGTGCCATGTAAGTTCTTTCAGAAAACACTGTAAGATACAGTTGAAAACTGTAGATCTTAACGAGAGTTACTTTATGCATGTCAACTAACAGAAGACAGCTAAGCCAGATTGACTTGGGGAGGTTGGGACTTTGACTGTATTCAGTCTCTGAGTAGTTCCTCCCTGCCCACAACCCATTTCACAGAGTACCTAACTCAAATGTCAGTCTCAGCAAATGAAGCCCTACTTGTACTGAACTCTCAGAGTCATCATTAAAAGGTTGAAATCTAGATATAAATGCCTTGGATGACAAAGGCCTACTCTGTGTTATGTTTACATATGTATGGCTATGTTTATAATATCATTGGGCTTCCCCAGTGGCTCCGATAGTAAAGAATCTGCCTGCAATGCAGGGGACCTGAGTTTGATCTCTGGTTGGAGAAGATCCCTGGAGAAGGGAATGGCTCCTCACTCCAGTATTTTGCCTGGAGAATTCCATGAACAGAGGAGCCTGGTGGGCTGCAGTCCCTAGGGTCGCAAACAGTCGGACATGATGAGTGACTAACACTTGCTTACTTAGCCTCCTACCTGTATATATTAATAAGAGAGAGTCAGCTTGGGTGACATTTTTCCATTTTACTAATGATCATGTGGAAACAGTCTATACTCTTCTAACTTGTTAGTGATTCTGACAACTTCTTTGCAAATTTTAAGTTGTACTGGGGTTGTAAAATACTAGTTTTTAATGATTATATAGTCCTAATACTCTGAGGTGGGTGCTTATGTAAAAAAAAATGAGGCTCTGACTCTGCTATGACAGAGTTGTTGTTTTAATAACAGTTCTTGGATATTTCAGTTTTTCACGCTTAATTCCTGTGGCTTGACCATAGTATTCAGTCACATGTGGAAGTTTACAGCTTGTCTTAAGCTTCTCTTGCATTTCTTACATTTGCCAAGGGAAAAGGTATTAGGGCCTTGATATTTTATTGCTTCCCTATTTAAACATGTACCTAATTGCCCAATTTGCTGTTATCGAGTGAATTTAGGAGGTAGGAAATATCTCTGTCTGTTCCTACACAGCACAGACTAGCTTCCTCTTCATGCTACCTTGGACAAAAGTATGTTTAATCTAGATTTCTGGTATAATCAGTAGCTTCGAAACCTTGACCTCTTCTAGACGTCACTGCCCTACTTGTCCTTGCATTCTCTTTCTGCTTATTAAAGTTAAGAGAAGTTTGAAGATATGGGACTGCCGTGACAGCAGCAGTGATATTTGCAGGAAGCTAAAAATCTGAGTGCTATATGTCATCTAAGACCATGTTCAAAAGATTGTTCTTCTTAAAGGAGGAAAAGGCCACCAAAGTTTGATGAGATCTGTGGTTGGGATGGGGCTCCCCTAGTGGCTCAGTGGTAAAGACCCCACCTGCGAGTGTAGACGACTGAAGAGATGCGCCTTCCATCCCTGGGTCAGGAAGATCCCCTGGGAGAGGGCGTGGCAACCCACTCCAGTATTCTTGCCTGGAAAATCCCTTGGACAGAGGAGCCAAGCAGGCTACAGTCCATAGGGTCGCAAAGCGTTGGACAACACACACACACACACACACACACACACACACACACACACACACACACATGGTTGGGATAAGGAAGTTAGGATAAGGCATGAAATAGACATGTGCCATATATTATAAGTGTCCTGAAGTTTCCCCAGTTTGGAGAATTTTTTTTCCCAACTTTAAGATATTTCTGTTCTTTTTAATCTGTGCGTGTGTTTGTGTATGTGCATGTTTGTGTGTCCCAAGAGCAATACTTTATGTTATGTCTCATATAGTTATGGTTGAGAATTGTTAAAAGAAGAAAAGCCTAAGAGAAGAGAAAGGGAATTCATAATTGACTATGGGAATTGTGGTTAACTGATGTGATTACCAGTTCTTTGGGGACTAGAGCTCCTTAAATGCAAACAGGAAGAGTATGAGAGGAATATAGAAATGTAAAGGAGGTATTTTGGAGAATGTTAGGGACATTAGAGTAAGTATATTTTGGTAGACCTATGAATTTTGGGGGCATAATCTCAAAACTGTTTTCAAGATTGTATTAAAGTTATTTTTAAAACTTGCTAAAGAAATTCATCTTAATATTTAAACCTTTAAACCTTTAAACATACATTCTATATTATTGGGAATCAGAGACATTTCAGTATTATACCATGTGTTCAGCCAGAAAATAGATTAAAACCTTACTAGATGATGGAATCTTTGTGTATTTGTGAAGTCATCTTGGGGAAATTTTCATGTTTTAGATATGTTTTTTCCAGATTGAATAACATTTTTATGTTTGCATAGAAGTACATTTAAGTAGTTTCATATAATGAAATTTAAGTTAGTGAATCTTATGTAAAATAGAAAGAATTATAATAGATTTCTTAGATTAAGATGTCTATTTTTCAACTTGGCATCATTTTTCTATAAGAATTCATTTCTGGTTTTAGTGTTGGATACTCCATATTTGATGAAAGACCTCACTGTTTTGGACTATGTGTTTTAAAAGGCTAAAAATTGTGGTTCTTTAGGAGACTGACCAATTCATCAAAATATTTCCTTTCTTCTTTTGTCTTCCCTCTGAAAAGGCTGTTTTGTATCTCATAACTGAAATTCACATTGCAAATTGAGAGGCAGTAAGTTTGAATACTATAGTAGTATTTTGCTGTTTTTATTTAAATAACTTTAAAAGTCACATAGAATCAGAATTAATAAATTTGTTTATCAATGTTAGATTTAATATTCAAATTGACCATGATTTTATTCAAGTTTTAAAGTTTTTCCTGACAAGAGTTACATAACTTTTCAAAACAAAACCTATCAACTTAAAGAATAATAAATATAGTGCATAATATTTCTGAGTCTATATTTTTCTTGACTTAAATAAAAAGTAGCTTATTGTGCAAAGTTGATCTTTTGTGTGGGTATAAATAAAAGAAAATGGATTCTCCTGGGATCTTTAAGGAAAATAGACCAACACAGAAAGAATGATTGTGATTTCAAGAGCACATTTTTATGTAAAGTGTATTTGAGAGAATGAAAGCAACATTGAAAAATGCTTTCAAATAATTATTGAAATCAAGCCTTCCTATTTTATTAGATCTTTGAAATAAGAGAATGGTGAAAAGAAATGAAAACTTCAAATGAAAATTTAAATGTGTCAAATTAGTTTCTAAGTATTCTACATTTCTCCTACTATTATATTAGAGTAGATCTATCAAAGTGTTACTTTGAAACCAAAACTGTTTTGAGTTATAATCTAATAAAATGTGTTGTATTTTTGTTACCATGTCATTTTATGATGTTTCAAAGGAAACAGAGTATCTTTACCTAATCTATAATAGTAAATTATTCTGGAAATTTGGCTTGACATACAAACAGATGTGTTTTCTTGATTCCTTTTAAACTGAGGGTTGGTGGTTTGTGGTTTATTGTTCCTGTGATTGGCGTTAAAAGCCTTATTTCACAGCTTGCAGTGAGGGATTATTGGGTAAAGACTGTCTGTGTTCCACAAACTAAATTCAAAAAGTGTCAATCAAGGTCTCACATAGGTTGCTTAGAGAATGAGTTTTCTTACTGATTTCACCAAATGTCGCCTCATGCTGTCTTTGATTGGCACAGCCTGGCAGGGAGGATGGATGAATCTGTCACCGACTGGATAATTGTGTTGCTGGACTCAGTCTGACATCAGGTCTTTGGCTCTTAAGTGGCTCAATACAAAACAAATTAGCAGATTGTAGTCATATTTCTCATTCTATATGCTTTGACTTTGTTGAATGCAGTCCATAAATCATATTGACTGACACACAAGTAAATGATGAAAGCTGCTTTTGAGACATGAATCTAGAAAGCAGCAGTGTGAAGGTGCCATGGAAGGATGCATATGGTTGACCCTCTGGGAATTTCCTAGGAGCCAAATGTCTCTTTACCACAATTGTTCTTAGAAGAAAAGCTTTTGGGTAATGCGAAAAGGATCTAATATGTCAGCAGATTCTCTTTTACAAGTTCCTTTGAAATACAAGAAGTTTGTCCAGGGGTTTTCTCTCTGTGCAAGTTGTTTTTCAGCAAAATGTGAGAGCAGGGTAAAGAAGTAGTTACCTTTAAAAGCTTGGCAGGTGTTTTTACTTACTTATTGAAATTCATGTTAAAGAAAAAGAGAATGTTAGCAATAGTTGCAGTTAACTTTTCAGATGAGAGGAGCAGAAATTTCTAGGCGCTTGATACTAAATGTGCTATATTTTCTCAGTCACTTCATTTAATTATTTTGGTTTTGTTTGTTGTATTGTTAAAAACCAGAACATCTATAATGAAAATGGCCAGTTTTTAAAGATAGTTGTAAAAGTACTTAGATTATTTTTGTTCTAGAAGGTGATACAGTATTAAAAGCATCAACAATAATAGCAAAATAGTGTTCGGAAAGGAGTGTTTTGGTTATACAAAAGTGTACCAAAGGCTACAGGCATCAGAAATGTTTGGGGGATGTGCAAGTTTCTGGAATATTAAAATTTTCTGTCTCAAAATAAGTAATAGATACAATTTAAGAATATTTGCTCACATTTTATAGTCAAAGAGTACACATTAAAAAAAATTGATCTTATAGACTATAACTTTAAGTGTTTAAAGGATTTGAACCTTTGATATCAATTTTGAGCTGTAAAAAGGAATTTTTCATTTCAATATTTTATAAACATTTTAAACTTCTATCTTTGAGAACAATAAGCCTGTATTTAATATGCATAATCAAAGGAAATTGCATGTGTTACTTAAACAGAAACACGTGTGAGTGTGTGTGTGTGTGTGTGTGTGTGTGCATGCGCATGCATGCTTGTATGTTTTCATTACCCACGTCCACCAAGTTTATGAAATAGCCTGTATTTTTGTACTAGTACCATTATTTTGGCTCCAGTACTATTGCTGCATAGTCATATGTAGCATCTGAAACCATGTTAAAATTTTACACAGTGTGTTTGTTTATGAAATGAATGTAGTAGTAACTGTTTTTGGTAGTTTATTAATCTGCTTTTGCAGTTAGTACATTAGAGTGGCAACATAAGTAGGACATGGAACTGATTTGATGAAGTTACATTAAAACTAAAACGTGCTAGTTGTTCCATTAGGTCAAAATGACATTTCCATTAAGTTTTTTCAAGCCTACTACATTGTAATTAAACTACATGCCATTGATTTCTTCTTTTTCTGTCTCTCCCCTCCTGCTTCTCTTTCATATTGATATTATTCTGCTTGGGAGATGGAGCTGCATGTCTCCTAGACTAATTCTTCTTGGTTTGGGGATCTTGAAGCATGCTGGGTTTTGCATTGTTTGTTACATTCCTTTTTGGCAGTTCATCAGTATTTGTCAAATATATTGTTTGCATCAGCTTTTATCTCTAAAGTTTCTGATTTAGATATTGGCATTCCATTTCAGATGCACAGTTTTTTTTACTGTGCATAGTGTCTAAATACTAAAGACTTATCAAAGATTCGTAAGGATTCATAAAAATTGCTTGTTTCCAGTCTGACTTTAAATGTGTAATTGAATGAACAATTGTTCAAGTAAACATCTTAAAAATACATTTGTGTTCCTTGTTTTCTAACAGATCAATCCTATGTAAACATTTTTGCATCAATATATTATAGCATTTATGTTTGGAAGATTTTCATGATTTTGTAGCTTTATTGGCCTTTGTGATAAGTAAGAAAAGCATAATGATCATATATCACTGGGTAAATATTTGTTAATGCTAATAAGGCAAAACATAGCACATCCTCCAAAAGTTCTTATTTCTAACCTTAGTCATAGATCTTTGAATCATATGGGTGTCGGTCCTTCACCAAATCACATAATTGTGGGTTGGAGATAGCCATACTAGCGGTGGTATTTACACTGGAAAGCTTTATCTGAAAGTTTTTGTAGTATTTTTTCAACTGTAGTTAAATAAAAAGCCTGCTTGAAAGAACAGTTTATACTAAAGGCAATATTATATTGTGATTCAGCTATATAATCTAGAAGCTAGACATTTTAAATTGTTTTTATCATTTTAAAGAAAATATAGCCTGAATCAAGGCTGACAAAATTCATATGGAGATTTAGGAGCTTATTTTAGTAGAAAATATAATGATATTATACTAAAAGACAACCACAAGTATTTCTAGCTCACTTTATATTTCTGAATTATCAGATGATTTTAAAACTTAATTTTTAAAACTAAATGAACAGATCTGTAGATGACTGTGAAATCATATCAGTATGCAAGCTTCTTTTTTTTCCTCCTAATTGAAGCTATGCTCCAAACTAAGCTTCCTATTAGAAGTAAGAACTTAATGACTCAAAGTATATTTTATAAAGACATTTTACTTATTACATACATATGAAAGTATATGTTATAAAGTATATTAGGTGTAGTTAAATTATAATAAATTACACTAGTAACTTAATTCTTGGCTTGGTTAATTACATAAAGGAAAGTTTAAAGACATTAAACTTTAAAAACTTTATATGAATAAATGTTCCATCAACATGACAGTTATTTTATGTCACAAATGGCATATTTTAATGTTCTTTTTTTAAAAATACTTGAGATATTTAAAGAGGTATGAAATAATCAATAGATTTTAAACACAAACTTTAATTTTTCTACATACAATTATAACTTTAATGATGATTATATCATGAGAATGACAAGTCAACAGAATGTTACTTTCAGTTCCTATGCTAAAAGACAGCCACTCAGAATACAGAAAGAGAAAGACCACCACTAAATATATGCCATGAAAAATTTTTGTGATACTTTATGATATGATACATTTCTATGTTTGTTTATTTTTTGGTTTGGATATTTGTTTTAAACAGGGGAAAGTTGCCCAGACTGCTTGCATGTCAGCCTGCCAGCATCTGTCAACATCCTTAATGCAGATGTTACTGGACAGTGAGTTAAAACAGATAAGCATGGGAGCCGTTCAGCAGTTTAATCTAGATGTCATACAGTGTGAATGTAAGTACCTTGTTGGTTAAAATGATGCATTTCTAGGAATATATATTTAAATTATATGGGAAAATGGTATAGAATAGCATAGTTCATTAAAGAGAGAGGAGGCCTGATCCAGTTAAACTTTCGGCAGCCTTAGAAGCAACTTCCTTCCAAGAAGAGAAAAATATTTGTTTCACGTTGAGGGCCTTAGAGTGGCACTAAAGTGACAATCCGAATGGATAATTAAAAAGGTGATTTATTTATAATTCCTTTTTTTTTTTTTCCTTTATTCCTCCTGGTCATGCTTGTCTTCTTGCCAGAACTCTCCTGAGGTTTGTAGTAAATGAATGAAATTATTGTTTGTCATTCTTATTTTCCATTCATAAACTTTCAGATACATGCTAAAGAATACTCTTAGGACCCTGCATTCCAAGTGCAGTTTCTTTATAGTCTGACATTTTGATTCTCTCTCCCAAAGAATTTCTCAAGTCTGTACCTTTGCCCTTATTTTTCGCTTTATTTTCTTTAGGTGACAGGGTTAGCAGATTCCACGATCTAATGTTGACATTAGCCAGTCACCTTCAAAGTTGATTGTGCTGTTTAGTTATTAGCCTTGCTATAAATGCTTCTAGCTGTTTGGTTTTTTACCCTTATACAAGACATGAGTTAATGGAATAATTTTTAAGCACTCCTTTCAAATGTATGGTATATTGATTAAATGATGAAAATCCCTGGTTGACAGTTTAGGCAGGCACCACTGTTGATAAATTGAAAAACAGTGGGGCACAAGAAGGATTATAAAATACTTGTTTGGCGCAGATTTTGCAATCATATATTCTCTGTGAAAGACGTTAGAAAATTAAATGTCAGTGGTTTGCAGCTGAAGCAGGAGTGACAGTTTTTTCAATGAGTAATAAATATTTGTCTGCTTCTATACAAGGCATTCTGCTAGGAAAAACATAATTAACATTAAAAAGAATAAGTATATAGGCTCAATTACTCATTATATTTATCAATCATTTATTACACAAAAAAATAACAGAGTTTTTAAAGACTCACCAACTTCCTTCAAAAAAAGAGAAATACTAATCTACAAAGTAAAAGAAAGATAGTTTTTCCCTACGAAAGAGAAGAATCCATTTTCTTTTCCTAGAAAGCATTTCTAATTTTCTCAAATTAGAAAGCCTTTATTATATTTGTTTCTCAAAATAAAACTGTCATTTACAAGATGATATTTATTGTATTTCCTAAAATATTTACCAAAAAGCACTTTTTAAAATGTTTCTAGGGACTTTCCTGGTGGTCCAGTGGCCAATATTCTGCACTTCCAATACAGGGGTCACAGGTTTGATCCCTGATCAGGGAACTAGATCCTACATACCACAACTAAAGATCCTACATACAGCAATTAAGAGCTGGCACAGCCAAATAAATAGATATTTAAAAAAAAAAATTGTTTCAGGAACTTCCCTGGTGGTCCAGTGGTTAAGAATTCACCTGCCAGTGCAGGGGCCATGGGTTCGATCCCTGATCTAAGAAGATCCTACATGCTGTGGAGCAACTATGCCTGTGTGCCAAAGCTACTGTAGCCTACATGCTCTAGAGCCAGTGCTCTGCAACAAAAGAAACATCTCAGTGAGAAGCTGGAGCACCACAACTAGAGAGTAGCCCCTGCTCACTGCAACTAGAGAAAGCCCAAGTAGAGCAAGACCCAGCTGAAAATAAGTGCATAAATAAAAAAAATTTTTAAAGTTTCTAACTCAAAGCAATTGTTAATTCATTCTACAAATAGTTTGAAATTGATTTCTTAAAAGTCTTTAAAAGCTATCTTATATTTTCTCCCAATCTGAGGGCTGTCTTTTCACCTTACTTATAGTTTCCTTTGTAGTGCAAAAGCTTTTAAGTTTCATTAGGTCCCATTTGTTTAGTTTTGCTTTTATTTCCAATATTCTGGGAGGTGGGTCATAGAGGATCTTGCTGTGTTTTATGTCGGAGAGTGTTTTGCCTATGTTCTCCTCTAGGAGTTTTATAGTTTCTGGTCTTACATTTAGATCTTTAATCCATTTTGAGTTTATTTTTGTGTATGGTGTTAGAAAGTGTTCTAGTTTCATTCTTTTACAAGTGGTTGACCAGTTTTCCCAGCACCACTTGTTAAAGAGGTTGTCTTTTTTCCATTGTATATCCTTGCCTCCTTTGTCAAAGATAAGGTGTCCATAGGTTCGTGGATTTATCTCTGGGCTTTCTATTCTGTTCCATTGATCTATATTTCTGTCTTTGTGCCAGTACCATACTGTCTTGATGACTGTGGCTTTGTAGTAGAGTCTGAAGTCAGGCAGGTTGATTCCTCCAGTTCCATTCTTCTTTCTCAAGATTATTTTGGCTATTCGAGGTTTTTTGTATTTCCATACAAATTGTGAAATTCTTTGGTCTAGTTCTGTGAAAAATACCGTTGGTAGCTTGATAGGGATTGCATTGAATCTATAGACTGCTTTGGGTAGAATAGCCATTTTGACAATATTGATTCTTCCAATCCATGAACACGGTATGTTTCTCCATCTTGTTTGTGTCCTCTTTGATTTCTTTCATCAAAGACAGCCCTCAGATTGGGAGAAAATAATAGCAAATGAAGAAACAGACAAAGGATTAATCTCAAAAATATACAAGCAACTCCTGCAGCTCAATTCCAGAAAAATAAATGACCCAATCAAAAAATGGGCCAAAGAACTAAACAGACATTTCTCCAAAGAAGACATACAGATGGCTAACAAACACATGAAAAGATGCTCAACATCACTCATTATCAGAGAAATGCAAATCAAAACCACAATGAGGTACCATTACACGCCAGTCAGGATGGCTGCTATCCAAAAGTCTACAAGCAATAAATGCTGGAGAGGGTGTGGAGAAAAGGGAACCCTCTTACACTGTTGGTGGGAATGCAAACTAGTACAGCCACTATGGAAAACAGTGTGGAGATTTCTTAAAAAACTGGAAATAGAACTGCCATATGACCCAGCAATCCCACTTCTGGGCATACACACTGAGGAAACCAGATCTGAAAGAGACACGTGCACCCCAATGTTCATCGCAGCACTGTTTATAATAGCCAGGACATGGAAGCAACCTAGATGCCCATCAGCAGATGAATGGATAAGGAAGCTGTGGTACATATACACCATGGAATATTACTCAGCCATTAAAAAGAATTCATTTGAACCAGTTCTAATGAGATGGATGAAGCTGGAGCCCATTATACAGAGTGAAGTAAGCCAGAAAGATAAAGAACATTACAGCATACTAACACATATATATGGAATTTAGAAAGTGATAACGATAACCCTATATGCAAAACAGAAAAAGAGACACAGAAATACAGAACAGACCTTTTGAACTCTGTGGGAGAATGTGAGGGTGGGATATTTCAAAAGAACAGCATGTATACTATCTATGGTGAAACAGATCACCAGCCCAGGTGGGATGCATGAGACAAGTGCTCTGGCCTGGTGCACTGGGAAGACCCAGAGGAATCGGGTGGAGAGGGAGGTGGGAGGGGGGATCGGGATGGGAATACATGTAAAACCATGGCTGATTCATATCAATGTATGACAAAACCCACTGGAAAAAAAAAAAATAATTAAAAAAAAAAAAAAGCTATCTTATAGGGGAATTCCCAGGTGGTTCAGTGGTTGGGACTCTGCGTTTTCACTATAGAGGGCTCTGGTTCAATCCCTTGTAAGGACCTAAGGTCCCACAAGCCATGCTGCATGCCAAAAGAAAAAAAAAGCTGTCTTATGAGATCATTTTGGTATAATACTCATATAAACTTTTTATATAAGTATTGCTTGAGGCATTTCAGAGTATTGATAATTGGGTCATTGAACCCTTTATTGGCATTTGGTTGTATCTTCTCAATTAGATATTTGTTCAAAAATGGAAATTACTGTTTGGTTAGGCAGCTTCAGGTACCTAGATTTTTTCTCTGTTCTCTTATCTCTCCTTGAAAAGCAAACCTGACTCTACTTAGAAAAGGCACATAAACACACAGCTTTGCCTCTTTGTCCCATCACAGGACACTTTCTCCCATTAGTTACTTATTTGGGTAGGGTTACTGAAGACTTCTTTTAAAACACTGATGTTTTCTTAAAAGATTAATCTCTTAGAAGAAATTATACAAAACTGTAAGGTATAACTCAGTTAAAGATGTCCAGGATCCAGGTGCAAAAGGGATAAACCCTAATGAGGGCCAAGGTTCTGGTACTACAGATACGGAAAGGGAGAAACCAGGACTTAAAGACAAGTCACAGAGGTTAACTCAGCTTCTTGTAAGATGATGCCTGTAGTTGGCTCTGCTCCTTAATACTTACCACGTATTTGTTGTTGTTCAGTCCCTCATTTGTGTCCGACTCATCGAAACTCCATGGACTGCAGCATGCCAGGCTTTCCTGTCCTTCACCATCTCCTGGAGCTTGCTCAAACTCATGTCCATTGAGTCAGTAATGCCATCCAACCATCTCATCCTCTGTCTTCCCCTTCTCCTCCTGCCTTCTCTTTCCCAGCATCAGGGTCTTTTCCAAAGAGTTGGCTCTTTGCATCAGGTGGCCAAAGTATTGGAGCTTCAGCTTCAGTATCAGTCCTTCCAGTGACTATTTAGGGTTGATTTCCTTTAGGATTGACTGGTTTGATCTCCTTGCTGTCCAAGGAACTCTCAAGAGTCTTCTCCAACACCACAGTTCAAAAGCATCAGTTCTTTGGCACTTAGCTTTCTTTGTGGTCCAACTCTCACATCCATACATGACTACTGGAAAAATTATAGCTTTGACTATATAGACCTTTGTTGGTAAAGTGATGTCTCTGCTTTTTACTGTGCTGTCTGGGTTTGTCATAGTTTTCCTTCCAAGGAACAAGTTTCTTTTAATTTCATGGCTGCAGTCACCATCTGCATTGGTTTTGGAGCCCAAGAAAATAAAGTCTTTTAACTGTTTCCATTGTTTCCTCATCTATATGCATGAAGTAATGAGACCAGATCCTTACTTAATACAGTATCAGGTATTCAATAATCACTGAACAAATAAAAATTGACATTCCATTTCCCCACCGCTTTGGCCACCTCATGAGGCTTGTGGGATCTTAGTTCCCCAACCAAGGATCAAACCTGGGCCCCTGGCATTGGAAACTCAGAGTCCTAACCACTGGACCACCAGAGAATTACAACACTCCTTCTGGTACAAAAAGAACTCATGACTTCTTGTGATTGATATGTAAATCACTTAAACATGGAACTTAGCTTTCTCCAGTAATACGTTCAGAGAATTTTAGTTTTCATCCCATTATTAATTTATTTATTTGGCTATGCTACGCAGCTTGCAGACTCTTGGTAGCCTGACCAGGGTTTGAACCAAGACACCTTGGTTTGTAGTAGAAGCTTAGAGTCCTAACCTGTGGATTGCCAGGGAATTCCCTTCATGTTTATTTTAAATAGTGTTTTTGAAAGAAAGCAATTTTTAAAAATGCAGTTTATTTTTAGTTTTGATGCCATGTGTATGCTTTCTACATGTCAGGGCAGGGGAAGGAAAGGAAACGGAAACAGGAAAAAGAATTTGGTTAGGTGAGATGAATGCTAGAATATATGGTAAATTTGTGAAGAGAAGGAATATGGATGCCTTAGGAATCAACTAGGATATGGAGAAAATGGTAGTTCAAATGTAGAATCCTAGAAGTAAATAATGATTGAGTTTTGCCATCTTCCTGGTAATACACATTCACATACTCCCCTACTTTGAAACACTGTGAAATAATGCTGTCAGACTTTCCTGGTGGTCCAGGAGCTAAGACTCCATGTTCCCAGTGCAGAGGGACTGGTTTTGGTCCCTGGTCAGGAACTAGATCCCGTATGCCACAACTAAAGACCATGCGCAGCCAAATAAATATTTTTAAAAATAAATAAATGCGATAACCCTATATGCAAGACAGAAAAAGAGACACAGATGTATAGAACAGACTTTTGGACTGTATGGGAGAAGGTGAGGGTGGGATTATCTGAGAGAACAGCATCCAAACATGTATATTATCAAGTGTGAAACAGATCGCCAGTCCAGGTTGGATGCATGAGACAAGTGCTCGGGGCTGGTGCACTGGGATGATCCAGAGGGATGGGATGGGGAGGGAGGTGGGAGGGGGGTTCAGGATGGGGAACACATGTAGATCCACGGCTGATTCATGTCAATGTATGACAAAAACCACTGCAATATTGTAATTAGCCTCCAACTAATAAAAATAAATGGAAAAATAATAAATGAAAATAACCCTGTCAAGTAGTTGTCTAGCTATTGCTTGAACATTTAATTTGGGAGACAGCTACTCTTCAAAAAATGAGTTTCCATTTACTATATTACTGTATCATTTTCTTTCATTGAGTTGAAATATCATTTTCTCTAAACTTCTCCTAATGAAATCTAGTTTCTACCTTAGGACTAGAGTCACAACTAGTTCATATTGTGCCTTTGTGCAAATTAGAAAAGGTATTCTCACTGAAAGGAAAAAGTCTTCCAGTACTGTCCTCTTTATATGAATGAGAAAAAAGTTTACCCCTTTTCCAGTTGGACTCTCTGAGCAAGGCACACGACTTATCAGTTCAGTTCAGTTCAGTCACTCAGTCGTGTCTGACTCTTAGCGACCCCATGGACTGTAGCATGCCAGGCCTCCCTGTCCATCACCAACTCCCGGAGTTTACCCAAACTCATGTCCATTCAGTCACTGATGCCATCTAACCATCTCATCCTCTGTTATCCCCTTCTCCTCCTGCCCTCAATCTATCCCATCATCAGGGTCTTTTCAAATGAGTCAGCTCTTCGCATCAGGTGGCCAAAGTACTGGAGTTTCAGCTTCAGCATCTGTCCTTCCAAGGAACACCCAGGACTGATCTCCTTTAGGATGGACTGGTTGGATCTCCTTGCAGTCCAAGGAACTCTGAAGAGTCTTCTCCAACACCACGTTCAAAAGCATCAATTCTTTGGTGCTCCACTTTCTTTATAGTCCCACTCTCACATCCATACATGACTACTGGAAAAACCCCAGCCTTGACTAGACGGACGTTTGTTGGCAAAGTAATGTCTTATAAACTAAGATTTCAGCCCTCACTCCCTCCCCACTCCTTTCCTCAACTGGACACCTGTGTATAGTGAGCAGTCTGACAGCTATGTGTGGTAGTTCTGCTTAGGGTGATACAGAGAAAAGCAAGTCCTCATCCACAAGCCAAGTATATGAAAACTTCTTTATGTTTTTCTGAATCTTCTGAAAGCCAGACATAAACATTTCTTCTTACTTTTGTCATGTGATAACGATTTTAGAGCCAAAGCTCTTCTTTGAACAACCTGGTTTGACTACCTTCTATTTAATGTCTGATACCCAAAGCTGAATACAGAGATATGCAGGTGTGGGGGAACCAGTATAATACATAGTTGGAATATCAAATGCATTGTTCCATGTTTTGTACTTTATTAGTAAAGTCCAAACTGCTATTACCTTTTTTTGTTACCAGTGTATACTTTTGAGTCATTGAAGCTGTAGTGTTCTAAAATCTCTCTTTTTTTTCAGTGTGATTTGTTTTTCTTGTATGATTAGTTTTTATTTTAGGATTTTAAGATTATCCCTGTTAAATTTTAAGATTTCTCCCACAATTAGCCTATTGAGATCTTTTTATATAAAAATTTAATATCATCTTCAGATTTATAATCATGATTTTACTTAACAAAGTCATTAGTAAAATGTTGAACAAAACCTGATATCTGTATCCTGATATATAGTACATCAGTGATTATCAAAACATGGTTTTCAGATGAGCAGTAACTGTATCATCTGGGAACTTGTTGGTAATGTGAATTCTTGAACCCCACCTGCTGAATTATAAATTCTTGGCACAGTTCAGTTCAGTTAAGTTCAGTCGCTCAGTCGTGTCTGACTCTTAGCGACCCCATGGACTGCAGCACACCAGGCCTCCCTGTCCATCACCAACCTACGGAGTTTACCCGAACTCATGTCCATTGAGTCAGTGATACCATCCAACCATCTCATCCTCTGTCGTCCCCTTCTCCTGCCTTAAATCTTTCCCAGCATCAGGGTCTTTTCAAATGAGTCAGCTCTTTGCATCAGGTGGCCAAAGTATTGCAGTTTCAGCTTCAACATCAGTCCTTCCAATGAACACCCAGGACTGATCTCCTTTAGGATGGACTGGTTGCATCTCCTTGCAGTCCAAGGGACTCTCAAGAGTCTTCTCCAACACCACAGTTCAAAAGCATCAGCTCTTCTGCGCTCAGCTTTCTGTATAGTCGAACTCTCACATCCATACATGACTAATGAAATAACCATAGCCTTCTCTAGACGTACCTTTATTGACAAAGTAATGTCTCTACTTTTTAATATGCTGTCTAGGTTGGTCATAACTTTCCTTCCAAGGAGTAAGCATCTTAATTTAATGGCTGTGGTCACCATCTGCAGTGATTTCAGAGCCCCAAAAGATAGTCTGCCACTGTTTCCACTGTTTCCCCATCTATTTGCCATGAAGTGATGGGACCAGATGCCATGACCTTTTCTGAAAGTTGAGCTTTAAGCCAACTTTGTCACTCTCCTCTTTCACTTTCATCAAGAGGCTCTTTAGTTCTTCTTCACTTTCTGCCATAAGGGTGGTGTCATCTGCATATCTGAGGTTATTGATATTTCTCCCGGCAATCTTGATTCCAGCTTGTGCTTCATCCAGCCCAGTGTTTCTCATATATCATGAGAAATAAGCAGGGTGACAATATACAGCCCTGATGTACTCCTTTTCCTATTTGGAACCAGTCTGTTGTTCCATGTCCAGTTCTAACTGTTGCCTCCTGACCTGCAAACAGGTTTCTCAAGAGGCAGGTTAGGTGATCTGGTATTCCCATCTCCTTCAGAATTTTCCACAGTTTATTGTGATCCACACAGTCAAAGGCTTTGGCATAGTCAATAAAGCAAAGATAGATGTTTTTCTGGAACTCTCTTGCTTTTTCAATGATCCAGCAGATGTTGGCAGTTTGATCTCTGGTTCTTCTGCCTTTTCTAAAATCAGCTTGAACATCTGGAAGTTCACAGTTCACATATTGTTTAAGCCTGGCTTGGAGAATTTTGAGCATTACTTTACTAGTATGTGAGATGAGTGCAATTGTGTGGTAGTTTGAGCATTCTTTAGCATTGCCTTTCTTTGGGATTGGAATGAAAACTGATCGTTTCCAGTCCTGTGGCCAGTCCTGAGGTTTCCAAATTTGCTGGCATATTGAGTGCAGCACTTTCACAGCATCATCTTTTAGGATTTGAAATAGCTCAACTGGAATTCCACCGGTGTAGGGCTACCCAAGACAGACGGGTCATGGTGGAAAGTTCTGACAAAATGTGATCCCCTGGAGAAGGGAATGGAAACCACTTCAGTATTCTTACCTTGAGAACCCAATAAACAGTATGAAAAGGCAAAATTATAGCACACTGAAAGAAGAACCACCCAGGTCGATAGGTGCCCAATATGCTACTGGAGATCAGTGGACAAATACCTCCAGAAAGAATGAAGAGATGGAGCCAAAGCAAAAACAACACCCAGTTGTGGATGTGACTGGTGATGGAAGCATGGTCCAATGCTGTAAAGAGCAGTATTGGATAGGAACCTGGAACGTTAGGTCCATGAATCAAGGCAAATTGGAAATGGTCAAACAGGAGATGGCAGGAATCGACATTTTCAGAGTCAGCAAACTAAAATGGACTGGAATGGGTGAATTTAACTCAGATGACCATTATATTGACTACTGTGAGCAAAAATCCCTTGGAAGAAATGGAGTAGCCATCATTGTCAACAAAAGAGTCCAAAATGCAGTACTTGGATGCAATCTCAAAAATGACAGAATGATCTCTATTCCTTTCCAAGGCAAACCATTCAATATCACAGTAATCCAAGTCTGTGCCCCGACCAGTAATGCTGAAGAAGCTGAGGTTGAACAGTTTTATGAAGACCTACAAGACCTTTTAGAACTAACACCCAAAAAGATGTCCTTTTCATTTTAGGGACTAGAATATAAAAGTAGGAAGTCAAGAAACACCTGGTTCAGTTCAGTTCAGTCGCTCAGTCATGTCCGACTCTGCGACCCCATGAACCGCAGCACACCAGTCCTCCTTGTCCATCACCAACTCCCAGAGTTCACCCAAACCCATGAATACCTGGAGTAACAGGCAAATTTGGCCTTGGAATACAGAATGAAGCAGGCTAATAGAGTTCTGCCGAGAGGACACACTGGTCATAGCAAACACCCTCTTCCAACAACACAAGAGAAGACTCTACACATGGACATCACCAGATGGTCAGTACCAAACTCAGATTGATTATATTCTTTGCAGCCAAAGATGGAGAGGCTCTATACCGTCAGCAAAAACAAGACCGGGAGCTGACTGTGGCTCAGATCATGAACTCCTTGTTGCCAAATTCAGACTGAAATTGAAGAAAGTGGGGAAAACCACTAGACCATTCAGGTATGACCTAAATCAAATCCCTTATGATTATACAGTAGAAGTGAGAAATAGATTTAAGGGATTAGATCTGATAGAGTGCCTGATGAACTATGGACGGAGGTTCATGACATTGTATAGGAGACAGGAATCAAAACCACCCCCAGGAAAAAGAAATGCAAAAAAGCAAAATGGCTGTCTGAGGAGGCCTTACAAATAGCTCTGAAAAGAAGTGAAGTGAAAAGCAAAGGAGAAAAGGAAAGATATACCCATTTGAATGCAGAGTTCCAAAGAATAGCCAGGAGAGATAAGAAAGCCTTCCTCAGTGATCAATGCAAAGAAATAAAGGAAAACAATAGAATAGGAAAGACTATAGAGATCTCTTCAAGAAAATGAGAGATACCAAGGGAACATTTCATGCAAAGATGGGCTCAATAAAGGACAGAAATGGTATAGACCTGACAGAAGCAGAATATATTAAGAAGAGGTGGCAAGAATGCATAGAAGAACTGTACAAAAAAGCTCTTCATGACCCAGATAATCACGATGGTATGATCACTCACCTAGAGCCAGACATGCTGGAATGTGAAGTCAAGTGGGCCTTAGGAAGCATCAGTATGAACAAAGCTAATGGAGGTGATGGAATTCCAGCTGAGCTTCTCAGATCCTAAAAGATGATGCTGCTCCACTCATATTGAGTGAAAGTGCTCCACTCAATATGCTAGCAATTCTTGGCACAGGACATAGCAATTTCTTTTTTAATAAGTCTTTCAAGTGATATTGACGCACAGTAAAGTTTGAGAACCACATTACCTGGATCTCTCTGTTCATTTTGACTTAGATCCATTATTCAGAATCTTGTGAGTGTCTTTAGCCCGTTGTTAATTCCTTTGTTGAATTTAACTCATAGTTTTGAATCTAAGTTGTAAGTCAAAGTTATGAGCCACTTTGCTGGATGCCTTGCTGGTATGTAGGAATAATAATGGCCGTTGAGTTTTCCTCTTCTACCAGTTTTAATTACTTTTTCAAAGAAGAAAATGTTACTGCTTTTATTCTTTGTAAATCCATATTAATTCATAGTAATTACTTTCCCTTCAAAAGGTTCAGAAACTGTTACTTAAAAGTCTGTGACTGGTTTGTGGGATTAACACAAAATCCTACTAGTCTGTTTTATGCTAGTAAGAAATCCAGAGTCCAAGAAAGTCAGATAGCAGAGATCAGGACCTAGGTAAACCACCAAAGATCCTGGGCATCTCAAGAAATTCAGTCAAAGATTTTAAACGATAAGAGGTGAACGTCAAATCTAAGCATCAAGAATGGCCTTTATTTTGAATTAAATGTTCCTTTTATTTATTTTGATTATTTTTCCGTCTTTATTACTTTGTAAAAACATTATGCATATATTTCCTAGGCCTTAAAATGTCGCTCTGCAGGTAGAAACAAATAGCACAATCAGCTGAAGTTGGGGAGGTAGAAAGTTAGAAGTACTTCAGTTTTTCATGTCATTCAGCCATTATGCTTTTAGTTGTTGTTTCATTTTTCTAATGGTGAAAGAATTAGTACTCACTCATCCATGTGCTCACTTATTTTTTCAAATATGTTTGTGCCCTTTTCCCTGGTATTTCTTGTGACACAGAGACTTAGGAGGTTTTAAACTGGCTTGAGCTCAAATTTCAGTCTGTAACTGAATTTTTTCCTTGTAGAGTCAACTAGTTTGTAGGAAAGATTCATTTATTCAGATGTTTAATGGGAACCTATTACCTGTTGTTACTGGTAAATAAAAAAGATGAATCAAGTTTCAAAGATCTCACATACTGGATGGGGAGAAAACAGACATGTAAATAGCTATAGTAGAACATAAATTCTTTATAGAAGTAAATATTACTTGAAGAGAGGGAGCAATTAATTATACATGCCATGGGATTGAAAAGATTGACTATCATGGAAGTGAAATTTGAGAGACTTAAAGGATGAGTATGATTTCATCAAAAGCAAGGAAGGGAATTCCGAACAGAGGGAACGGCATAGGCAAAAGCACTGTGCTGGGATTTCCCTGGTGGTACAGTATCAAGAATCCAGCTGGTAATGCAGGGGACATGGGTTTGATCCCTGGTGCAAGAAGATTCCACATTCTATGGAGAAACTAAAGCCTGTGCGCTCTAGAGTCCATGAGTTGCAACTTCTGAGCCCAAGTGCTATAACCACTGAAGCCCGTGCATGTAGAGCCTGTGCTTTCCAACAGGAAAAGCCCCTGCGGCGAGAAGCCCGTGCACAGCAGCAGAGAGTGGCCCTTACTCACAGCAACTAGGGGAAGCTGTGTGCAGCAGCAAGAACCCAGCACAGCCATAAATAAAGAAATAAAAATTAAAGCAGTTTCCTAGGTCTTCCCTGGTGGTCTAGTAGTTAGGAGTCCGCCAGCCAATGCAAGGGACACAGGTTTGATCCCTGGTCCTTGAGGATCCCACATGCCGCAGAGCAACTAACCCCATGTTCCACAACTATGGGGTCAGTGCTCTGGAGCCCAAGAGGTGAGACTACTAAAGCCCAAGCAATCTAGGGCCCACGTTCCACATCAAGAGGAGCCACCGCCAGAAGAAGCCCGCACTCTAGAGTAGCCGCGCTGCTCACAGCAACAAGAGAAAGCCCTTGCACAGCAACGAAGACCCATCACAGCCAAAAATAAATAAATCTTAAAAAAAAACCATTTTCTAAAAAGCACTGTGATGAGAGCATGCTTATGGAATCTTTATACAGTCTTTTGTAGCTAGACTATAAGATGCATGATTGAAAGTATTGAAAGATATGGCAGAAAAAACTTAGACTTCTGAACGCTTGGATTTTAGTTAATAAGCAATAGAGATACATTGAAACATTTTAATAAAGACCAGGGCATGGTAAGATTTATATTATAGAAAGTTAACTCTGTATCATGTGGAAATTAAACTGAAATGAGAGAGGTACTGCAAGTAGGAAGACATTTTAAAAGACTATTGAACGTTTTCCTGTGAAGAATAGAAAGAACTTGACTTTGGGCAGTGGGAATGGAGAGAAGAAAATGGATTCCAAATATTTTGAAGGAGGGAATACATAAAGATAGTAAATAAATAAATTTGATATGAATTAGGTGGTTAGAATCACAGACTCTCCTGGTAGAAGAGACCTGAGAATGCATCCCATGTTTGGGGTGGGTGGTATGAAGAGGGGAAAAAAAGAAAAGATGTGGAAGGGTAAGAAGCAAGGGAAAAGAGAAGAGATACAATCATCTAGGATAGAAGTTAAATTCAGTATAGAATTTATAATTATCAGCACCCTGCAGAATACTGTGCTCACAGAGTGTCTGTTGCATAAATGAACAAATTAACAAATCAAGAAGTCTCTATAGTCTACATTTACTTTTCTAGAGTTCTCCTAACTTTGTTATCAAAAAATTAAGGACAAGGACTTCCCTGGAGATCCAGTGGTTAAGACTCCGTACTTCCACTACAGATGGCACGGGTTTGATCCTTGGTCATGTGGAACCAATATCCTGTATGCCTTTCAGCACAGCCAAAAATAAATAAATGAATAAATGCTGCTTCTTTGGGGAAAAAAGTTAAGCCAGTTGATGCTACTGTACTTGTTTTCAAGACCATTCAACTTCTTGGTATATACATAACTGATCATTTATGAAATTCTTCACATATTTGATGACTGTGTTTAAATGACCATTTAACTTCATCTGTTCTGAACTGAGCAGTCAAAATTTCTTTAGTATTTTCTTGTAGAATTATTTACATTTCCTTTTCAGTCATTTATCTTCAGGTCTTTTTCTGTTGTTGTTCTTGAAAATTCCATGGACAGGGGAGCCTGGTGGGCTAGAGTCCATGGGGTCACAAAGAGTCAGACATAACTGAGTGTGCATGTACACACACACACTACACACACACACACACACACACACACACACACACAGGTCAGACTGGATAAAATGTCTGAGTTAGGGGTGAAATCATATGAACTTATATAGAACTTTTTTTTTCCTTCAGTTCAGTCCAGTCACTCAGTCGTGTCTGACTGTTTGCAACCCCATGAACGGCAGCACACCAGGCCTCCCTGTCAATCACCAACTCCTGGAGTTTACCCAAACTCATGTCCATTCAGTCACTGATGCCATCCAACCATCTCATCCTCTGTCATCCCCTTCTTCTCCCGCCCTCAATCTTTCCCAGCATCAGGATCTTTTCAAATGAGTCAGCTTTTCACATCAGGTGGCCAAAGTATTGCAGTTTCAGCTTCAGCATCAGTCCTTCCAATGAACACCCGGGACTGATCTCCTTTAGGATGGACTGGTTGGATCTCCTTGCAGTCCAAGGGACTCTCAAGAGTCTTCTCCAACACCACAGTTCAAAAGCATCAATTCTTCGGTGCTCAGCTTTCTTTATAGTCCCAACTCTCACATCCATACTGGATGACCACTGGAAAAACCATAGCCAGGAAAACTGACCTTTTCCAGTGCTGTGGCCAGTGCTGAGTTTTCCAAATTTGCTGGCATATTGAATGCAGCACTTTCACAGCATCATCTTTTAGGATTTGAAATAGCTCAACTGGAATTCTATCACCTCCACTAGCTTTGTTCGTAGTGATGCTTTCTAAGGCCCACTTGACTTCACATTCCAGGTCTGGCTCTAGGTGAGTGATCACACCATTGTCATTATCTCTGTCGTGAAGATCTTTTTTATACAGTTCTTCTGTGTATTCTTGCCACCTCATCTTAATATCTTCTGCTTCTGTTAGGTCCATACCATTTCTGTCCTTTATTGAGCCCATCTTTGCATGAAATGTTCCCTTGGTATTTCTCATTTTCTTGAAGAGATCTCTAGTCTTTCCCATTCTATTGTTTTCCTCTATTTCTTTGCACTGATCTATCTTAAGATGGTTTGAGCAAATGTCAGGAAGTTAAGACCATCATTCTAGTCCTGGCTCTACCTGTATTTGGGCAAGTAGCTTTTGTATTTAACAGTTGAGAAGACTCAGTTTTTCCTGTGAAATAATGGATTTGGAATTCATAATTTCCAAGATACATCCTAGGATTCAGAGGTAGTAAAATTTAAGACAAAGAAGAGTATGAACATCAAAGTCGTATATTAATTAATTTCTTCACATCTACAAAGTGCTTGGCATTTAGAGGAAGTGGTAAACAAAACAGAAAAGGTCCTAACCCTCTTGGCTTTTAGGCTCAGTGGGAAGACATTCATTTTATGATTGCACAAATAAATATGATTACAAGTTGTTAAATTTTAGAAAAGTAGATAGCACTGTGAAAGAGTATAAGAAGCAGATCTAATTTAGTTAAAAGGTAGATGGATTGAGAGTATTAGGTAGTGTTTATGCATAAATAAAGTGCATATTTTTTGTTAACTTAACCATAACCAATATTATTAGTATAACTATATGGTTGGCGAAGGAAGATGTCAGTTTTCATTCCAGTCCCAAAGAAAGGCAATGCCAAACGATGCTCAAACTACCGCACAATTGCACTCATCTCACACGCTAGTAAAGTAATGCTTAAAATTTTCCAAGCCAGGCTTCAGCAATACGTGAACCATGAACTTCCAGATGTTCAAGCTGGTTTTAGAAAAGGCAGAAGAACCAGAGATCAAACTGCCAACATCTGCTGGATCATTGAAAAAGCAAGAGAGTTCCAGAAAAACATCTATCTTTGCTTTATTGACTATGCCAAAGCCTTTGACTGTGTGGATCACAATAAACTGTGGAAAATTCTGAAGGAGATGGGAATACCAGACCACCTGACCTGCCTCTGGAGAAACCTATATGCAGGTCAGGAGGTAACAGTTAGAACTGGACATGGAACTACAGACTGGTTCCAAATAGGAAAAGGAGTACATCAAGGCTATATATTGTCACCCTGCTTATTTAACTTATATGCAGAGTACATCATGAGAAACGCTGGGCTGGATGAAGCACAAGCTGGAATCAAGATTGCTGGGGGAAATATCAATAACCTCAGATGTGCAGATGACACCACCCTTATGGCAGAAAGTGAAGAAGAACTAAAGAGCCTCTTGATGAAAGTGAAAGAGGAGAGTGAAAAAGTTAGCTTAAAGCTCAACATTCAGAAAAACTAAGATCATGGCATCCAGTCCCATCACTTCATAGCAAATAGATGGGGAAACAGTGGCTGACTTTATTTTTCTGGGCTCCAAAATCACTGCAGATGGTGATTGCAGCCATGAAATTAAAAGATGCTTACTCTTTGGAAGGAAAGTTATGACCAACCTAGACAGCATATTAAAAAGCAGAGACATTACTTTGTCAACAAAGGTCTGTCTAGTCAAGGCTCTGGTTTTTCCAGTGGTCATATATGGATGTGAGCGTTGGACTATAAAGAAAGCTGAGCACCAAAGAATTGATGCTTTTGAACTGTGGTGTTGGAGAAGACTCTTGAGAGTCCCTTGGACTGCAAGGAGATGCAACCAGTCCATCCTAAAGGAGATCAGTCCTGGGTGTTCATTGGAAGGACTGATGTTGAAGCTGAAACTCCAGTACTTTGGCCACATAATGTGAAGCGCTGACTCATTTGAAAAGACCCTGGGGATTTCCCTAGTGGCCCAGTGGCTTAGATGCTGCACAGGGTCCCCCCATTGCATAGGGCCTGGGTTCAGTCCCTGGTCTGGGAACTAGATCCCACATGCTGCAATTGAGCAGCCAAATAAGTAAATACTAATATTTAAAAAAAAAAAAAAACAACAACCCTGATTCTGGGAAAGATTAGTGCAGGAGGAGAAGGGGACGACAGAGGATGAGATGGTTGGATGGCATCACCGACTCGATGGACATGGGTTTGGGTGAACTCTGGGAGTTGGTGATGGACAGGGAGGCTTGCTGTGGTTCATGGGGTCACAAAGAGTCAGACAGGACTCAACGACTGAACTGAACTGAAAGACTTAGCCCACCTCAAAAAAAAAAAAACAAACCTATAAAGACTTTTTTGTATGTATGTGGCTATGATCTCAGGGTCTCTCTTCTAGCCTTGAAAAAGGTCTACACCCCAAAATAAAAGGATTCTGGGAAAATTATATTGATGGTATGAGGGGATATTTCAGTATCTTTTTTTAAGTGAGCTGGATGCTATTATATTATTTGCTTACTTGAATTTGTTCCTGGTTTTAATGCCATTTTAGAGTATCAAATTTATCAAATTTGCTCCTTTTCCAAGAAAGGGAGAGGAATAGACACTACCTTATATAAGAGTGGGGTGACGAATGTACAGGGGTAGTTGGGTCCAGAGGCTTGACCTCCACCGCTACCAGCCACATGTAATGGAATACAGCAGTCCAGAAATCTCACAAGACCTCGGACTCCCAGGCATGAATTCTTCACCATTAGGAAAACCACTAGATGGTGCTCTTCATCACCCCTTCTAATAACACATCTGTTCCACACAGAATACTCGCCTAGCCAAACTTTGGGTTCTAACTAGCTACCTTAAATATTCAGCATAAGAAATGGAATTACGAGAAATCTCAATATGCAGATTGTTTGTATTTATATTCAGTCATTTATTTAGTTACAAAATTATTCCATTTTATATGCCCTTGCCTTGTTATCCACAAGCAGTGTCTTAAGACTTTATTTAGCTTAGCCTCTTCATCTTCTTTTTCAGTCTTTTAATCTGTTTACTCTTCTGATGCTGTGGAAATTCTTTTTTCCACTTCCACCCAACCCCTGACAACTTTTTCTACTCTGTGTAGATTATTTCCAAATAATCTACATGTTATGGTAAAGATAACTGTCTGCCTTGGACAAGATTGTTTAAGGATATATATTTTCATGCCAGAGATACATACTTACAGCCTGACTTCTTAGCCATTTTTCCTCCCTCCATACAAACCCTGTACATCTGTGCATAGATCCTAAGGGCAGGAAGGGCATATTTTCCTACTTAAAGTCTTGTTATGTTTACAAATAATTAGTGCTTTTTCTTCCCCTACGTGTGTGTATGCTAAGTTGCTTCAGTCATGTCGGACTGTTTGCGACCTTATGGACTGTAGTCTGTCAGGCTCCTCTGTCCACGGGATTCTCCAGGCAAGAATCCTGGAATGAGTTGCCATTTCCTTCTCCAGGGGATTTTCCCGACCCAGGGGTTGAACCCGGGTCTCCAGCATTGCGGGCAGATTCTTCACCATGTGAGCTACCAGGAAAGCCCTTTTTTTTTTTCCCCTGTAGATACTGTTTATTCTCCTAAAACTTCATAGATTTACAACTTGGAAGTTGTTTTGTTGTTGTTGTTGTTTTGGTGATTATTACCACAACTTCTCTAGGAGATGTTATTTTTTGCTTTCAGTTTCATCTAAATTAATGCAGTCTTATCTTCTTCCCAGTTAGACTAATACAGCTAAGTTTTACCTTCCCAATAAAATGGCACCTCCCTCTCTAATCTTAGGGAATTTTTAAACTCAAAATCATTATTGTGTTGCATGTTATAGCAAAAAAATAAGAGGAAATGAATATATCATGAAGTTATTTTGTTTTTAAGAAGAAATAATCAAATCGTAGGCATTAAGAGAAAAAAAACCCAAAGATTTTTACTTTCTTTAAAAAAAAAGCAACAAAAAACTTTAGAAAGCTGGGAACCTGTTTTTAAATACCTTATTGAAAGACCAAAATCAACATGTGTTTTTAAAAAATACTCTTAATGGTCTGACTAAATGACAAAGAAATCGTATTAGGAAGTAAGTATTATTAAATAAAAATAATCAAAAGCTGGCCCAAGAGAGAAGAACAAAGAAAATGACAAAGCATATACAAAATGAGAATCTGGATGAGCCAAGGAGGGATCTGAAGACAAGCTAAAGGGATCCCCAAACAAAATTAGTCATCAGTTATTTAAGAAGTTCATAGCTTGAACTCTTATCTCTAGGATTATTGGGACAACATTTGAATAAATGAATTATTTGTATTATTCATTCATCCAACACATTTACTGAATATCTCTTGTACACTAGGCACAGAGTATGTGAAGGTTAAAAAAAAAACCAGATCTCTTATTTCTGTTAGCTTCTTGTTTGGTGGACGAACTCACGATTTAGTTTTGGCTGAAGGTTTCTTACCCACCCTTAATTATTTTGAAATAAATACACTAAATATGCAAAGGATGTTCTAGCTTTACACTGTCCAGTAGTCATATGGTCTGGTGGGAAAACGTAGACAGGTAAACAATTATAGCAAAATAGGTACTGTAGTTAGGCTGTGTTAGGAGTTGCAGTGATATCGCAGAGGAGGGACCTAACCCAACCTTCAGGGTAGTGGACGTCTTCCATAGAAGATGTACGGAATGGTAGGTAGGATAAGTAAGAGTTACCCACTGAAGAAGAAGAGTAAAGATGCTCCAGGAAGAAGGAGCAGAGGTACTGTGGAAAGAGGTGGCGCAAGGAAGTGCAGGTGGTTTGGAATGGAAGAAGTTTAAGGTGCCCCTACAGAAGTGGTAAGAGATCAGTTTAGAGAGATAGGTTATAAAGGACCTTACTTGTCCTACTTTTTTGGGAAGGCGATGGGGAACCAGTGAAAGTTTTCAAACTGTGAAGTGTCACAAATCATATTTACATCTGATATAAATCATCCTGGTGAAAGTGGATGGAGAGATAGCACACAAGAAGCAAAGAGACCAAATAGGAGTGTATTTCCATAATCCAAGCAAGAAATGATGATAGCTTGAATTAAGATAGATACAGATTCAGACTCAAGATATTGTAGAAGGTTAAAAACAACAGGATTGACTGCATCAGAGTTTTAAAGAAGTAAAGAAAAAGATATGAAGTCTATTATCCCTAAGAATCATTTGTGGAAAAGAACTGAGAGCTATAAACTAGTGAATTTCACGTCCATATTGGTTACATAATTAGGAGAGATGGTAAGTAAGATGAGACTGAATACTTAATCAGATTCTGGATCAATGAGTTGAATATCAGGAAATCTGAATTAGCTTGTGATCCTGGACAAATCAATTTAAGTGTTCCTGCCCTTTAAAATTATGAACATGGTGCCTTTAAACTGAGCCTTCAGAGGACTGTTAGAGATATTTCAAAGAGAGTGTCTTTTCTAGCTGCAAGACTTTGTGATCCATCATCTGCATGCCCTGTTTACTAAGATAAGTTACTATAATGATCAAAGACGATGGTATGTGAGAAAGTGCTTTGTAAGCTATAAAGTACTATATAAATTTATGGTACTATTATAATTTTAACACTAAGCTCTTTGGTTTAATGCCAAGCATTGGGGCTTATTAAACTATAGTATTTCGGATAGGAATTGAGAGAGAAGAAAACTGACAGATTATTTTCCGTGTAGAAAAATTCTGGAAGATTAAGTAGATAATAATCGAAGTATAATTGGAATTGAGCTGATTTTTGTGTCTGATATATAAAGTAAGTCTCTTTGTGTTATAGGAAGTCTGTGTGTGTGTGTGTGTGTGTGTATGTATGTATATATGGTGTTGGTAGAAACTAAGCTAACATTTATAGTCTTGGTTAGAGACCACTAGGGATTAGTAGTTAATTGTTACTTGGAAAGAGTAGCCTGAGACTTGCCAAAAAAGCCAACAATATGCTGGATGGTCTTAAGAAAAGAACTTTTTAGATTAAAAAAAAAATCTTTACTTTTAAGGTATTAGAATTTTGGTTGTTATTTTCCAGTTAAGATCTCATGTTACTAAAGAGAGGTAACCCAGTTATCTGGGCCATGGTAGGCGGTGATGGGGTTGCACCAGTATGAAACTCTTCTTTTTCTTTTCTGGCTAGGCCAGGTCTTAGTTATGGTACATGGGAAATTTGAGCTTTGTTCCAGCATTCGATTTTTAGTTGCAGCATGCACACTCTTAATTGTGGCGTGTAGGATCTAGTTCCCTGACCAGGGATAGAACCCAGGCCCCCTGCATTGGGAGCTCAGAGTCTTAGCCAACTAGACCACAAGGGAAGTCCCAAAGTTTTCTACTTTCCATTGTATGAAAAGACAGTGATGTGAGTAAATTATACTAAACAGTGAAAAGTATGGTTAGATTTGCTGAATGAATCTTAGTTTTCCAGAAATAGGGGGCCTGAGGAAGGTGAATATAGTCACCTATCTAATGGGCATTGCTACTTAGTACCTATCAGAGAACCAGGAAGTAGGAAGGAAAATGGTGTAACTCTGAGTAACTAAAAGGTGCATATACTCAAAGGCACATATAAACTCATTCACATTACTTGTGGGAGAGGATCCTGTTCAGGCTATATTTTCTCTTCCTTTAGATGCTATTCTAGTACAATTAGCTGACTTACCTGCTCAAGAAGATTATAGGTGACATAATAAGAGATGAGTGAGAGAGGAGGGAGTAAGAATTTATGTTAAAACTGTAAGAGAGAAGGCAGAAAATTATAAAATATGGACATAAGAACTTAACACAGCATTCTGAGCTATTAAATGTAATAGAAAACAACTGTTAATATCATAGCAGCCCTGGGAATTTATTGTGTAGAATAAAAATTGTTCTTAATGGTTATCAATGAGGAGAATTAAGAAAAGTTTAAATAGTATTTAGTATTATTTTTTAAAAAGACATGGAAAGAATTATGATGCAGTTTAAAATTTTAGGAAAAAGTGCTTATTATGAAAAAAAGTTTTGATGCTTAAAGTAAAAATGATCATTAACTTTACAACATGAACAATAAAAACTTAATTTGAATTCTTCATTCTCCAAAAATGCCAAATAAATTAAGCTGTTCTAAACTTTCATATATTTATGGTTTTTAATTGTTGATTTTGAGCTTTTCTAAACTATATTTCACATAGAAAATAAGAATTATTTTTGTTATTCCAAAATGTATATAAAAATTTTTGTGGTTTCTAAAATACTGGCTCAGATAAATTCACAAGTGGAAAATTTGCAGTACTTTCTAAGAAAACTCAGGTATTAGTGGGGAGGGCAAAGGTGGCAGACATTCATATTCTTATCAGAGAAGCATGTGTGTAAAATGATAGGGTCTTTTTAATGAGCCACAAGGCTTTTGTTTTCAGAATAACTAGTATTGAGATTGTCTTCAAATAACAACAAAGCTGTGTTACTAGTATTAATTTTTTGTAAGTACAAAAATTTTTTGAAAGAGATTCCCTGGTGGTCCAGTGGGTAGGACTTAGTACTTTCACTGCAGTGGCCTGGGTTTAATCACTGGTCTGGAAATTATGATCTCTAACTGTGCGGCTTGGCACTTTCAAAATATTTTTTGTCTAAAGATTTTAAGAAATCTATCTCATGAAATCTAATTTTTAAGATATCCCTAGTTTTTAAAGAAGTGGGATTCCTTTATGGAAAAAAATTATTTGAAAGAAAGACATTCCTGCATCATCCTCATTTTGCTAATTTGAACATTTTACCTGTATGTTGCTTTCTTACATGGCTGCCATTGTTGCTGTTAGCTAGAAGTAGGATTTTATAGAGCATATTCCATAACAAAGCAGATGTTTTGAAATATTTTGATAACCATGCCATGGGTATAGTTTCAAAATGCTGCCATAATCATTCACCTAAGGCTAAAAAGAGTCAAAAAACATTTCATGATTGAAGTATATCATTACCCTTGAACTTCTGTGGGATAACCATTTAAAATTTATTGTAATTAATGATTTAGAGTAATTAAATGGCAGATTAGAAGTTTAAAATGATTGAAATATTTGTGGTAATGGGTGTAGAGAACATTCTTAGTGGTGAAATTGAAGGTTATAAATAGTCTTTATTTGAAATGATTACTTGTAAATATTATAATATATTTTTAATGAGTAGAAATTAATTTAGTGCTTAAACCCTTGTATATTTTGTAATTTTGTTTATATATATATATATATTTTTTTTTTTAAATAGTGTTTGCCAGCTCTGAGCCGGTGCCAGGATTCCAAGGGGATACCCTGCAACTTGCATTTATTGACCTCAGACAAGTAAGATGTAATAATGTACTTTTCATTTATTGCTTTCTACCTCTTGCCTTTTTCTTTTCTTTTCTTTTCTTTAATGCTACAGGAATGCTTGTTTTTGCCTCGAAACAACTTTTCTTTAGAGAAAAGTTTAGGTGTTTGGTCCTTCTCTCTGAACCTGTATCCATTCAGTGTCTCAACCTCATAGGGCATTCTTGTTGGTGAATATTTAATTTAGTTGTTATTAGCAAAGCACATGACTAAATACTAACTTTATACTTTGGTTTATTGATACTTTAAGTTCTTAATGATTTCATGGTCATATATGAAAATTTGGTAGTATAACATTAGTGTTAGGACCCAAATTAAGTATAAATTATTATAACCTAAAAAGGAATCCCTTGATTAAAATGTTGTCAGTGTAAAGAATGCTATTTTTATAGTTTTTCTGTATGCCTCCATAAAGAAGGATAAAACTAAATTTTGAAGGTAATTAATTATGTGGTGGTGGTGACGTTTACATAAATCTTTTGCAGTCATATAACTAAATATAATGACAAATGTGATGATTTTTAAATCTATTCATTTTACTGCTCTTTAACTTCTCTACTATATTGTCATTTTCTTTATTTTCTCCATATTACCTTGTCCCATCTCCCTCATAATTTTTCTTCTTATGCTCTTCTTCCTCTTTCCCCCTCCTTTTTCTTTCTTAATCCCAGGATTAAGGTGTTTAATCAAGCTGAGATTGCAAGAGTGTAGAGGAGGGATAAATCCAAGTAAGAGGGCTCAGGAGTGTTAGGATTGACAACAGGAGTGACTGCTGCCTTTGGCAAGAAGAACCAGATGAAGATAGAATTAAATATCAGTCTCTTAATGCTCCCATCTTCTTTGAGGGGTGGAGATAACTGGAGATGAGGTTCCACCATTGGTATGAATAAACTCTTCCACAGTGATGTTAAAGAGCTCTGATTTCAATAAATGTTTGAACATAGAGCTGATTTTGCTCATTCCAAGCCAATGTTCAATAAGTATTTATGAACTACTAGATACTAATTATTTGGAGAGGGGAGATGTGGTTAAAATCCACACAAAAGTAATATTAGAGATAGTTCCATCCTTATGGAGCTTAACACTCCTTTAGAGAATCACAGTCTGGCTAGGAATACTTATATGACAGTGAGTCGTGTGGAAATAACTCGTATTTCAAGTCAGGTTTAGAAGGAAATTAGAAAAGCCATTCCTGTTGCCCAATTATAATCTGTAAATTACTGAACATATAAAATATAATCATTTATTTCTGTTTACAGTCAGCACTCGTGTATTATGCCAAACAAGGAATACTGTTATGAGTGACCTAGATCTATAGATGGTTAGCTACCTAGATCTGTAGATGGTTTTAGCTTTACTAAGTTGGGGAAGATAGTAGAAAATGAAGAAAGTGGATTCTGAACTTCCATTTCAGTTTACCAGAAGATATTCTTACTATTGATGGTAGATCTATTTTCTTCACAAGTAGTTACCTTTGTTGCTGTCCTCCTGCTCCTAGTAAGATTATATGGAAAACTGAGTCCTTTGATATTTATTGTTTACCATTTTTTCAGTTTTATATGAATTTTATGCTGTTCTGGTTTATGATCTCATGTAGGATTGTAGATAGGATCACATAATTTTTTAAAAAATTTTCTTGGAGTATAGTTGACTTACAATGTTATGTGAGTTTCAGGTGTACAGCAAATTGTTTCAGTTATACACGTGCATATATTCATTCTTTTTCAGATTCTTTTCTGATATAGGTTATCACAGAATTTTGAGTAGAGTTCCCTGTGCGGTACTACTATGGGGCTTCCCTGGTGGCTCAGATGGTAAACAAACCATCTGCAAAGCTGGAGACCTGGGTTTGATCCCTGGTTTGGGAAGATCCCCTGGAGGAGGGTATGGCAACCCACTCCAGTATTCTTACCTGGAAAATCTCTGACAGAGGAGCCTGGCGATGGGGTTGCAAAGAGTCAGACACGACTGATCGACTAAGCACAGCACACAGCATACTACTATACTACTATATAGTAGTGTGAGTGTGTTAATCCCAAACTCCTGATTTATCCATCTTCTCCACACTCCCCCTTTGGTAACCATAATTTAGTTTTCAATCTCTGTAAGTCTGTTTTTGTTTTGTAAGTAAGTTCATTTGTGTCATTTTTTTAAAATTAGATTCTACATATGAGTGATTTCACATGGTATTTGTCTTTTTCTGTCTAACGTACTTAGTATGGTAAGTCCATCCATCCCTAGGTCCATCCATGTTGCTGTAGGATCACATAATTTATAATGCTTTTGGCAAAGATTCTGTTCCTTGATTTGTCCAGACAGGTGGTTGGTTCATAGCAGATTAAAACTGATCCTAGGTACTTTCTTCCTTCAAACAATCATCATTTGACAGCAAAAAAATTCTCTTTACAAGCATATAGCCCACTAGGGAATTGTTATGAAAGCATACTTATAAATATTAATAAACATTTCAACTCTTTTTGGTTGATTTACTTATCAGGTATGTGCACTTAAAGGCACAAGTCCAGATTGACATTTCCTCATCAAGGTAATTTCTTGAAGAAATTTTAAGTGAATAAAAAAAGTCTGTTCTAAAACATTTAGAATTCTGACATTAGAATTCTAAAACATTTAGAGTTACAAGTACATAGAACTGTTAAAAGATTAATATAGAAATAACCAGTTAATATAAAAAACAATTTTAAAGTATGGTAGTTAGTATGCAGTGAAAGTGAGTAGTGGATAGAAAATTTTGATGAGCTAGCTTTTTATGTATTAATTTTTCTAGTCTTAAAAGAGGCTTAAAATTATTTCCCCTGATTATTAATGTTAACATTTAATCATACTTTCTTCTTGTACTTATCTGTTCTAAAACAAAGTGCAACTAATTCTTTAAGTACAGGACCATGGTGATATAACATTAATTTTATGATTTCAGAGGCGTGGATTTAATAATAACTTGATAATGATAGTTATTTTTCACCTATATTTGTTTTTCAGATTAACTTACAAATAGTTTACTGGTAAAATTCTAGGTATGGAAATTGGCCAAAAATAAAATTAGTCTTGAAAACTTTAATCTCATATAAAGTGATATAATTTTTTTATCAGTGTCAGTAATTATTTAAATAAGGATGCCTTAAAGTTTCAGTAGTGTTATGTTCCTGCCATCATAAAGATATTTCATAGCAGCATATTATTTTAACACTTTTATGTAAAGTAGTATATCACCAAACATAGAGAGGGTGCTAACACTTTTATTTACATTTCAGTTGAATTTCTGCACTTTTCCTTCTTTTTTTCGTGGCCTGTGATCCGTTTCTGTCTTAATAGGGCAGCTGACAGTTCTTTTCAAGTGTACTTAGAAAGGCAAAAGAGCCCTTTTCATAGTACTTATAAGAGGTCATGCTTCTGTCTTTCAGTTTGAATTTGATACTGCTTCATGAATTGTTGGGTATGAAAGATTAGGAAGTAGGTCCAGTGGTCAAATTTTACCTGCCCACCCGGACTTTGCCCTGAGGTCAAACTCCTGATACTTGCTGTTCTGAATAGAGGAGTTGATGACAAGTATGAGCTGATACAAGGGGAAAGTTAGAACCATATCAAAGCTGAAGGCAAGAGAATTGGGACTCAATGAGAGACTGTAGCTAAAAGATGGATCATCAGAATTGCCCTCTTCTAAAGAAAAGGAAATAGCTGACCTGTGAGTGAAAAGACTTTATCATCCTGCCAATCACATGCTTGCTAATGGAAGCCAGTTATCTCAACAACATTTTAAGACCTACTGACCCAGTAGACAGTGTGGAGGATTAGCAGTACTGGTACTGTCTTATGTGAGTATCCTTCCTCACTCAATTTTAAATGTGCTGTTTGAACATGATTTGTCTGTGTATACTTTTTTAGTAAGTAAAGCCTACCATCCTTCTACCCCCAGTTCTGAAATGGAGTCACTAAATGATGACGGACTTTGATACACTTGTGTGTATCTGTTTTCTTTTACAAAGACCGTGTCTTTTGTTAAATATAATCTTTCAAATGGATTACAAAAGAATTTCAAAATATGTAAAATGAAAACCTTAAAAATTTTAAATATTTTTATTATAAGATTTTTTATATAATATATAGTATTTAGTAATACATTTTAAAATAACTCATTCTTAATACATAGCAAAATTTCACTAAATGTCACTGAAAAAAGAGGTGTCCCATATAACTGAATTTCCCAGGAAACTAAATATTAGTGTTTAATCACTAAAACTTTTAAAATGTAGCCAAGTTAGTGGGAAACTTTAAAAATATATCTCTTACCTTCATAGCTTCTTATTGAGCATAATTCTCACAGTAGACTGAGCATTCATGGCTCACTAATAATCCTAATACCAAATCCTCTTTACTTGGTCCTATTTCACTTTGTGATAAATTAGACTGGCAAGATATTATTGCTACATCTGACAATATCTTGATAATCCTTCAGATAATAGGGAGAGGTTGAGGTAGGTTAGATGATAATGCAGTTAGATAGGTTTGAAGCTAATAAAACAATCTCTTCCCCAGAGAATGTTGGCTAATGTATCATTATCACCCTCAATCAATATGTCCTGAAGTGTCTTTCCAGGAACACTGATTTCTCAAGATGAGAAAAGACGTCTTTAAAAAAGAGTCTAAGTCAGCTAAGTTTAGGAAACACTTTATACTCTAATCTCTTCTTAAAAATTTACCATGTGCATTAGAATTGTAAGGACTGAGAAATGGTTTGGTAACCCAACATTACCTAAACTCCTCACAGAATACATCCCTTGCTAATTTGGAGTTGTATTACGTGAACATACTTTGGGAAATGCTGCTTTAAGTCAAGATTCTGGCAACACCTTCTTGATGTCTGTCTTTGACAGTTTGGGATGAGCATATTTTTAAAATGATGACTTGGATAAATACATAGAAGACAGAATCAAAGTGCTCTCCATAGACTTGAGTGATAAGCCAAAGCCAACAAAGTTACATTTAGCAAGAAAAATATTGAGTGCTCTATTTAACTTTTTTAAAATTAAATTTTTAAAAACACAGAATGTGGTAAATCTGACTTTTATTATGAAAAAGATCTGGTTGTTTTAGTTAACCTCCAAATGAACCAGCAGTATGCTGGGAATTCTTAGACTGCATTAATGAATGTGTGATATTTGGGTTAAACTACTGTGATTTGTGGCTGTTAAGACTGTGCTTTAAGTATTGCATGATTTGAGAACACATAAGAGAGAATTACAAGGGTAGTGAGAGATCGGATGCCTTGTCATATGAAGAGCCTTTAAAGATGTGATACTAGGGGACTTGCAGCGGTCCAGTGGCTAAGACTCTGTGCTTCCACTGCAGGGGCCATAGGTTTGATCTCTGATTGGGGAACTAAGATCCCACATGCCGTGTGACTAAAAGAAAAAAAATCTGGGAATATATAGTCTAAACCCTTAGAGAGGTATCTTTTTGTAGTGAAAATCAAATACGTGGTTCTTATTAGCCTATATTTGAGTCATTTTCTATACCATTTTCTGCTGCCTATTATAGTTCAGCTCAGTTCAATTGCTTAGTTGTGTCTGCCTCTTTGGACCCCATGAACTGCAGCACTCCAAGCTTCCCTGTCCATCACCAACTCCTGGAGCTTACTCAGACTCGCATCCATCAAGCTGGTGATGCCATCCAACCATCTCATCCTCTGTCCTCTTCTCCTCCTGCCTTCAATCTTTCCCAGTATCAGGGTCTTTGCCAGTGAGTCAGCTCGTCTCATCAGGTAGCCAAAGTATTAGAGTTTCAGCTTTAGCATCAGTCCTTCCAATGAATATTCAGTACTAATTTCTTTTAGGACTGACTGGTTTGATCTTCTTGCAGTCCAAGAACTCTCAAGAGTCTTCTCCAACACCACAGTTCAAAAGCATCAGTTCTTTGGTACTCAGCTTTCTTTGTGGTCCAACTCTCACATCCATACATAACTATTGGAAAAACTATAACTTCGACTAGACAGACCTTTGTTGGCAAAGTAATGTCTCTGCTTTTTAATATGCTGTCTAGGTTGGTCATAGCTTTTCTTCCAAGGAGCAATAACCCTATGCCATAAAAATTACAATTTTTCTTTTCCTATATAGGATTAGATTCCATTTTCAAGTATTTTATTTCTGGCAAAATAGGGAAAAGAAGAGGGATCATTCCTCTGAACTGTGTGTAGAGAATGTAAGAGAGAATTCTCATTGTGTAAGATATATTTGGAACTCACAGCACTTTTCAGATAAATGTTTTATTGAAATATAACATATATTCAAACAACTCATAGGTGTACTGTTGCCAATTTTTGACAAAGTGAATACATCTCTTTAACACCCAGATTGAAAAGAACAACTTCACTAGGAAGTACCTCGAAAGAGACCACCACCCTTCACTGCACTTCTCCCTCTCAAAGGATAATAACTATAGTGATTTCTAACACCACAGATAAATTTTGTCTGATTTTGAACTTTGTATACATGGAATCAGGACTTCCCCAGTAGCTCAGTTCGTTAACAATTTGCCTGCAATGCAGGTTCGATCTCTGGGTGGGGAAGATCCCTTGGAGAAGGAAGTGGCAACCCACTCCAGTATTGCCTGAAAAATCCCATGGACAGAGGAGCCTGATGGCCTACAGTCCATGGGGTCGCAAAGGGTCAGGTACAACTGAGTGTCTAAGCATATAGGCATATATATGTGGAATCATGTACTACTCACTTTTTGGTTCTGTCTTCTTTTGCTCAGTATTATGTTTGTGAAATTTATCCATGCTGTTACATGTAGCTGTGGTTCATTCATTCTCTTTGCTATGTAGTCTGCTGCTGCTGCTGCTAAGTCGCTTCAGTCGTGTCCGACTCTGTGCGACCCCATAGACGGCAGCCCACCAGGCTCCCTTCTCCCTGGGATTCTCCAGGCAAGAACACTGGAGTGGGTTGCCATTTCCTTCTCCAATGTGTGAAAGTGAGAAGTGAAAGTGAAGTCGCTCAGTCGTGCCGACTCTTAGCGACCCTGTGGACCACAGCCTACCAGGCTCCTCCATCCATGGGATTTTCCAGGCAAGAGTACTGGAGTGGGGTGCCATTGCCTTCTCCGAGTCTACCATTATATAAAAATGCAGTAATTTATACATTGATGGGGATATGAATTGATTCCAGTTTTACTGTTATAAATTGTGCTAACATGACATGCTATTGCATGTCTTTTGATGAATGTGGACATGTTTTTGTTGAGGTATTTTACCTCGGAGTGGAATTGCTGTGTCAGGGGGATAGGTTTATAATCAGTTATAATAGATACTGTGAAGCAGTTTTCCAAAGCAGGAGTACTAGTTCATACTTCATACTTCAGCCAGCAGTGTAGAAGAGTTATTTTTGCTCTGCATCCTTGCTATCACTTGATATTAGTTGTCTTTTCCTTTTCAGGCTTTCTAGTGGGTATTAAATACTTTTACATTGTGGCTTTAATCTGCATTTCCTTGATAAGTTATGAAATTGAACTCCTTTTCATTTATCTGTTGTCTCAATATCCTCTTTTGTGAATAACCTTTTCAAGTTTTTCCCATTTATTTTTCAATTGGATTGTCTACTTCTTACAGATTTCTAGAAGTTCTTTGTATATTTTGACTATTAGTCCTTTCTCAAGTGTGTGTATTGCAGGTATCTTCTGCTCTGTGTTGTCTGTTAACTCTTACTGATGGCTTTTGTTAAATAAAAGCTCATGATTTTAATGAAATCCAATTTATCATTTTTTTCCTTCATGATTAATCAGTTCTTTTCATGGTTCAATTTAAGAAGTCTTTACCTACCCCTGAAATTGTAAATGTTTTTTTCTAAAAGTTTTATTGTTTTACCATTCATATTTAGGTTTACAGTGCATCTGGAATTGATTTTTGTGCATAGTATAGAGTGTAAGGTTCAAGATTCATTATGTTCCATATGTTATCCAGTTGACCCAGGACGATTTAGTGAAAAGAATTGGCTCTCATAGCCAATTAATTTCAAATTAATTTGGCTCTCATAGCCAAATTAATTTCAATGTAAATTAATTATAAAACACAAGACTTTGAAACATAAATGATATGTATTTCTAATATACAAGTAACATGGGTTCAGTTGTCTCCCAGTTAACTGTATGCTTATACTTCATGATTCATGCCATACCTCATTAGGAAATTAGTTATAGGGCTGAGGTTTTAAAATAGCAGCCTAACTATATCCCTACCACATCAAAGGTATTTTTAAAAATAAAGCAGTTCTGGAGCAAGTATTCATAACAATACAGGTAACATAAAAGAAAAAAGCAAAGCGATAAGCCATGAAGATAAGAATTGTGCCTTTTTGGTTCACTACTGTACATCTATTGCTTAACGCTATTCCTGGCACATAGTAAACAATCAGTAAATGTTGACTAAGGTGAATGCAAATTATTCAGCTATAGTAAAAAATATTTTTGGTGTGTTCAGTTCAGTTCAGTCGCTCAGTCGTGTCCGACTCTTTGCGACCCCATGAATCGCAGCATGCCAGGCCTCCCTGTCCATCACCAACTCCTGGAGTCCACTCAGACTCATGCCCATCGAGTCGGTGATGCCATCCAGCCGTCTCATCCTCTGTCTTCCCTTTCTCCTCCTGCCCCCAATCCCTCCCAGCATCAGGGTCTTTTCCAATGAGTCAACTCTTTGCATGAGGTGGCCAAAGCATTGGAGTTTCAGCTTTAGCATCAGTCCTTTCAGTGAACACCCAGGACTGATCTCCTTCAGGATGGACTGGTTGGATCTCCTTGCAGTCCAAGGGACTCTCAAGAGTCTTCTCCAACACCACAGTTCAAAAGCATCAATTTTTCGGTGCTCAGCTTTCTTCACAGTCCAACTCTCACATCCATACATGACCACTGGAAAAACCATAGCCTTGACCAGAGGACCTTTGTTGGCAAAGTAATGTCTCTGCTTCTTAATATGCTATCTAGGTTGGTCATAACTTTCCTTCCAAAGAGTAAACGTCTTTTAATTTCATGGCTGCAGTCACCATCTGCAATGATTTTGGAGCCCAAAAAAATAAAGTCTGGCACTGTTTCCACCATCTCCCCATCTATTTCCCATGAGGTGATGGGACCAGAATCCATGATCTTAGTTTTCTGAATGTTGAGCTTTAAGCCAACTCTTTCACTCTACTCTTTCACTTTCATCAAGAGACTTTTTAGTTCCTCTTCACTTTCTGCCATAAGGGTGGTGTCATCTGCATATCTGAGGTTATTGATATTTCTCCCAGCAATCTTAATTCCAGCTTGTGCTTAGGTATTACCAAATATTCCTAATTTGGTATTAGGAATTGGGATACTCCATATAAATTAATGTTCCCTATAAAAAACATACTTTAAAAGAAATAAAATTTTCTTTACTATTTCAGTTATTTTTCATGGGAATAGTTCTAAAAAATACATGACACATTTTTCTGCCTTCTCATGTAAAACTGTAAGCATTACAAACACTTCTTGATTTCTCTTGGTCATTTAGGGATACTAAAAGAAATGTTGTCATTGTTCCAAAACCAACTGTTCTTTTACGGAGAAAGAAATATTTTTAGCAGGGGAATTATAGGAATTTAGACAAAGGCAGTATATGCCTTAATTGAGCAATCAACAATGACTAAATATAAACTAGAACTTAAATAAAGCAACATTTCCTAAACTTCTGTTATTTGGAACAGTGAGTCATGAAGAAAGTAGGTTATAGTCAGTTAATTTTAGGAAATCCTGAATATTGTGTTCCTCTCTTGTAAATTCACAATTTTATTAGCACATTGAAGGCTTTGAGAGTCCTATAGTTAAGGTGTATCCCTCCCTCCCACCACCACCACCAGACTTGTTTAAGTACAAAATACTTTTTAAAAAAAAAATCTCTTGGGACTTCCCTGGTGATTCCATAGCTAAGACTCCTCACTCCCAATGCAGAGGACTCAGGTTCGATTGCTGTTCAAGGAACTAGATCCCATGTGCCACAACTAAGAGTTTGCATGCCAAAACTGAAAGATCCTGCATGCCGCAGCTAATACGTTGTGCAACCAAATAAATAAATGGAATATTCTTTTTTAAAAAAGAGAAAGAGCAGAGAATCCAAGTATGAATCCACACAAATATAGTGTTTAAAAAAAAAATCTCCTACTGTCCTGCAAATCAGTGCTCTATAACACAGTTTGAAAACACTGAATTACCTGGACTGCTGCAATGTGTTAATCTATGGATTTCTAGAACTATGTTCTGGTTAAAACAGAAGCCTGTGAAAGCAAATAGGTAAGCCTTTTAGTAGATAGATGAAATTTAAATATTAAAACACAGATAATACAAAAATGATGAAAAATAGTAGAAAACTTTCAAAAATAATTTGTCGAACTTCCTTTTTTAAAAAAAACATTCAGATAATTTTATGAAGAATGGTAATTACTAGAGGATTAATGCTGCTTAGCTTTAGTAAACCAGTCAGTCAGTCATACAGAATAACTTGTTTTTTAAGAAGAATGAAACGGTAACACAGGATTGCTTGTGAAGAATGAAGAGATTTAAGAGGGAAATTAAAATACCAGCTCATATGGAGTTCAGATCCTTACAGTTGTCACATTCCTTAGTGAATCATCAAGGCTATTGTTATTGAGCCACTGTATGCATACTTGGAGAGAAATAAAGAATATATTTGCTACTTTTTTTTCCTCCATTACTAATGCACTGTAAATGAGATGAGAAAATTTTGAAAGAGAGGTATTTTGATAAAATAATCAAGTTCTACATTTTGTTTGTTGTGAAGAACATCTCCTGGGTTGCCATTTCCTTCCCCAGGGATTCTTCCCAACCTAGGGATTGAACCCACATCGCCTGTATCTCCTGTATTGACAGGCAGATTCTTTACCACTGTGCCACCTGGGAAGCAAATACATTTGAAGTGACTTTTTTCGAGATAACTGTACCTTTCCTTAAGACAGAAAACCCTAATACCTTCCAAATTAAGAATCTTAACGCCAAAATGTCACAAAGAAAATAGTATTACTACTTAGTGGTACTAAAAATGTAATGAAAACACTTCTGTGAGTCCTTTAAAGGACTTTAAATGTTCTCAGTTTACACATTATGTTTGTGGGTATGTGTCCTCAGTTGTACTCTGCAACCCCGTGGACTGTAGTCACATTAACTTAACCATAAGCACCTTCAGATACAAAATAGAGAAGAGTTAGGGAAACAAAAGCTGCTTTATTCAGTTTGTCTCTCTCCCCAATCACCAAGTCCTCCCTGGCAGCCAAGGAGGACGTGTACACCTAAAAAAACTTTTACCATCCATCACTTCTTTGATCTGACTTAATTTAAAGACTATGTTTTTTAAAAGTAATTTTGTGACCCTGCATATGCATCTTTTATTAATGGTACCCAGGGAAGATTCTCTGCCTCCCAGAAGAGTCAATGGACATTCTGAATTCTGAATATAAGCCGATTCCTTTTAGTTTGCTTTTTTTTTTTTAACATTATCAATTTCTAAAACTTGACTATCCATATCCTGAGCCAGTGTGACTTCATATACTTGGAACAGGAGTATAGTGCATGCCGTTTTTTAAAAAAGTAGCTCATAAAACCCCTCTTCCCTTCGCAGATTTGTTTTCTTACTTGCATATGTCATCAACACACATGCCATTTTCTTTCATGATAAACTCCAAATCTGGACTTCTCAATACAATAACCTGCATGAGGTAACTCAACAGCCCATTAGCCCTGACTATTATAGCCCTGACTATTACAGATTTGACTGATTTGACTGTTCTTATATTCTACCACTTTGTAGACAGATCTGTTAGGAATGATTTGAAGCTTTTTATTATTTTTATTGTTTCCTTAAGCATTCAACTCCATGAGCAGGAATTGGTTATAACATAGATTGCATTGCATAAAGGTCCTTATGTGCCTTTAGATCAGGGATTCTAACCTGGGGATCATAGGTTGGTTTAGATTTATGCAAAATCTTTTCTATATGTGCATATTTCTGAGAACAGGGTCCAGTATTTTCAATAGATTCACAAAGGCATCATATGTGACCTAACAGCAGTTATCTCATCACCACTGCTCCAGGGAAACTGAAAACTGAGCATGCACACACACCTTAAGACACCTTTGGAACAGGAAGTGCATAAGTAAATTAAACATTTGTTAGTGAAATCCTAGAAGTATTTGTAGTAAAAGGCATTATGTATGTATGGATTGTCATTTATTTATTTACTAATTCATTTATTCAACAAGTGTTTATTGAGTGCCTTCTATAGCCAGCTACTGGGTAAACAATTGAACAGCAGGCAATAAAAGAGCTCCACAACCTGAGAGATGAGTTAGCTAGTATCACAGATGATAAAGTTGAAGATAAAGACTGTTCGATTCACGTGTAAATCTATGGCTGATTCATATCAATGTATGACCAAAAATAAAAAAAAAATAATAATAAAACTAATGATAGCAAGTTAAAAATAAATAAATAAATCAGTATGCCTTTAAAAAAAAAAAAAAAGACTGTTCGATTCAGAAAGGTGTCTTGGCTAATAGGATGGAAATTAAGGAGTGTAGAAAGAAAGCCATTGAAGAATCCAAATGGTGTGCTGAGGAGGACATTATCGTAGAGGAAATCATCTAATATGATGGATTCCTCCTTCTCTTAATAACTACTGTGTGCCATTGGGAAACTGTTTCCTGAACTATTTGAATGATTTAGTGAAATCTGTGTGGGAAAATGGTGTATAATTTACTTATGGGAGAGATCTTTTTCATGGCATGCTTAATCTTTGTTGCTAAAATTAGTGCATTGTGTGAAACTTGCATTGTAGGGATCATTAGTTGATTGAGTGAGCAGTTACCATCTCTTTGAATATACTATACTTCATCAGGGTGATGGCAAGACTGGTGTGCCAGCTCTGTATCATGTTAAACTATGAGTGTAGTTCCTTTTAATAATATTGTTTAATAAGGGAAGTACCCTGAGAACCCCCCTCTCTGTTCTCATTACCATTCTCACCTAATTTCTTCTATCCTTTTCTATCCTTTTCTACATAGTCTGACAATCTCTCTCTAACGTGCCCTCAAATGGTTATAAAATTTAGGAAAGAAGTTCAAATGTACTTCACCAGAGAAAGATAGGAGAAAACTGATAAATATATACTTGTGTTTGACTCAAATTGAAGCAACTTTGGTTTCTACCTAAAGGGACATGAACGAGCCTTGGAAGTTATGAAGGAATTGTTAGGCCATAATTCTTGCCTTGGAGACTGGGTGTCTGCCAAGACTTTACTTTGAAATTTCTGTCTTCTGTTACTAATCTTGAGGCATCATAACATACAATTCTTTTGCCACTAGTCCAGTTTATTCTTTTATGATGAGGAAGAAGGCACTTTTAAATAACAATTATTTCCACTATAATTAAACAAATCTTCTTTTGTTTGCATTATATTTGTTACTATATTGTATACACATTCTGCTTGCTTAAACATGCCCCTCTGACTACTTCACAGGAACTTTCTTTAGAAGTTTTAAAGTCTTTGACTTCTTAAAGTATTAATGGGATTTGCCAAAGTTGTAGTATCCAAATGCTTGACTAGATATAGTAGCAGGACAACAAGCTTGTTCACACAGCTCCTCCAGCAAGCATTTTTCCCTTAGACAATCCTAAATTCATTTGAAGTGCCAAAGAATTAAAGGAAGACATTTTGGGGGCTTACTTCTGAATATAACAAGATCAGACATCTCTCAAAGTTTACCTGTAAGGTCCAGATATTAGAAAAGTATGCTGCCCTTTGGGAGAGCTTAGATTAGGAAGGATTAGGCTGTACCTGAATAGCTTTTGCCTTTCAGTGTTGTAATACTGGTGCCTTACAGTTTATGCACTTAACTAGGTATGGAGTTTTATGCCCATATCTTCTTCAGTTATTGATACAAATTTTAAGCTAATAGATTTTTGTGATTATATTTAAGGGTAAAGGTTTGGAGCTATTTTGTAGTTTTGGGAAATTGCTCTCTAAATGATTTTTTGAAAGCAAGGGGAAAAAAATAAATAGCATAATAATTACAAAAATAATACATGTTCATGGTTCTTTTTGGTTTTTTAAGTAATTACAAATTTATAAGAAGTTACAAATACAGCTGAGAGAGGTCCTATGTATACTTCACCCAGCTTCCCCAATGGTAAGTAATGTTTTGTATAGTTATCTGGAATGGGAAGTCAAGTGGGCCTTAGGAAGCATTGCTACAAACAAAGCTAGTAGAGGTGATGGAATTCTAGTTGAATTATTTCAAATCCTAAAAGATGATGCTATGAAAGTGCTGCACTCAATATGTCAGCAAATTTGGAAAACTCAGCAGTGGCCACAGTACTGGAAAGGTCAGTTTTCATTACAGTCCCAAAGAAGGGCAATGCCAAAGAATGTTCAAACTATCGCACAAGTGCACTCATCTCACACACTAGCAAAGTAATGCTCAAAATTCTCCAAGCCAGGCTTCAACAGTACATGAACTGTGAACTTAAGATGTTCACGCTAGATTTAAAAAAGGCAGAAGAACCAGAGGTCAAATTGCCGACATCCGTTGGATCATCGAAAAAGCAAGAGAGTTCCAGAAAAATATCTACTTCTGCTTTATTGATGACACCAAAGGCTTTGACTGTGTAGATCACAACAAACTGTGGAAACATCTTAAAGAGATCAGAATAGCAAACCACCTTACCTGCCTCCTGAGAATTATGTATGCAGATCAAGAAGCAACAGTTAGAACCGGACATGGAACAACAGACTGGTTCCAAATTGGGAAAGGAGTACATCAAGGCTATGTATTGTCACCCTGCTTATTTAACTTATGTGTAGAGTGCATCATGCTGGGCTAGATCCAGATTGAAGCACAAGCTGGAATCAAGCTTGCTGAGAGAAATATCAATAACCTCAGATATGCAGATGATACCACCCTTATAGCAGAAAGTGAAGAGGAGTTAAAGAGCCTCTTGATGAGAGTGAAAGAGGAGAGTGAAAAAGCTGGCTTAAAACTCAACATTCAGAAAACTAAGATCATGACATCCGGTCCTATCACTTCATGGCAAGTAGATGGGGAAACAATGGAAACAGTGACAGACTTTATTTTCTTGGGCTCCAAAATCACTGCAGTTGGAGACTGCAGCCATGAAATTAAAAGACGCTTGCTCCTTGGAAGAAAAGCTATGACCAACCTAGACAGCATATTAAAGAAGCAGAGACGTTACTTTGCTGACAAAGGTCCGTCTAGTCAAAGCTGTGGTTTTTTCAGTAATCATTAATGGATGTGAGAGTTGGACCATAAAGAAAACTAAGCACCAAAGAATTGATGCTTTTGAGCTGTGGTGTTGGAAAAGACTCTTGAGAGTCCCTTGGACTGTAAGGAGATCAAACCAGTCAATCCTAAAGGAAATCAGTCCTGAATATTCATTGGAAGGACTGATGCTGAAGCTGAAAGTCAAACACTTTGTCTATCTGATGCGAAGAACTGACTCATTGGAAAAGGCCCTGATCCTGGGAAAGATTGAAGGCAGGAGGAGAAGGGGACGACAGAGAATGAGATGGTTGGATAGCATCACCGACTCAATGGATGTGAGTTTGAGCAAGTTCCAGGAGTTGGTGATGAACAGGGAAGCTTTGCGTGCTGCAGTCCATGGGCTTTGCAGAGTTGGACACGTCTGAGTGACTGAACTGAACTGATAGTTATCGACTGTTGTAAAAATCAGAAAATTAACATGACATGCTCCCTGTTTAAAACACAAAAAATTCAAACATGTAGAAATTTATAAAAAGAAGGGCCTTATTTTTTTCCTCCTCTTCAGTCTCTCAGAATCATTGTTGTGTTTCCCTGTAGACCTTTTAAAATGCACATTTGAACACACACACATGTGCCCACTTTGTGCACACATGTAGAATTCTTTTCTTTGGAGGGGAATGGATCATATGTGCTATAATTTGCATTTTTCATGCAATACTATGTTATTTCATATGGGTAAATATGAATCTGCTTTACTCTTTTTCATTTCTTGTTTGTGTAAGTGTGCATTTGGGCAAATATGGAATATTCCTTATCTGTAAGTATTATAGTATGATTAATTTTGATGTACATTTTCAGTGTGTTACTAAAGAAGTAAGACTTTGTCCCCGTGGATGGGGAATTATAAGCCAGTGCATAACGTAAAGAGAGATAGTCCCAAATTTAAATTCTTAAATCATTGATATTCTTGCTGTTTTTTTCACTGACAGAAATAGGTTAAAATTTTTAGAATAGTCTGCCACCAATAAAAAATAGTGATATTCTGGCTCTTAGTAAATATTGTACATTCAGTAATATTAGATATAAAATCAATATTTGATGCTTTCCAAAAGGGAACTTTATCCTTCCTCTCAAAAGTAATTCACACTTTTGTCTAAATTGCAGTTATTCATTTATAAGAAAAATTATTTTCTCTAATAATTTTTTCTTTTATGAAACAGAAATGTTTCTCTTTTTAATTATCAGTTTCTTTGAGTTGTGAGGATAATTTATGAGAAGTTTACATATTTAAATGCTTTGTCAGAAAGAATAATGTACTATTTGTTTCACATACTAATGAGTATATCCACTGTTACGGTCTTTTTGCAGCATAAAACAAAATTACCTAGGTTGCCCCTACTGTATTTGCTACATCTAATGTGAAATCTTACAGCAGTGTTCTGAGAAACCTTGCCAAGCATTTTTTATTGAAAGCAGATAGGTTTCAATAAAACCTACAAACATAAGGAAGTCTTGTATAAATTAAACCATCCTAAATAAGTTATTTAAGCCCTTAATTTGTAAATTTAGGAAATTAGATTCTAATCCTACTTTATATAAATTTGAACTAGGCAATCTCTCTGAAACCCAGTTTCTTCTTTTATAAAGTATAGAAAAGTCTCCACTTCACTGGAATAAAATGGTCAGGTGAAAGTTATACACAGATATGATGAATGGTCTGAAATAAAGATAAAAATGAACAGGTGACTAGTAAACTTTGTGTAAAGACTATCAGAATCTTCTAGGTAATCTGTGTGTGAAGGAGTCCGAGAGTCAGGCTGTGTTTGTGCAAATCTTTTTTAGTGGCCTAATTAGACACTTTTACGTGTGTGTAAATTTCTCTGCTTTTCTTTCGTAGCTATGTTTTTTCGGAGAAAAAGCACAGTCCTTAAACTTTTGCTTCTCAAAGTGTTCTAGGAAACGTAATTTAGTTCAGTTCAACCAGCTTTCATAGAGTACCCTAAAAGAGAATTAAGAGATACTATGCTGCCCTTGAAGGTCTCGTAATTTGGTTGGAAAGTGAGAACAGACATAACCCCCAGATATGTACAAATATGTACATATTCCAGACTTTAGGTAGTTCTCAGTTGCCTGTAGAGCCATCCATCCTCAAATTTAGTTGGCTTAGGAAACTCAACACTGCTAACATTAAGCTAGCACTTGGAAGGAATGCATTCCACTCATATATTTATAAAACCATATATTAAAATAAATTTAGGTTAGTGTCTTTTAAGTCAATAGTGACTTAAGAGCCAAATGTATAATACAGTCATGATGAAAATTTTTGCTAGTATATATGGAAAGGATGTGATTTGCTGAAGGGATTAATTGATTTGAGAATTAATCATTATAGCATTTTTGCCTGAACTTCCTTCTTAGGTATACATTACAATGCTTAGTTCTTAATGTTAAGAGATAGTTTAGTCCCTAAAGTGTTTTACAATTTATAGTTCTTTTTCTTTGACTCTTCTGTTTTCTTAAATGTCAGATCATCTTCCAGTTACTTTCAGTCTGTGAGTCAGTGATTTTCATGGTCATGAAATCCTAAGATTTGAGAGTTAAGAGATTTCAGAAAGTCTAACCAAACCTCCTAGAAGTTCTCTCCTTAACCAGGGCTCTTGCTGCTCTTCAGAGTCCTGAGACATCCACATTCAGAGGTCTCTCTGCCCTTTGAAAACCTCATGGCAGCCTTCACTATTTCTTCCTGAGTCTTGGTCATTATAATTTCTGGCACTTCCCAGGCATGCATCTCTCTTTATAGAAGATTAAATATTTGATTACTCAATAAAGTTAAGTACTTTCTCGCTACTCTTTCTGCTTTCTTTATCCACTTCTTCCCACCTCCCAACCTATTTCCTGTCTCATTCCCTGTTGTTTTGTTTACTCTATACCTTCTCGCTTCTTCTAGCCCTTTCTTTATACCTTCATTCCAATGTAAACAGCCCTATAGCTTTTATTCTGGGGCAGAATGTTTTCTCTGCTACCTAATTATGGAATTCTAAGGGGAATGCTAACCCTGTAGTAGTTCACTAGTGGTAGCCACGTATTCTTCCACAAGCTGCACAGTGGAAAGAGAAATTGATGTTCTCCTAGGTCCTCTTTTCTATTTATAGATTCATTGTTCTTCCACTGTTGAGTGAAAGTTCCAGCCTCTTATACCCCCTTCATTCCTCACCGTCACTGTCCATCTCTCCCTGTTGCTTTTGCAGTCACAGTTTATCTGTATTTGCACTCATCTTCCTTTCCTTCCTTTAGAATCAGATGATAGGTAGCCATTTTATTCAAGGCTCTCTTGTCTTTCTTTTTTATGGGACTTTGTTTCATTACTCCTGTACCTTTCCTCTGCTTTATCCTTTTCCGAACTAGACTTCTCTGGTGGGTCAGATGGTAAAGCGTCTACATACAATGCGGGAGACCTGGGTTCAATCCCTGGGTTGGGAAGATCTCCTGGAGAAGGAAATGGCAACCCACTCCAATATTCTTGCCATAGCATAAAAACATGTTCAGATCTTTCCTATCTGAGAGGAGGAAAGAAAGAGAATCTTGTTTGACTTCCCCAGGGGCATGGCTTCCCCTGACTAGGGATCAAACCCATGCCCCCTGCTTTGGGAGCATGGAGTCATAACCACTGGACTGCCAGGGAAATCTGACAGTATCTTCTCTAGTCTCATTCTGGCTATTTCTGATCCCTTTTTTCTCTCCTTTGCAGATTCCTTAAGAGAATGAGTTAGAAGGATTTATATCCTTATTTCCTCATTTCTCATTGATTCTTCAACTCTACCTGCTTTGCTACACTGCTAACTAAAACAGTATTCACCAGGGAAGGCCAGTGGACATTTTTAGCCCTTATCTTACTGATTCTTCCTACTGCATTTGATAATGTTGATCATATCCTCTCAAATTTTCTCTTCTTCAAAGACTATACTCTCTTAACATTGTTTTTCTGTCTCTTTTGTGACTTTCTTTTCAACTACTCCCTGATTGTTGGTGTCTCTGAGGTTTTGTTCTTAGGACACTTCCCAGTATATACTTTACCTGGGTGAACTCATCCATTCTCATCTTATCTCTGACAGAAATGTTATATCCAGTTGCTTGGTAGACATTTCCACTGAGATGTGTGTCTTACATCTTGTGTGGCTAAAGCTCTCAAGACATCATCTTCCCTCATTCTGGATCAGATCTTCTTTCCATTTTCTCTATTTTGATTGATGGCACCACTCTGCTGTATCCCATACCTAGTTATTCATCATGCCCTGGGGACTTTTCCTCCTAAATATTTCTCAGACCCATCCTCTTCTTTCCATCCTAACTACCTGCCTACTACCTGTCCATCATCTTCTCTCCATCCCATGGGTAAAATCAATGGCTACCCAAAGTTCCTAAACAAGACATGCATGTCTTTTTATGACCTAGCCCTTGTCCCCTTCTCCAGTCTCTTGTGCTACCTACTTCCTTACTTGTATTTCAGTTTAGCAACACTATAAAGTGCATTATATTCCCCATAAGCAAAACTATTTCTTATCTTTGTACCTTTTTTCATGCTGTCCCTTCTATTTGGAAAAACCACCACTCTTCCTTTGATTAACTCCTTTATTAAACCCAGTTTGGGTACCATCTAAGATACTTTCTTGGGTTTGCATCTCACTCTCCTAAGCAAGAGAAGGCTCTAATAATAATAACCTACACATAACTCTATCAGTGTAATTCACATGTTCATAATTATGTCTGTATTATCTCTTCCATTACACTTAGGAACTCCTTGAATCCAAACACTGGGTCATCATCTTTTAATTGCTAGTGTCAAATAGAGTACGTGTCATATATAAACACAGTCCCTTCATTTTATGAAAGAGGAAGTTGAGATCCAGAGTTTATTACTACCTTAAATGATTAATTCAAAATGAAAGCTGATTAAAAAAAAACTTAATTGGAAGAGAATTTATTTTTTTTGTAAGAGAATTTAATAAGGTATAGATGTAAATACTCTGTTGGTATCAAAAGAAAAAGTATTAAAAAAAATTTTTTTTGATTATGCTGTGAGACATGGGGGATCTTAGTTTCCCAACTCGGGATTGAATTCCCACACCCCTTGCAGTGGAAGCTCAGCGTCTTAACCACTGGACTGCCAGGGAAATCCTAAAACAGCACTTTTTTTTTTTAAACAGCACTTCTTATCCAAGTGAAATATGATCAAATAAACCAAGTCATATCCATAGAGTATTGATTATGTGAGACATTGGAGGAGCTTGAATTTTCCAACCCAAATGGTACCTGATTTCTAACATCCTACAGCACTAAAACCTAATGTCAGATATTTTTTAATTATTGGGGGGGCGGGGAATGCTGATTCTTTTAAGTTGTAGTGTTTGTTGAATCATTCTTTAAAATCGTTGACTATTCTCTTAATTAACTCAGCTCTGCTTAAGAATTAAATTCCTTTTTAAAAAGAATACTAACTTATTTTCAACTTCTCTGTAAATACTTAAGAATGCTTCCAACTTTCTTACCTGTTTGTTAACCCTCTTTCCCCTTCTTTGTCTTCCTAATTATCAGCAAACTTTTACCTCCTCAACTATGTTGAGGGCACTGGGCCAGGCGCCAGTTTTATGTATTACAAAGAAGAGATGCTGTGGCTTAAATTTTTTCCAATGGCCTAGTGTAAAGATGTTTATGCAGAGTGTCAATGGAAACATAATTATCTTAACAGGATGACACAGCCTATTTTGCTTAGAAATGTCCTAATTTCCTGTTTAGGTTATCCAGAGGTCAGGTAGGGATTTCTTTTTGCACTCCCATAGTGCAGATTCACATCCTGCAAGCCTTGTAGGACTTAGATCACAAGCCCTTTAATTCCACTGGCTGCATTTATCTCCACAAGAAAGTAAGTCCTTCCCCTGTTGTTTTTATTTAGTTTCTTCTTTTGTATTTTACTGCTAAAACCTATAGTGAAAGTGATGCCAGTAGCTATTTACCAATAGCTGCTTCTTAACTAAGGGGCATCTTAAAGTTTGCATTGTTGCCCCTTTGAAGTTCACATCACAGTGCTGTTACTGTTACCCTGTCCAGAGAGTTACCAGTTACCTAGAGAGTTACCAGAGAGCTGTAACTAACTAAGCACTCAGGCATCGCCAGTCCCAAAGTAAACTATGGAACCTTCTACGTACCTACTACCTTCATGAATTAGCTTCTGCATGTAGTTTTGTAACTGCCCCCTGCCTTTTTTATATTTAGTTATGCCTTGGGGCTATGGAAAAACCAAATTTATCTGTGAAAACAGACTAAGCAGCAAGTGTTCTGACGCATTTATTGAGCAAATTATTATACCTGACAAATGGTAATTACATACAGTTAGGTCTGGATAATTGTTTAGTCCCCAAGTCATCTCCCACTCTTTGCAACCCCATGGACTGCAGCATGCCAGGCTTCCCTGTCCTTCACCATCTCCCAGAGTTTGCTCAAACTCATGTCCATTGAGTCAGTGATGCATCTCATCCTTTTGTCACCCCTTTCTCCTGCCCTCAATCTTTTCCAGCATCAGGGTCTTTTCCAGTGAGTCGGCTCTTTGCATCAGGTAGCCAAAGTATTGGAGCTTCAGCTTCGGCATCAGTGCTTCCAGTGAATATTGAGGGTTAATTTCCTGTAGGATTGACTGTTTATCTCCTTGCTACCCAAGGGACCCTCAAGAGTCTTCAGCACCACAGTTCAAAAGCATCAATTCTTTGGTACTCAGCCTTCTTTATGGTCCAACTCTCTCATCCATACAAATCAAACCTGGGTCTCCTACATTGCAGGCAGCTTTTTTTTTTTTTTTTTTTTTTACTGTCTGAGCCTTCTGGGAAGCCCCTGGATAATTAGAGGTTAATAAATTATTTAACATAAGTAAGTGTCTTAGATTTAGACAAACAAAAAATACATATATTTTTAAGTTGAGTAAAAATTACAAAATCTATTGTAAGATTTGAAAGAAAAAAATGAATGAAGATTCAGGCTCCATTAAATATTTCATACAAATATTCACCAAGATATTATAGTATTCTTTGTCTTTAATATAGACCACAAAGGTCCTTATTTTCCTTATTTCCTTCATGCTAAGTACAGTAAACTAGCTAACTCTGTATTCATTGGGAATCTAAGGCAAATTGGCAAAGGATCTGTATTTATCAATATATTCTAGGACATAAAACAGAGACCTTTATCTCTAGAAAGCTGAACAAATGAGACATGCATCTGAAATTCACTTCCCCACTTCACCAAACATTTCTTGCAAGGACTAGAACTGGGGTATTTGCTTTGTCAGTGCCTGCTAAGTTATTACCATAGAAACTCTCCCCCTTTTCCTCCTGAGACAATTAGGATATAATGGTCATGTTGTGTTTCATTTGTCTCAAATGGCCTGAGTTCCATTTCAAAGAATAGAATGATAATATGTATTGGGGCCTGAAGCATTTAGTTTTAATTTTAGTTTAGCTTTGTTTTTTCAAAAGCCAAAAGTCAGTGTTTATAACTAGTGACAAATTATAAATAATATATTATTTGACTTGCTAAAATTTTATAGTAAAACATAACGTCACTAATTACATTTAAGACTAAAGTAACCCAGCTATTAGTGTCTCCAAGTTTTCATTTGCATTATTTTAGAACACAACCATGGGGAGGAGAGGAGAGGAGTAGCCACTTAGACTCTTACAAATTTTAAAAATGGTTACCCTCTCCCTTTTGTTCTTCTTAATAAGTGTACTCTACAGGAGTACTTAAAGAAATCCCAGCCCAGTCTAGCTTCTCTCATTTGAGCAACTACTATATCCTGGAGTAAAGACACATTGGCATACAATTCTTGTTCATTGGCTGATCCATATTGTTTTCCTTTGTTGTTTGAGTTCTTCCAAAGTTAGTTCATATTAGCAGATCTTATTTCTTCAGAGTTGCAATGACACAAAAGGACTCATCATAGAGAACTAAAAGTTTAGTGAACACCTCACATCATGAGTTTCAAGGTTTGATTTCTTTAGTATTGGAAGTCTGAGCTTCATTGGTAAAGTCATTACATAACTCCCTGTTATATAAGTGTGGCAGATGATGTAGTGAATCCGGATAGAAAATTAAAGGTATGACCGAGGAATGTTTATTTAGCATGTTTGATTGTGGCAACACTGATTACAAAAGGTAATCTCAGGAGCAGAACTTTGGTTATGAAATATTTTACTATATTCTATAGCACAGATTAAATCAAAGAGACTAAGTGTCTGGCTTTCAGAATAATATAAGGCATTACTAAAAATTCAGAGTTGTCTTCATTATAAATAGTAAAGTAAATGATAACATAGCTATCTTATTAGTATATGTGATGTGGGCTCTGCATAGACATAAACTCTGCGTCAAAAGGTAACATTTGCTTGGTTCCTGCTATATACCAGGTACTGGGCCAAATGTGAAGATACAGATGTTAAGCAAAACAAGTCACCAGCTTTGAGGCACTTACAAAGTACATTAATAGGAAGAAGAAAAGGCTTCACTACTGGTGTATAAGAAAAAGTCAGGCTGAGTTAGCCATGCATCATCCAGACTACAGAAGGAATTATTGATATTTGATTCTTTAGTGGGTAGATAGACATAGTAACTATGATATCAACATAGTGTGAAAAACAGTGTGAAAGAGATTTTATGAAGGGGGATGTGAGGACACACGAAAGAGAACAGCTAACCTATGGTGGTCTGGGAAGGCTTCCTGAGAAAAGTGAATCCAGACTTAAATTGTATGGAATAAATGAGAGTTCCTGGGTGAAGAAGGAGGAGAAAGGGACTCAGAGAAGAAAATGACAATTTCATGGGGGATCATCATGGTTTTTAAGAGAACTCTGAGTAGTTCCTTGTTTAGGAGCTCAAATTCCAAGGCAGGAGAGGAAGCCAAAAGATCACTTTGCATGTCATGCTAAGGAACTGGAACTTTATCTTGTAGGAGCCGGGAAGTCATTGAAAGTTTTAGGCAAGTGAATGATATGATCAGGTATGTATTTTAGCTTCTTCTCTCTGGCAGCAGTGTGGAGGTTGATGGATCCTGGCGAGGAGGCAGAGGGAATAGGCAAGACCAAAGGCCCTAGGGGACAGAATCTGATATCTAAATCTAGGACAGTAGTAATAGCAGTGGTGGAAAGTAGGTAACAAGTGAATTCAAGAAATATCTAGGAAAAAAATATTTAGGACATTAAGTTGATGTAATTTGGGAATAAATAAGGTGCAGGAGTTGTGAGCGAGAAGATTCAAAGCAGAGTGAATCCAGATTTCTGGTTTGGGTAATTAGGTAAGTGCTAGCACTCTGTGTGACTCACCTCACAACACGAGGCAACTGAACAAGGTACAAGAAAAACAGGCCACAGATATGTGTGAAGGTAGCATACAAGCCAGAATCACACTCAACCACTTGAGCAAAATATCTGTAATGTTCTTTTCTATTTGGCTAGTTACTAGGTTTTTTGTATTTTAGAAGTAGAAGATAAAAAAGTTATTTGGGGGGAGGGGGCTGTGCCTCATGTCAAGCAAGATCTTAGTTCTCCAACCAGGGATAGAACTCATGTCCCCCGCAGTGGAAGCACAAAGTCTTAACTACTGAACTGCCAGGAAAGTCCCCCCAAATTCTTCATAATAATTTACTAATATCTGTCTGGATTCATAAAGAACTTTTTAGGAAACTTCAGCTAAATATCTTTTGTTATATGAGTTTAAATATATAATATAAATATTTTAAACCCCAATTGCCAAGAGAATTATTTAAAACTCAACTATATAAGGTGCTAATATTCTTACATTACTAAACGGAAAGTCAAAAGATCCTCTTAAAAGTTTCTGCAACCAATTCTACTCCCAGATATATACCCAAGAGTAAAATGCATGTCCACCCGAAAACATGTTCATAGCAGTATTATTCATAATAGCCCCTGGATGGGAATAACCCAAATGTTCAGTAACTGATAAATAGATAAACAAATGTGGTATATCCATATAACAGAATGTTATTTGGCAGTAAAGAGGAATGAATTACTGATACCTGCTACAACATGGATAAACCTTAAAAATATTATGTTAAGTAAAAGAAACTGGACACATAAAAAACACATGTTATGTGACTGCACTTTGGACACTGACTGCTAATGAGTATGGGGTGATAAAAGTGATCTCAAATTTATTGAGGTGGTTGGAGAATTCCGTGAATGTACTCAAGACCACTGATTTGTATACTTTAAATGGATAAACTGGACTATATATGAAATACATCTCAAAACTGTTAAAAAAAAGTTTAAGGTGATATAAGAAGAAACAGGAGTCTATATTAAAATTATAAAAGCAAAAATAGAAAAAAATGGTTATAACTATCAAAAATAAGAAGGTAGTATAAATAAGATAAATCCTCATATATGCTAACTGTATGATGATAAATAAAAACAAGAAAAATAAGTATATTTAGAAATATTGAGATAATCACCAATATTAAAACAGGAGTTAACTTGACTGCGTCTGAGAATGGAAAGTGTAGGATAGTGGACTGTTGGTTTTATGATCTGCCCCATTTGATTATTAACCATGTATTACTTGATAAAATTAATCTTAATAAAGAAAGAAACCACATAAAATCAAACAAATATATGTATCTTCATGGTCTTTTAGCCATGGTAGTGACCAGGAAATTCAAGAAAAAGTAAATACAGATGTGTATAAATCTAATGATGTAAATTTCTTTTGCCTCTTTTTTCCCCAAATTCCAAACCAACCTAGTAGTTATCTAGGACTACTACTTGGCTTATCATCAGAAATACTTTAGGAACATTCTGCTTCTGCTGTGTGCAGTTCACTGGAGTTAAGTGACTTGAAGAGAAGAATGCCTTTAAGCCACAATGTGCTCAGACCTTGCTCCTGATCCTCACATAGTTAGGAGTGGAAAGGCTGGCTGCGAGTGGGTTTGGCAGATGGACTATTTGAAGAGGGCAGACATGGGTTAGGGGTCAGGTGTATCAGAGAGTCAAAAGGCAGCACAAGAGCAGTGAACACCTAGAGGCAAAAAATGAAGTGGATAGACGCTCAACACTGCTTCTTTAGTTTTTGCCCAAGCCCCCTCTATGTGCTACTGAAAATTATTTTCTGTGCGGCATGTGGAATTTTCCAAATGTGTTTTCAGATAGCTGGAAAGGGGTAAAAGCCAAGTGCTTTAAAAAGCATATGGAGCTCATCATTTGATTTCAACATCTATTTAGAAAAAGTACTTGTATTCTGCGCCCCCCCCCCCCCAATTGTGGTCAATTTAATAAGACCCATTTTTCTTGAATCCCCCAGTGCCTAATTACTCATATTTCTTCCTTAAAGCTACATTCTGGTTTAGGATTTTTGTTGTCATTTAAGTCTCTGAAGCACTCTAGGAGCCCTTGCTTTGGCTTTGTTTTTTTGGAAGCAAAGGAAAAATGATCTCCTGGTTTACTTTTGGAATCTGCAAAGCAACTTTGAGGTCCCAGGTGGGTTTAGTGTTTGGAAAGGGGAATTTGGGGGACTAAGGTTGACCCTGAGCCCCCAGATCACTGTTCACATTTACAAAAGCAAACCTGGTATCCCCAATTGCTTTTCTCTTGAGGTTGGCTTAACTTTATTTATCTTCTGCCTTGGGTCACTGCCCCTGAGGTGCTTCAAAAGCAAAACCCAAAGACCCAAAACAAAGAAAGCTAAACCAGATTCAAGGAAAAAATGACCTAGCACTCTGGGTTCACTTTTACAAAGGCAAAAAGTCACTTCAAGAGTTCCATAGAATGGTTTTAAGTTGGGCTAGATTCATTGTGTCGTTTGCACAAAGTGATCTCAACAGGTCTGAGACCCCAAGTTTCTTGGGTGTAGATTTGGAGTGCAGTTTAGGATGGGAAACTGTCAGCAGGCTAAATACTTTGACACAGACTAACTCTTCAGTGATTCTCAACTATATTGAGCATATAAATAGACCACCCATGCAACCATTTCTTTTCTTAAGCCGAATCTTTTTGTTTGCTGGACATACGTACGAATCACTGAGGAAGTGAAACATACAACTCACTTTAAAAAGTTGGCATAAATCCACCTTATATTATCAGATTAGTTATGAAGGGCGTTTTTGAATCCTTGGTAAAAAAAAAGTTAGGTTACTAATTTTAGGTAATCTTATAAATCATGATGAAATAGAACTGAGGCATGTTATTTTGCTATTCATTTTTGTATGATCCATACTTTGCTTACTTCCCCAAAGGATTTAAGATGGAATTACTTTACTTGACTGTTGGGACAAACCCATTTTTAGAACCTAATACCAATTTTTGTTATAATATACCTGACTTTATCCTTTAATAAGTAATTGTAAAACTGCTTGTGGATAATCTAGGGGAGATTTTTGTTTTTGTTCATGTTTGATCTACATCTTTGAATTTCAGTTATATATGTTAACTAATAAATTCACCTGTTGAGACCATGTCTCACAGTTTATTTACAAGACTGAGGGAGATTTTTTGTGATTAATAACAGATGTATTATTTGTGTACTGCCATCTGAAGGAAGTAAAACTTGAAACAGAGAAGTGAAGTTTTCCATAAGGACAGAGTACATCCTGTGAAACCACAATGAATGTGAGAGGCATTCCCAAGGCAGTGGCTGTGTGGAGTGAAGAAGTCGGTGGCACCACTCCAGTTTCCTCATCCCTTCCTGTCACACTGTGGCTCTAGAGCAGTCATGTTTTTAAACCATCCCAGAAACCTGGCCTCCTGCTTCTTGGTCAAAAGAGGCACAGGTAGCTGCTTGTAGAAATAGACTCAGTCCATGAACCTGGCCCGGCATAGTGTTAGGTAGGACCCAAGAATAATGCCCTCGTTTTGTGTTACATCTTTCATCTCAAAAGAACTATATTTTAAAAAGTGAAAAAGGACCTTATAATTGTTACAGATATAGTCCATTTCTGTAGTCCATTCAGAAAAAGGAGTGCTTTTTTCTAGAAGTTCATTTACCTTAATTAACATTAGACCCAATGCCTTCTAATGAGGAAATCTATCCTCTGTATCAAGCCCCTGATGTCAAGAGCCGACTCATTGGAAAAGACCCTGATGCTGGCAAAGATTGAAGGCAGGAGGAGAAGGGGATGACAGAGGATGAGTTGGTTGGTTGGCATCACCAACTCAGTGGACTTGAGTTTGAGCAAGCTCTGGGAGATGGTGGACAGGGAAACCTGCTTACTGCAGTCCATGGGGTCAGACACAGAGTCAGACACAACTTAGTGACTGAACAACAACAGATGGGCATTTAGGTTAAATTTTGTGGTTCCTGTAATTTCTAAAGAAATTTCTAGCAATAACTTTGCAAATGAGTATCCGACCTTGTGAGAAAAGAGCATGTATTTCTTTATCTAGGAAAGTCTATTTTTTGCTGTGAAAGAACCACTTCTGTACTCACAGTTGGAGTTGGTGTAGGTTTTAAATTCATTAAATGGGCTCCTCCTTTCTCACCTGGGGGTAGATCAACCCTTATTTTAAACCCTTTTCCTCTTCCAAATCCCAAAGGTCATGTTGCTGTTGCTTTTCGGAAAGAAAGGGAATTTGCAGCCAGTACATTAAGTGGTTACTTTCTGCTGACTGTGCGCATGCCCACACACACTTGAGCAAACACAAATGCATACCTGAAAGAGGACTCCTTCAAAATGAGGCTTTTAACAACTGTGTGAGGGGAATTCATTATTGGAATTTATTGGGGGGAAAAAGTATGTATGTAAACCTTATGAAAATAAAGACAATCACAGTTACCCATAATCCCACCCCAAATTACAGCTATTCTTAACATTTTCTCAAATTTTATTCCAGTCTCTTTTGATGGGTTTTTATGTGATTTTATTAGTAGTGTTTATTATAAGCTTCTTCCCAAGTTATTTAAAATTCTGTGTAAGCATTGATTTGAATAACCTCCCTATACATAGATAGATATCTCACTATTTCACCCTTCTGTTAACATTGAGATTTAACCTGTCTTCAATGTTTTTTTTCCTTCTTCAATTTTTGATAACACAAATAACATTTTTGAGATTAACATATTTATTAATAAAATTTTATCTACCTTTATTATTGTTCACTGAAGTTAGATTCCTAGAAGTAGGATTACAGAGTCAAAGGGAATGGCCATTTTTTCTAAGGTTCTTAAATACATAATGCAAAGTCACATTCTAAAGAAGTTATATTAATTTATATTTTCATTGCAGAGTGTAGAAAGTAACTATTCCTCCTTGTGAAAGAAGGGGAAACTGTTGCTTTAGCAAGAGTAAAGAATTACACAGAACTTGGAGTACTTCCCTTTTCTTTTTCATTGTATTCTTTTAACATTGTCTCAGTGCAGTTTCTGTACCAGTGACTTAACTTTTGGTATGGCCTAGAGTGTTGTCTGAAAGAAAAAATAGCGTGGCTTTTAATATTAGTAGCAAACATTTTCATTATAGAATTTTCTTCTTTGTATAAGAAAGTCTCTAATTAGTGGAGAGGGGAAGAGTCAAACAAATCCATTGTCTTCCTAAGGAGGAGCTAGTTTCTTGTAACTTTTCTCTAGTTTTTAACCACCCCAGAAGTTTTATGTCTCTCTGAGTCAGTGGATTGGCTCACGTGTTCTAAGAGTAAATAAAAATACTTCATTTGAAAGCAAAACACCCCTTACTTGTAAAGTGGGCTAAAACAAAAAGAAAGAATAATATAAAAACTGAAGGAAGGTAGTAAGTAAAGCATTTAGCTTTCTGAAACAGTTCAGATGGGGATAGGAAGTTGGTCTTAAATGGCTTAAAGGGGATTAGGGTTTTAAAGTTGGATAAGGAGTTTGGTGCTTTGGTTTATGCATGGCATTGCTTTTAAAAGATTACTTCTATATTTGACAACAATTCTAACTGGAGATTATAAAGCAAATAGTCAATTTTAAAACACTATGGAAAACAAGAGGGTTTCCTTTTTGTTGTTGTTTGTTTATACAAAATGATTGCCTAGAGTTAACAAGCTGAGTCCTGAAGGCCTCGTTTCATAACACTACTGAGGATCTATCACCAGGGAGAATCCAGCAGAGGTTGTTTAATGCACTTCATTGAGATTATCTGAGCTTTTCGGTTTAAATTACTTTGGGAAAGTCTAGGTGTAAACGACTTCTTTGAAAGGTAAACATACTTAACCTCTTAAAAAAAAAAAAAAGGTTCAATTTAAATTCTTTAAAATTTTTTCAGTTAGCAGCAACCTTTACTAGTTAAATCTGAGTATGAACCAAATAATGTGTAAAGATTAAATCTCTATACATCAGAACAAGTGTTAATGTAATTATATAATAGTGTTTTCATTATTTTACAATTATTTGAAAATGCAATGAAGTACTTTATTAGAAAGGCAAGTCCTGACAATTTTAGTTATTTCAAAAGTGAAAAGATACCATACACTACGTTGGTTCTAAAGTGTAGTTAATGAAGTTTTAAAAATAAGATCGGTTATTCTGTTCCATCTGAGAAACAGGTTATATTCAAATGGATCAAGAGTAGCATATACTTTATGTATTGGCTGTGGATAAATAGTCAAAAATTGCTTTGACATTTTCCCCATCTTCCTCAGCTCCTCGACCTGTTTATGGTTTGGGATTGGTCTACTTATCTAGCTGATTATGGTCAGCCAGCGTCTAAGTACCTTCGGGTGAATCCAAACACAGCCCTTACTCTTTTGGAGAAGTGAGTATATTCTGAAAGCTTCGCATATCATTTTAGCAGCTTGTAATTCAGTGATAATTGAAAAACTGGAAATTTTTAATCAAAAGAGAAATGTCTACATGGAGCTTAAAAGTTCAGTTCATTTTAATGACTAAAATATAAGCCGCCTTCTTTCTTGCCTTCAGTGCTGGTATAGTTTTTTATGAGATTTCTGTTTGTGTTGATATGAACTAAACTTTTTTCCTATTGTGTCCTCAATATCTGACTTAATTAGCTTTAGAAATATGTTTACTGGAGATAAGTGAGATTGGAACTTAAAATATATATATATACTGTAACACAGGAAAGAAGGTATTTCCTAAAACGTAGATTGGGACTAGAATCAGTTTGCCATCAGTGCTATCTAAAGCCTACCATGATGGGCTTGGATTCCTTACAGGTAAAGAAGTATCCCTTTTGAAAAAATATTATAAAATCTGAAGTAACAGAACACTTACTGGTGCATCTTGTCCAAAAAACAAGTGTTGGTGTTACTTTTCCTTCTCATTATGCAGCATGTTTTCTTTTCTCTGTATCATATTTCAGATATCACTATTAAAAATTTCAATTTTTGCATTGAAAGTGTGTATTATTTTCCCACATTTCAAAATATCTGGTGTGTTTGATTTGAGAAGGACACAAGGAACTGTTTTAAATAAGTTGTTTTACAGTGCCATGAAACACCACTGAGGCAAAAAAAATTACTGCTTTAAATTTTCTATTGTTATTTTTCCTTTCACCTTGTCTTGGTATGAGTGTGATTTGCAGAGTCTGTAGAGGGTGTGTATTTTAGCATACTTTATGGAATGATACTAGAAAATAGTATCATGTAAGAAAACATGCTTTTAGATTTATATAGTAATGCAAAAACACCATTTCGTATAGAATGCAAAATAAAGCTGCTAATATTTTCTGTGGTTGCTATCTCTAACTCTATTAGTAATACCTATTTTCTTTGAAGTATATTTTTCAAGCATAGATTTAGTGTGAGATAACCCAGAGCATGCCAGAATATTTTAGTTGTTACAGTATAACTTTTAAATTCCTTTTATTAAGCTTCTTCATTCACATATATTCCTAGGATGAAGGATACTAGCAAAAAGAACAATATATTTGCTCAATTCAGGAAGAATGATCGAGACAAACAGAAGTTGATAGAAACAGTTGTGAAACAGCTGAGAAGTTTGGTGAATGGTATGTCCCAGCACACATAGCCGTCACATCACTTGCACTCAGTGATGCCAACTCCGTGACTCAATGTTGATCTCTAACAGGCACTGGTCATGATACAGAAAATTGTTTGCAGAATTAAAAAATACAATAGAGAAAAGACACTTGATGAGAGCTTAGAAACAAGAAAGAATTATAAATATCATTTGTATGGATTTTTAAATAATTGAATACTATTTTATATATGGAAAATGTGACAATTTTTTTCACTTCTAGGGAAAAAAGGCAAAACTGTAATATATAAATCAGGTCAAAAATTGTACATGAAACTGATTGTGTAAATACAGTAGAAGAACTTACGCCTCTATAGGGTGTTTTTTCTATTTAGACTTCAATGATTGTTCTGGTTGTTTTTTTTTCTTCCCAGTATCTGGTTTTGGAATGCAATCATGTATGACATTTTCCTGACTTTTTCTGACTTAGCTTTAATTTTCACCTCACTAGTACTAAATTGTCTAATTCTGCTGATTTTGAGGGAGGAAATAGACAAATATGTAAAGGAACCTGAAATTGAACTTAACCCAATAAGAATGTGAATTACTTGTTCAACTTGGGTGGTTTAATCTGAATATGAAGAAAAGGTATTTGGATTTTCTGAAGATGCAGTGTTGTTTCTGTTCAGCAGGGTTAATATTTCTAACTATATTGTTTGTAGCTGACCCCATTTATTTGGTTTGGTTTGGTTCAAGTTAGGAGGACAGAAACTAAGTGGGGCTAACCACTTCAGGTGGCACTTGTGCTAGGAGAGACATACTCCTGCATATAGAAGTTACCGCAGGGGTCAGGTTACTTTCTTCAAGGCGCAGACCTCGGTGCTGGATCCTTATTGTGGAAACAAGCCAAACCAAAATGAACTCTGGAAAACCTAAAACGAATGTACCTTTTACTCTGTGTAAATGACTGTGGTCCAAAGGGTAATATCAATCTGATCCTTACTTTGTCTTCTTTGTATTTATGCTGAATAATCCTTTTGCATTTTCAGAATTTATGCCTGTAAGAAACTTATATTTGACTCTGTAAAATAAGTGTAAAGAATTATATGTGCATTTCTTGATTTTGTGATTAAATATTAAAAAGGTTGAGCAAGTTGCTGAAAATTCATTGCTGTTGCATCTGTTTAGAGTTTCCTGATTTAAAACAACTGCTTTCTTCAGAAAGGCTGTTATTTAGTTACTGGAATGGGAGTATCGCCAGAACGAAGAAAACAAGCATTTTTTCTCTCGACGGTCTCTAATCCTGAAGTACTTAACGTTTAAAAAAATATTATATGGAAAACATGGTTACTTCTAGGTACAATACAATACCATCTGGAAGTTACTAAAGACGGCGAGCTGCTAGTTCTCTTTGGGGACTGGAAAGCGGTGGCCCTCGAGTGCCGTAGCCTGCCCTCCAGGGCACTTGGGACGTCTCCCCGGCTTGGGCTGAGGCGTCCCGGATTCAGAGAGACGCCGCCTTTGCACGGTTGGGAGCAGAGGACCATGCCTTCGCAGCGGCGATGGTCTTGAGTTTACTTTTCTCAGGGATACAAGCACCCGGCAATCCCCACCATCACCCCGCTCCGCAACACACACACACCCCTCGGGTTGAGCCGTAGTGACTAGGACGCCCGAGTCCTGGGCATTTAGGGCCCCACAAAAAGCCCGAAAAGCAACTGTGTAGCCTGACGAGATGGAAGGATACAAAGGGGGAGGGATCGGTGAATTTGGTCTTCGAGACCCGAAAGGCGCCCGGGGATATCTGCTCCTCGTGGGGTTGTGGGTGGGGGGGGGGCCTCTCCGTGAAGCTTTGGGCAGCAGTTACACTACCCCCTTTTGAAGGATTCTGGAAGTGGTGGACCAGAGACCTCGGAGGGAGGGGATGTCGAAGAATCGCAACCCGGGCCATCCTTTGTAGGCGCTTGCGATGCCACGGCAGGCATGGAAGACCTCGATTTCCCTGAAATAAAAGCAGAGCAAAGGGGAGAACCCCTGTCCCTTTTAGCCCTGGAGTGCCGTGGGAACCGGCACCTGGAAGTTAGAGTGATCCCCCGTTAGCTCCCTGCGCTAGGTCAGTCCACTCGCCGAGCTCCTGCTTGGAGTCGGGAAGTTCTTGGCGCGAAACCTCAGGCCCCGCCCGAAGAGCTGCGTCGGGCACGGCACCCGCTGAGCGGTAGCGCAGTAGCTGCTGCCACTCCCCACACCAGCCCCCCGGAGAGCGCGCCGCTGCCCAACGCCTCCAATCGTTACCCTGCGTGGAGCGCCTTAAATATGCAGAGGCGCGTCACGTCGTGTGGATCGGGATCAATCCGCAGGGAGCAATCCAGTATCTATATAAATGTTGCCTGGGTAGGCCGAAAAGGGTTAAAAGGCTGGAGAAGAGAGAGGTGGGCGGGGGTCTACACAACCCGGGTGAGCGCAGCCCTGGTTGGCAAACCGGTGAGTTGCTCCTCTTTGCCCTCCCTCGCTGCTTCCATCGAAGGAGTGCTGACCCAGGGAGGTGGGAGGTGCTCGGCGCGAGCGGTCCTGAGGCAGCCCGCACCCCCGCAAGGAGGTGGCATTTTGGCCCGGGAGCCGTCGGACTCCGGAACAAGTCCTGAGCTCGCGGGTCTCTCTAAAGGCACGTTCCCTAAGGGCGCGTAGTCAACTGCGATCCTCCGCTGCCCCTCTGCTTGTAGAGCGAAACCCCTGGTAAATCTCAGTTTTGGTCCCCAAGCCCCCGGGTCCTTTCCGGACAGAACAGGTGAGCACTGCGCGCCGCAGCTCCGGCGCTCCCTGCGCTTGGAGCGGCCCGACCCCCGCAGGCTCGCCATGTTACCCTGGGGGCTGAGCTGCGTGTCCGTGCTGGGGGCGGTGGGCACCGCGCTCCTGGGCGCGGGCCTGCTACTCAGCCTGGCGCAGCACCTCTGGACCCTCCGCTGGACGCTGAGTCGGGACCGAGCCTCTGCCCTGCCCCTGCCCAAAGGCTCCATGGGCTGGCCCTTCTTCGGGGAAACGCTGCACTGGTTAGTTCAGGTGAGCAGTCCGTCGTTTCCGCACCCCGATTTGGCCCGTCTTCTCTGTCCCCCACTGCCTCTCAAGGTCCCCAGGGCTCGTAGCCATTCTCTTCCTGTCGCCCAGGGCTCCAGGGAGCATATACAGCCCTCCCCTCTACCCAGCTTCTCCCTCGAAGGGACTGTGTGTCACTGGCGTTCTCTCCAGCACAGCCTAAGACCCGACGCCACGCAGGGATGAGCAGGGGGGTTCTAGAGCCCTATGTCCTGCCACCATTGAATCGGGAGTCGGGCGCGTCTCAGCCCTCAGCTCTTTGGCACTCGGGTCCCCATTCTAATCCTGTTTCCCCATCTCACCAATGGGAACGGGAGCATGTACATCCCTGTAGTCAGTCGCGAGATCCCTTTGAGACCGTTTTGTAAAGAATAAGATGCCAGCCTGGAGCAGGAGGCTTTTATCAAGAGACAGTTGGGATGCCTGGGCTAGTTTCGCAGCCGAGGCCCAGCGGCCCCATCCCTCTTCGCTCCTGGCTCGCAGGGCTCTCGCTTCCACAGCTCCCGCAGGGAGCGCTACGGGACGGTGTTCAAGACGCACCTGCTGGGCAGGCCAGTGATCCGCGTGAGCGGCGCCGAGAACGTGCGCACAATCCTGCTGGGCGAGCACCGCCTGGTGCGCAGCCAGTGGCCGCAGAGTGCGCACATCCTTCTGGGCTCGCACACACTGCTCGGCGCGGTTGGAGAGCCGCACCGGCAGCGGCGCAAGGTGAGCCCAAAACAGTAGCGGCCGTCGGAACGTCGGACCGGCGGCTTCTGAGCAGCTGCCGTCGGCCAGGCCGGGCGACGTGTTAGGGATCCACTGTGAACCTGACCAGGGCCCCTGACAAGTGGGTGGCATTGGGCTAGTAGTCCCTTATCTTCTCTGGATTCGGCTTATAAGGCCGGGACTGGGACTTAAAGATCCTTTCATCTTCGATCTTCTGCGACTCTTATGCCAGAAGCGATGGAAATTCAAACTCAGTGTTAGGGACGACTTCCTGGAGTAGGTGGCCCCTGGAGCCTGGATGGAGAGGAGGCACGGTGTACATCAGACAAGCACTAGAGGGAATGGCGAGAGCAAAACCCAACACATTTGGGTCCGGGTCGCTTAGAAGAGGAAGAAGGGGCCGAAATTGGCCTCTTGACTCCGCTGGAGTCGTGGAGCAGAGGAAACCGGACGGCTGCCAGGGCTGACCCTGTGCGTTCCCCTCAGATCCTGGCTCGAGCGTTCAGCCGTGCGGCGCTGGAGCGCTACGTGCCTCGCCTGCAGGGGGCGCTGCGGCGGGAGGTGCGCTCCTGGTGCGCGGCCCGCGGGCCTGTCGCTGTCTATGAAGCCGCTAAAGCGCTCACCTTCCGCATGGCCGCGCGCATCCTGCTGGGGCTACAGCTAGACGAGGCGCAGTGCTCCGAGCTGGCCCGGACCTTCGAGCAGTTCGTGGAGAACCTCTTCTCGCTGCCCCTCGATGTGCCTTTCAGCGGCCTGCGCAAGGTACTGCCGCCCCGCCCGCCCCAGACCTTCTCTTTGGGGCTCCCTTGCTGCGCCATACGCATCACCTCTGCTGGGAGATGGTGCTTTGCCCAGTGTGGGGAGGTGGCATGGTGGCGGTGGGCCTTGGGGCTGGTCTCTGTCCTGACTCGCTGTGTGAGCCGGGGCGGGCCACACACCCTCTCTGGACCACGCCTGGCGGGCCGAGCTCCAGCCCCAGCAGCCGCGGGCTTCCCGACGTTGGGTCTCGGTGGCGGGAGCCCAGCCAGTCGCCCCGGCCCCTCCCAAGAGCGGCGCCTCTAGGCCCGGCTTGCAGCGCCTCTTTGGAAGCCCCGTGGCTGGGCAACGGATGGGAGCACAAGGGCCGCAGACACGCCCCCGGCCCAGGCCGGCGCCAGCCCGGGTTGGAGAGGGGTGGGTGTCGGCTCACCGCCCGCGGCCCCAGGCCCGCTAGTTTCCGGATTAGAGAACCGTGGCCTCTTCAAACTTCAGAGCAATGGGCCGGACTTAGAGAGCAACTGATCTGGGGCTTCTTACCGTGCCAATGTCCTGGTTTTCATTCAGCCAATTAAAAATAATAGTTATGTGTAAAGGGACCTGGTATATGGACCGATTGCCTTGGGTACATTTTTCTGATTTAATCCTCTCAGTTGCAAAATATTATTCTCGTTTAATTGATGAAGAAACTGAAGCTCCAAGAGGTTAAATGACTTGCCCAAGATCACACAGCTAGTAGGGGCAGAGGCAAGGTTTGACAACCCCCCTCCCCCCACTCCCCGCCTCATCCTTGTCTCCCCTGACAAGAAGCCAATGTCCTCAAAATGCTTCCCCTGGCAGATGCTTTCTCACTGTGCTTGCTCCCTGAACTCTGGGGGACCATCCCAGCCCTCCTGCCTACCGCTTTACAAAGGCTAATGTTTAGAGCTTCCAGTCGTGTCCTTTAAGCCAGAGCTTTCCTGAGTACATCAAGGTGTCCCTTCCTCTCTGCACTGGTGCCCACTGCCCCTGCATGCAGGGGAAGGGTGGTGGGCTAACTCCCAGGTTCTCTGCCAAGCACAGACACTTGAAGCTGCGTGACCCTGGGCAATTGCTTGACCTCTCTGAGCCTCAGCATCCTTCCCTTAGGAGGACAGTAAACTGCCTTGCTCCAAAGAGGGACTTGTCCTCATCAAGAGATAATGGTGTATGAGGGTAATGGACAAATTCCTGAGCCTTTATTGAGTCCCTTCAACAGTGTGGAGCTAAGCTGGGAATGTGTTAATGCTGGCTTTCAGCAGCGCCAGACCAGCACTGGGAAGATGTGGGGGGTAGGTGTCCAGGGCTAGCCCGCTCTGCCTTCCTACCCCAACTCCCTTCTCTCCCCACACACCAGGGCATTCGGGCACGGGACCAGCTGCATCGGCACCTGGAGGATGCCATTGTGCAGAAGCTTCTTGAAGACAAGGCTGCTGTGGAGCCAGGCGATGCCCTCGATGGGATCATCCACAGTACTAGGGAACTGGGCCATGAGCTGTCAGTGCAGGAACTGAAGGTATGTGGCCAGATTTCTCCTCCCCTCTTTTGCATTTATAGCAGGTCTCTACACACAGCCTGAATCCCTGGAACAACGGAGCAACATCCTGTTTGGCCCCACTTGGAGCCACAGACACGCCTCAGGGTGAGGGAAAGAGGAGACCTGGGTCCAGTCATGGCTCAGCTGCACCCCCTACCTCGGTGTCTTTGGGCCAGTTGAAAGCCTGAATCCTAGGTCCTCCCTTACAGTTTCTGGCCGCAAACAGCTCTCCTCTTCCCCACTTCTCTGTCACTTCATACTTCTGCTTCTGCTGTCTGCCTGCCTATGACACTGTCTTCACCCCTTTTCTCGACAGACCCTAAGGGTTCAGGGTCAAATTCCAGTTCCTTGAAGTGCCCCCTTTCCTCCCCAAATCTACACGTCCATGAGCCACCTTGGCACCTGGTACCTTGGGTACTGGTCTGTTTTGCCACTGAATTTACTGGAGAATTAGAAACTGCCTGCCCGCCCCCCCCCCCCCGCCATGTATACATAGAACACATGCAGTGGAAGTAAGGAGGGAAGCTTTGGAATGACCCCTGGGCCCACCTTCCTGAGAACCCAAAAAGGAATGGAGAGGTTGGGGGAAGGGGTCAGGGGAGTTAGAAATGGAAACGCTTCATCCCTTCCATAAGCAACTCCCATCCTTTCTCTGGCACTCAGTTTCCCACTAGCGAGCCACTGAAGGGTGGGGCTCAACCTGAGTATCTTCTCTGAAAATGGGACTAACAATCTCTTTCCTGACTTCTGGGTGGTTGTGAAGTCTGGAAGAGTCAAGGGGTTGGAGGTAGATGAGCAGGGGGCGCTGGTGAGTCCTGGGGGAGCCGGCGGGTAGGAATAGTTCTAGGCTGGGAAGGGGAGTGGTACGGAAAGAAGTGGACAGTCCCTCTGCCTCAGCAGAGCGGTGGAGAGCATGACAACACAGTCCGGGTTCTCCGGAAGGGACCCACTAGCCAGAAATCTTCAGGTCTGGCTGGTCAGGAAGGACCTTGGAGCCCCGGGGTCTCTGTCCCAGCTCCCCATCTTCTCCAGAGCAGGCAGTTAGCCTTGGATCAGCTCATTCATTCCACAAGCAGATTCTACCTATTCAGTGCCAGGCTCTCTCTATACAATGAGCACACATAGCCTCTGCTGGAGAGGAGGGGTCCACAGGGTTGTGATCACAGGGTTGTGATCACATCCATCAGTGTGTAAACACACAAGCTGGTGCTGCCAGGAAGGAAGACGCCGTGCCAGGAGTTGGGAGGGCACAGGCAGGCGTTGAGGGCTGGGGCCTGGGTGATGAAGCCTCCAGACAGTGCAGACGGGGAAGAGGTATAGTCACTCACTGGGACCACCACTAGGCTGGAGGAGGACCACAATGCTCGCTCTGGTGCCAGGCTGCGGCTGCAGGTGCCTTGGTCAATTCCACAGCAGCCACGGTCAGGACGGCCAGCTGCACTGTCGGCAACACTGCATGGTTAAGAGCGCTGGACTCCTGGCCCGACTACTGGGCCTGGTGACCGTAGGGACCTTGGGCACCTCTCAGAGCCTCAGTAAAACGGGCAGAAACTGTGCCACACACAATGCGGGTGAGAATCCAATGAATTAATTCACTTAAAGCACTAAGAACATTACACCAAAAAAAGTTCCTGGCATTATCTAGGGGAACCTCCCAAGGCTATCTGTGGTTTTCCCAAATGGCGGACTTGGGATTCAGTCCACTCCTGGACTCGCGCAGGTAGCCATGCCTCCGAGCAGTCTGCGCTCTAGTCTGTGCGCAGTGGCAAATGTGGGGCCCCCTGCACCACAGCCCGAGAACCGGTTAATGGAGACAGCGCCCCTGGGCTGTCTTGCAGGAGTCAGCTGTGGAGCTCCTCTTCGCCGCCTTCTTCACCACGGCCAGTGCCAGCACGTCCCTCGTCCTGCTACTCCTGCAGCATCCCGCAGCCATCGCCAAGATCCAGCAGGAGCTGGCGGCGCAGGGGCTGGGGCGCGCGTGTGGCTGCGCGCTGGCGGCCTCGGGGGGCGGCGCTGGGCCCCCGCCCGACTGCGGTTGCGAGCCCGACCTCAGCCTGGCGGCGCTGGGCCACCTGCGCTACGTCGGCTGCGTGGTCAAGGAGGTGCTGCGCCTCCTGCCGCCGGTGTCCGGGGGCTACCGGACAGCCCTGCGCACCTTCGAGCTCGACGTAAGTGCGCCGCCCGCCCGCCCCGCCTTGCAGCCGGCCGCTGGGAGGGGGGGTAGGGTTAGGACTGCGTTGTCTCCTTTTCCCTTCTCCCGGCCTCCTGGAAAATGGGCTGAATCTTATCACGTTTCCCGGGAACCACTGTTGAGGACACAAAGCAAGGTTAGGGACCCCGGGCTACGTGCTAAATTCCTTCAGTCGTGTCCCCTTCTGCGATCCTATGGACTATAGCCCTCCAGGCTCCTCTGTTCATGGAATTATCCAGGCAAGAATAGTGGAGTGGGTTGCATTTCCTCTTTCAGGGGATCTTGCCAACCCAAGGATGGAACCCAAGTCTCCTGCATTGGCAGGTGGGTTCTTTACCACTAGCGCCACCTGCGAAGATTTTGACTGCTGTCTGGGTAGTTAACTCAGTTAGAGGCCAGTTTTAGGATAAAATCATCCTTTTCTCTGCCCAGCACCCCCCTTTCAGCCAGTGAGGTCGGGTAGGGCACAAAGAGCCGCCCACTCTGTCCTGTACCCCATTTCTCTGGCTCTCTCACAATATAAACGGACCAATCATTGCTACCTGTCCAGGGTTCTGGCTGAGGCCAGGTTCCAGGAAAACGGGATTATTAAAGTATGGGTAGTGGTCAAGTTGGCGTGAGCTGGGCAGGAAAGTTAAGGTTTAGGCTTCATCTCTGTATGACCTTGGGTAATTCCCTGCTCACTCTGGGCCTCAGTTTGCTCTCTGGAAGGAAGCTGCCTTGGTCCCTCCCAGCTTTAACTCGGGGGAGGGGAAGGCTAACGCTGCCATACTGAGGGTGTTTGCCGCTGCACCACCCCCACCCCCAGCCCCAGCCCCATCCCTATCCCTGGGCAGCTCCAGGCAGAGGGGCACCTTCTCCCCTCCGCCTTAAACAGCCAGTGTCCCCATTGCATGCCAGAGTTTGAGAGGATGAGATGACTGGATGGAGTCACAGACTCAAAGGACATGAATTTGAGCAAACTCCTGGAGATAGTGAAGGACAGGGAGGTCTAGCATGCGGCAGTCCACAAGGTGGCAAAGAGTCGGACACGACTTAGCAACTGAACAAGGTAAAGAAATTCTGCCCTTGAGGTGCTGTTGTGGAGAGAAAGGGGGCCAGAGCCAGCAACTTCATCACAAACTGGTGTGAAGAAGAGAGTGACCTCTAGCTGAATGATACCAAAACATTTTGGGACCTGGCATTTGAACTGGAGCAGTGAAAGGTTAAGATGGGGACCACACATCACCAAGAGGGCATGGTCCAGACAAAGGTAGGTGTTTAGTAGTGTCTGGGATGCTGAATTTTGGTGTTCAGACATCACTGAACAGGCGCTGGGGTGCAAGACTCAGGGAAACCAAGATAGAAGACCACTGGACCACCAGAGTGAATGGGGGCAGGGGTCTTAGCCATCCTCCAGGTTGCAGACGGGAAAACTGAGGCCTAGAGAGGAGAGGGCACGCCTTGGTGATTCCAAGATTTTCTGTTTGCCTGTTGAGAGCAAGGCTCTCCTGAAGCCTGTTCTAGCGAGGAAGCCCGATAGTTGGGGCTGGAAGACCTCTCAAAAGTGGAATAGTGTAAATAGTTGAAAAAGAGGTGAGCTAAGGGAACATGAAAGCTGCCTTCATCATTTTAAGCTTCCTTCCAACAATTTAATCCTCACATGCACCTTCTCAGAGTGTGGCTACTGGATCTGAAAGTTATGTACAGCTCATGGCTATTGAGTATAGAGAGGCAGTTTTCAGTTGAGTGCAAAGAGCTGAAAAATTGAGATGACCCTAAAGGAGCTGTCGTTTGCATTGCTCTGAGGCAGGCAGCTGGTACATGCAGCACTCGAATTTAGGTCTCCTAATGTGAGAAGAAAACAGACAAAACAGTGAACAATAACAGCACACTTACTGACCACTAATACATATGTCAGACCCGTTATCTGAATCCTCACAACAAAGCGGACATTTTTGTTCTCACTTGATCACTTAAGAAACTGAGACTCAGAGATTATGTAGCAACCACCGTCACACAGCTCACCAGAGAAGGAGCTGAAATAGACGGGAATGCAAAGCGGTCTCCTAGCTTCCGGTTAAGACGCACGTCCCTGCCTGTTCGGAAGCCTGTTTGATGAACCGCGGGTGAAGGATCGGTTAGGGCTGGGTTTCCGGGTGCCTGGTGGTCAGGCGGGTCTCCTCACCTCCCCGCAGGGCTACCAGATCCCCAAGGGGTGGAACGTGATGTACAGCATCCGAGACACGCACGAGACGGCCGCAGTGTACCGCAGCCCGCCGGAGGGCTTCGACCCAGAGCGCTTCGGCACTGCGGGCGACGACGCGCGGGGCGCCGCCGGCCGCTTTCACTACATCCCGTTCGGCGGCGGTGCGCGCAGCTGCCTTGGCCAGGAGCTGGCGCAGACCGTTCTCCAGCTGCTCGCGGTGGAGCTGGTGCGCACGGCGCGCTGGGAACTGGCCACGCCTGCCTTCCCCGCCATGCAGACCGTGCCCATCGTGCACCCGGTGGACGGGCTACGGCTCTTTTTCCACCCGCTTGCGTCTCCGGCGGCGCAGGATGGGCAACGCCTCTGACCTGCTGCGCTGTGGAACCTGGCTTGGCCAGCGGCTGCGGCGCGCTTGCGGCGCCGCCCATCTGCCGTTCTCCAGTGCCGGATCCGGCGCGCTCTCTTTCACCAAAAGGTTACTGAACGCGGCTCTGTGTCCGACTCTGAGGGAGACTCATGAGCCACCGCCACCGCACTTGGAGAAGCGTCCTGGCTGATGGGACGGTGCCTCCAGCACTTCGCACCCTTAGGGAGGAAAGGTGGTGGGCCAAATCTCTTATGCCCTTCCCAGGATTTCAAAGCAGGGATGGTGGGAACATTTCCCCTAGGATTCAAGCTGGGGAGGAGGTATGGGTCGAGGGGAGGAGGGGGTGGATTGGGCAGTCGAATGAGGGAGGACCTGCAACTGTCGCGAGGAAGCCGGCTCACCAGGAGCGCATCTCTGGCCTGGCTTTGGGCCACAGGAAGACACTGAGAAGGCGCCCAACGGAAGGCCCTCAGGCAGCTGGCCTCCTTTAGGTGCGCCCTGGCCACTCTGCCTGTCTCGGCAGAAACCCAGAATTGCGGGCGCTTTCAGGGCTCTAAACAGGATCAACAGCACCGGATTCTACTGGCGATTTCTTAAAAGAAAAATTCCTAGTTCAAGAACGCATATAATCTTTCCATTTATACAGGAGAGAATAGGTACACCAGGAGGATTCTAAGGCTGGATTATTTTCATGGGCGGTTGAGACATAATCAGAGAGGTTTGGGGTATTTGTACCCAAAACAGGAAGGCCGAGAAATCGTTTCCTGGCAGTGGCTGAGTGAGGAGGCTGCAGCTTAGCTGGGCAGCTCTCCTCGGTGGGAAAGTGGGGTGGAGGTGGCAGAGACTCAAGAAAGACCTCCTCCCCGGAAGGGCCTGCCCTTCATATACCCAGAGAGGGGCTAGGAACTGGACAGCCTGGGGCCCAGGCTGCTGGAACCTCGCTTGAGCATAGCCCCAGGGAACTGAGCTACAGATTATCTCCAAGATGATAGCTGACTGCAGGGATGCCCTGGTTTACTGCTTCAGCCTCCTTCATTACAAGGAGAGACTGAGGCCAGAGACTAGACCACTCACCCAGTGCTCTCTTCCACCCCATCCCTTACCCCCTGCTCCAGTCTCTGGCCTGTGGCCACCATGTAGCTCTTGGCTTTTTATCCTTTCATAGTGATCCCTAGGTTGGCCTAAGCACGCTCTGGACCTTTCCAACACAAAAGTTCCCAACAGGGCTTAAATCTAAACCAAGAGCCTCCTTTTTTCCTAACAGCCCACTGTAACCTGCTGGCCACCTTCGGACAGGCTGGGGGCAGTTGAACATGATGGGTGAGCCAGAGAAGTTGCTGCCAAGTCCTGAGCTGACCCCTTAGTGAACCAGAAGGAACCAGAAAGTGCCCTCCTGACCTTAGGCTTAAGGTGGATCCTGGGGCCAGAAGGGAAGGGGAAGCATCAGGCTTAGGCAGGGCCCGTAGCTCAAGAGCAGGAGCACAGCGGGCCCTTCAGAGCTCAACTGACACAGTCATAACCCCCATCTGCAACAATTCATCACCCACCGCTGACCACAGGCCCTGGCGCCAAGGGATCTGCAGGCAGCCGGTGAAAGTGGTAGATCTGAGGCCTGCCCTCAGGGCGCTCCTGACACTGCAGAGACATTTCAGCCCAGAAGCTCCACTAGGGTGAGGTGGTGGGAAGACCAGGGCTCAGGGTTGATTCTGATTTGAGGAGAGATAGATGGGACAGGGCTCTCAGAAGCCTGGACTTCCCAGGTTCCAAGAGACCTGGTTTACGTGCTGTGGAGTCTGTACTAAACTATAAGCCTCTGAAAGGGCAGCTTCAGTTTTATTGTGACTTCCCAGTGATACATCGACTCATCATTTCAAGGAAAATCAGAGCTTTTGCTTCTCCTGATTCTCTGAGGAAGGAGCAGATGCGATTCTTACCCTCTTGGACTTGGTATGCTTTCAAAAGAAAGAGACAGTAAATAAACTAACAAATGAGCAAGAATAATTCTGATGATGGTAGAGCTGTTTCGAGAGACAAACAGGCTTGTCATACAGGTGCCTGGCAGCTCTGCTGGGCCGGCTGGGGCCTGGAAAGAGTGGCATTCGACCTTGGAAGGAACCAGCCAGGGGAGTCCGGGGATAGAAGAGCCCCAAGCAGAGAGTACAGCAGGTTTAGAACCAAAGGGGTGGGAATCAGTGCCCAAGACAAGGGAAGAAAGTGTTGATGGGAGAAAAGTGGGGGAGGGGTGCTTCAGCTGACCCCAGTCAGAAGCTCACCTCCCCGCCTAGCAAAGAGCTACTCCCCACCCCTGCCAGTCCTTCGCACCAGTCTGTTTTGTAAACATCTTAGAAACATAATTTTGTTTTTCAGTGAACCAAGCCCTCTCCCTACCCACCAGGACCCTGGCAAGGTTTCTAGATCAAAGTTCTTACTGGGTTGGTCATTTACTGACCCTTCCCCTCTTGAAGATGCTCTTTAGTGCTCTTCACTATCCCATTTAATCCTTTCCCCCTGTCGCCCACGCGGGGCTGGATGGCAGATAGAGTAAAAGATTTTTCCCCTTTGTGGCGATTTCCAGCGGGCAGGCCCCGCTCATCTTGTGACCCGGCGCGCGCTGAACTTGGCGAGATGGCCCTGCAGAGTTCACTCAGATGTCACGGTCCGGCCCGCAGGGGTCACAGGCGGGTCAGGCCGGAGGACTGGGACTGGGCCCCAGGTCACGCCCCCGCTGGCCTGCTTTGCTCACCGGCCGGAGGCACCGTCCAGAAAGGGGCGGGCCTGGGGTTTCTGAGAATTACCTCCAGCGCGTCTCGCCCCGGTTCCAGCCGGTGCCCCAAGTGGTCTGTCACTGTTTACAGTTGTCAGTTCATTTGAAGAAACGATTGTGGGACAGACTCTTCCCTGGAGCCTCTGAAACACCAATGTAGGGTTATGGTGAGCCGCCGATTCTCCGAAAGACATCCTGCGGCTAACCAGGCGTGGAAAGTTTCTGCGAGCGTGAGGTCCCGGCGACCCCGCACACTGCCCAACCCGCCAGGTTGGGGGACCACGGCGGGAAGGTCGCGTATTTAACTAAACAGCTTTCAGGATCAAAGTGTTTTTCATCTCCAAGGGACGCTTTCCAAGGCGTGAGGCTCGCTCCTGTGAGAGCCGGTCTTCGGTTTTAAACAAACTTATACATCATTGTTTCGTTTTCGGAGCGACTGGTGGGTTCAGCGTTGAAGCCGAGGGAGCGAGTGGCCCTGACTGGTCCGAGGCAGTTCGGACCCTGTCCCACTGGCTCGACCGGGTTGGAAACGGGGAGCGCACGTGCGCTTCCCGCAGTGTCCGAGCTCCAGGCTGTGGCTGCAGGAGCAGCCAATCGTATAGGTGGGCGATGGCCAGAAGACCCATTTCCCAGTGACGATTCTCTCAACACTCTTAATCAGCGGCCGGCAGAGGCCTGGGTTTAGGACCCAGCACTCCCTCTCCGCTGGGTGGATTTCTGCCGGGTGGGAGCTGGAGAGCCCAAGTCACCCTGGTAAGGTAGACTAGCATGCCTGGGACTGGGAAGAGTATGTGCAACCATAAGCCCCTTTTGGAAACTCACAACTACCCTGACGTGTAGACTGGTCAGGAAAGATCACCTCCACATCAAGAAGGAGGAAACGGGCTCAAGGATGTGCTGTGACTTGCCCAAGATCATTCAAGTAGAGATGGATCCGGGACTCAGAGCCCAAACTCTGAGCTTTCCATCCATCCTCCTGCATCTGAGTGTCTTTATCCTGCCAGGATTAAGGACCCTCTTCCCTTCTGCCTAGCTGGAGCTGCTAACCCCAGGGCCCTCGGAATCTTACTTTGGCCTGATTGCAGAGCGCTGTTTGCCGTTGAGCCGCAGATGAATTGCCCCTGCGGTCCCAGGCTAGGGAGTCAGTCAGGGCTTAGACTTGAGCAGGGTTGCACCAGGAGTCCTGAGGATCTGGGGGCTCTCTTGTACCTTTAAGTAGGACCTTCCAAAATTTCATGAGTGTGAGCCTCGAGGGGTTTGGGGAGCTGAGAATTAGTGGTCAGCTGGTCGTGACTCCCCGCAACTCTCACTTGGGTCCTAGCCCTGGACTCTTCTGTGGGGTCTCTGGAAGAGTCGGGAGGCCTGCGTTTTGCTCTGCGTTCTGGACCTCAGTTTCCCCACCTGCGGGACAAGGCAGCTGAAGATCCCTGAACGCACTCCCCTTTACTTCCTCTGCAGGTGAAAGGGGGCCCTGTAAAACAGAAAGCGGGTGCACGCAGCTCTGGGCTGGGACCGCCCGTCGGACCCGGCGGGAGGGATTCCGAAGAGACCGCCAAGGAGCCCGGGGCGTGGAGTTTCCGCTCGCCGGAGTCCCTGCCGCCGTCCAGGAGCCCCGCACTCTTTGAATGGGGACAGCAGGCTGCTCCTAGCCGGGCGCCCCAGGAGGCGCGCTCCGAGAGAAGCCGCCACGGCGCCGCCTCTGCCTCGGCGCGGAACAAACGGTTAAAGATTTGGGCAGCGCCTCGCGGGGGGAGGAGCCAGGGGCCCAATCCGCAATTAAAGATGAACTTTGGGTGAACTAATTTGTCTAAGGTAACGTGGGCAGCAACCTGGGCCGCCTATAAAGCGGACGCGCGGCGGGATTCAGAGCGCTGAGGGTGGCGGCAGGTGGCGCGGGAGGTCGCGGCGCGCCATGGGGCTCCCGGCACTGCTGGCCAGCGCGCTCTGCACCTTCGTGCTACCGCTGCTGCTCTTCCTGGCCGCGATCAAGCTCTGGGACTTGTACTGCGTGAGCAGCCGGGACCGCAGCTCTGCCCTCCCTTTGCCTCCCGGAACGATGGGCTTCCCCTTCTTTGGGGAAACACTGCAGATGGTGCTACAGGTAAAGGAGCTTGGGGCGGGATTGGACGATTCTCCCGAGCCCGACTCGGCTCCAGACTTCCACTGAAGCGCCCCCCGGGAGGGAGGTGACTGGGGCTAGGATCAGGACCGGAGGGAGGCTCAGCGCTCCCCGGCGCCCCCTCACGCCCGCCTCTCTCCTCCGCTTTCCTCTCGCAGCGAAGGAAGTTCCTGCAGATGAAGCGCAGGAAATACGGCTTCATCTACAAGACGCATCTGTTCGGGCGGCCCACGGTGCGGGTGATGGGAGCGGACAACGTGCGGCGCATTTTGCTCGGAGAGCACCGGCTGGTGTCGGTCCACTGGCCCGCGTCAGTGCGCACCATCCTGGGTTCTGGGTGCCTCTCTAACCTGCACGACTCCTCGCACAAGCAACGCAAGAAGGTGAGGGAGGGGTGGCGGCGCCTGGACAGGAAGTGGGACCCGATTCGAGCAAGGGGTTCGGGCAGATAGGTGCTGGGCGGGAGCCAGCTGCATGAAGCATCGGCTGGGACCCTCTCAAACCCAGTGTAACTTTCCCAGCCAGGAAGTGCTTTGGGTCTGGTGGGGTTGTAGATGTCTGGAAGGAGACCCTGGAAGGCAAGAGGGGCGGGTGGAGCCCGGCTTTAACACTCTTCCCTCCTCGGAGTTCAGGTGATTATGCAGGCCTTCAGCCGCGAGGCGCTTCAGTGCTACGTGCCAGTGATCGCCGAGGAAGTGGGCAACTACTTGGAGCAGTGGCTGAGCTGCGGCGAGCGCGGCCTCCTGGTCTATCCCCAGGTGAAGCGCCTTATGTTCCGCATCGCCATGCGCATCCTGCTGGGCTGCGAGTCCCGAGTGGCGAGCGGCGGGGAAGACGAGCAGCAGCTGGTAGAGGCCTTCGAGGAAATGACCCGCAATCTCTTCTCGTTGCCCATAGACGTGCCCTTCAGCGGACTGTACCGGGTAAGGGCGCCTTGTAGGGTTCGGAGCTAGGGCTCCGGGGTCACGGGATCCGGACTTCTGCTCACCGCGGTGCGCTCTCTGCGCTCAGGGCCTGAAGGCGCGCGACCTCATCCACGCGCGCATCGAGGAGAACATTCGCGCCAAGATCCGCAGGCTGCGGGCGGCGGAGGCGGGCGGGGGCTGCAAAGATGCCCTGCAGCTGTTGATCGAGCACTCGTGGGAGAGAGGAGAGAAGCTGGACATGCAGGTGAGCCGCAGCTTCAGGAGCGGCACGGCGAAGTTTGATCCCCTGGCTTCCCAAAAGCAGGTCCTAGGGTCTCCGAAGTGCGCGCAGAGGGGCCCGGGTTCCCAAAGTGAGAAGCCCTCCCAGACCCCAGGGACTGGACCCAGAGGTTGAGATACCGGGTCTGCAGAGCTCTGGGGAGAGGCCTTGTCGCCCATCCCTTTCAGATTTTAAAGGGAAAGTTGGAATTTGCAAGATGTGAGTAATGTTGGATGACTTTAATACAGCTAACGCTTTAAGAGTTCCAAGGAGAGTGGGAACTTACTGGACTTCCGTGCTCTAGCTGAACTAAAGGGCCTTAGCATTTTGTTTATTTTATTTTATTTTTTTAGCATTTTGTTTAAATGGATTTTCTGTCAGCCGACTTTCAGCCCTTCTCATCTTCCCTCCTGAATCCTCAGTTCTATTCTGAGTGGTTGCTCTGTAAAATTGCATGCAGACTTGTCAAAACGTTGGTCTTAATCCGCTTGTAGGCATTAAAGCAATCTTCAACAGAACTCCTCTTTGGAGGGCATGAAACCACAGCCAGTGCAGCTACCTCTCTGATCACTTACTTGGGGCTCTACCCACATGTTCTCCAGAAAGTTCGAGAGGAGCTGAAGAATAAGGTAGGGGATCTGGCGGTGGGGGTGGGGTGTTCGCATGAGTTGGGGAGGGGGTGGTGGTGGCTATTAGCTTAAAAACCTCAGCAGCTCTCTAGCCAAGTTCCCAATAGTTAAGTGTGCTGCCCACCTTCAGTATCTGGGAAGTACAGGGCCAAGGGTGGGTGAGTTGGATGATGGGAAAGAGAATTAGCTGTGTGAATAAGAAGGAGGGAATCTTGGGCTGTGATCCCACTCCGGCAGGGTTCAACCTTGTGTTTCTTCTCCACTTTTGGTGGATCCTTGGAGATTTTCAGACTTTCTTGGATCTGTGTGTTCAAGGGCATGAATGGGGAACCCCTAGGGGGTTGCGGTGGCAGCCAGCAGCCTTGGTGGGGACTGGGGGAGGGGGAGAAACTTGGCGGTTCTAACTGGTGAGCTGCATTATCTTGGAATTGTAAACAATGGTTTGGGTCCAGGGGTGGAGGCAAATGGTCACTAGCTGCTCCTTGATTCCCCCTCACGCTCTGGGATCACGAGGCTCTTTGGGTCCAGCCGCCACTTAAACCCTGTTTACGTCTGCTGGACTGATTTTATTGGAGTGCAGAATAACCCTTCACTCTGTGTGACTGTTTTGATAGGGTTTACTTTGCAAAGGCAATCAAGACAACAAGTTGGACGTGGAAATTTTGGAACAGCTTAAATACATTGGGTGTGTTATTAAAGAAACCCTTCGACTGAACCCCCCAGTTCCAGGAGGGTTTCGGGTTGCCCTTAAGACTTTTGAATTAAATGTAAGTTAAAAGTTCTCTCTCACCCGCCCCTACCTTTTGTGCAGTAGTTTTAAATCTCCCTTTGTTTCCTGTGCTTTGACTTAAATTTCTTTTGATAACATTGCCCTGCCCCTGAATGTCTGTTTTTTTCTCTCTCCACCTCTCTTTCTTCCTTTTCTTTCAACTCATAACTCCTCCAAGGATATGTGTGTTAGATTTTTTTCCTTCCCTGTTGACAGCTGAATTTGAGTTTGTCAGCCCTTTGGACATCATAATCTTTTGCAGGGATACCAGATTCCCAAAGGCTGGAATGTAATCTACAGTATCTGCGATACTCATGATGTCGCTGATATCTTCACCAACAAGGAAGAATTCAATCCTGACCGCTTTCTGCTGCCTCACCCAGAGGATGCATCCAGGTTCAGCTTCATTCCATTTGGAGGAGGCCTTAGGAGCTGTGTAGGCAAAGAGTTTGCAAAAATTCTTCTCAAAATATTTACAGTGGAGCTGGCCAGGCATTGTGACTGGCAGCTTCTAAATGGACCTCCTACAATGAAAACGAGTCCCACTGTATATCCTGTGGACGATCTGCCGGCCAGGTTCACCCGTTTTCAGGGGGAAATCTGATGGGCTGGAAAGCCCAGACCTCAGACTTATTTGAAGTGTACAGAGGCATTTTTACCTAGTGTCATGTTGATTTGATTATATTTAATTTCTAAATGTATATTATAATATTTATGTGTCTCTTCTACAGTACTACAGTCTTTAAATATTAAAATAATGAATTTGGATAGTTTCCAAATAAAATAAAATCTGAAGGTGCTCGTCTTGCATTTAATATTCCTGTGAGAAAAAACTCACCAGTGTTATATTCATATATTTAACTAGATTTCTAATGTCTACAGGCATGACTTTGTCATCTGTGCCTATCTATTTTCTGGGAAGAAGAAACCTTACCTGTTTTTTTCTCTTAATAGTTAATAGAAAATGTATATTATATGTGTGTGTGAGTTAGTCCAAAGGTAATTTAGTAAATTTTTCCATGATAGTTTATATTCTGTATTTGGAAAAGCTATCAAAGTTAATTTAAAAAATGAAAAGGGGTTTGCTTTACTTTAGAGAAAGTTAAATTTGAAAAGAGAACACTTTGAGTTGATCCTCTTCTAATACAACACCTTCAACCATAATCAGTACATTTAATACACATAATAAATATGTGGTATTACATAGTGCCAGAACTGTTTTCTGAAATTAAAGTTTCAGGTAAGACAAAGTTATTGACTAAGACCCCAAATCACTAGCCTGTTTCCTTTACTCTGAAGTTGTATATGAAAACAGTATTGGAAAAGGCCAATCTTTGGTTTAGATAAGCGAATCCAGGTTTTCTTTATTGAAAATAAGGCAGGAAGAGTAGATTTAGCAAACTGACAGATAAAGTTTTTATCTATGCCAGGCAATAGGGTGTGAGCCTGACATGACTGATAAAATGGCCCAGTCATGACCCTGTGAACCTTGGCTAACCTCCGCGAAAGCGCAATTTTGTCACATTTCTGACCCTGGCATAGCCATGTTCTGAACTGAAGGCCAGACTCTCAATCCAGAAAGGTTAGCCCGGTGACTTGCTTATGCAAGCACATTTTCAGTTTTGAAATGGCACAATCTGCTTACTGAACCTCTGATGGCTTGTAGGTTTTGGACTTTAAAATTTTCATTACAATTTTAGAATCTGGCAACACTGCAGAAAAACTGGGTGGTCTAAATAGGTGTTTGAAAAGAATTCTGACTACAATAAGAGTTACATGTTTTACCTGACTTTAGTTTTTTAGGTGAAACTTGGATTGTAACTTCAGTTGGAATCCTCTGATATTTTAAGGGGTATTTACAGAATAATTTATAATACCTTATAATAACCTTATAATGCCTTTTTGTTTTTTTAATGAGAAATTACAGTTTTGTTGTTGTTTTTTTTTTTCCTAGTCAAAGCTTTAGTGTCCCTTGGTGTGCAAAGCTGACCCTTCCCCCCATAACATTCACCCTGGATCATTCCAGTTAGGAACACACTAGCCTGAGGACATTATTTCCGATAATTTATCCAAGGTCATTTTTTAAGTGTTTTAATACTTCTCTTTTTGCCAGAGGACAGTCAGTGTTTCAGAACACCGTCTTAGGTGACTGCATGACCGTGTGTCTCTATGAGCATAGTGCAGAAAGAAATTTGAGCCATTTTATCATATAATTTAATTTTTAAAAACTGCCTTTATTTTTTATCCCGAGAGCTTGGAGGAAAGTGCTTCTGGCTTGCATTTCCCAGAGCAATTAGTCTAATTATACTCATCGATTACAGAGTAGTACAGAAATTTATCTCGAAAATACGTTAAAAACACAATCTTTGATAATGCGCTTAGTGCTGAGTAAAGGTGGTTTCCATGTGTGTGAGTGTGAGGCAGGATCAATGTTTGTGGGCTGCCGTGTGGCTTTAGATGGGCCTGGGTCACGTGATCTGGGCAGGTGTGTTTTATAGCCCAGGCCCCTATGGATCAGTGTCCATGTGTCACCCAGTGGAGAAGCGTCTCAGGAGGAGGAGGTCACTGTTGTAGACTTGGCCGAAGTTGGGGAGGCGGGGAGACCACTGTAAGAAAGGACTCTTTGGGGCTCCCAGGGGCCTGGCACAGTGCTGTGCCCTCCTGGGGCCTTGGGTGAACCTGCCAACTGGCCCTCTGTTTCCCCTTCCTCATGTACCTCCTGCCCTGGCATCCTCCCATTCATTCTTCAGTCAGGGGTATGGTGCCACCAAGGACAGATTACTGTCAGGATTGGCATGTGAAGACTTCCAGTTTAGTCCATAAAGCAGGACATCCATCGGGATTGTAGCCTTCACCAGTGTAGCCCCAGAAGGCCCAGAGAGGCACTGTAACTTGCCCAGGGCCACCCAGGAAGTGGCAGAACCAGGAAGGACCTCCTGCTGCCTTTTCCTTCTTTCTTTTTCTCCCAACATCTAATAACACCTGCCTGATTTCTCTCTTTCTCTTACAGACAGCTAGGTCCAGGAGTGTCCACCTCCTAACTTCCCCTTGTGTCCCCCTCCACCACACTCTGTCCTGGGACAGTCCAGATCAGGAGACTGCAGGCAACTGGGGAAATGGGAGCAGAGACAGGAAGTGGCTGCTCCTCCCAGAACCCTCATCTTCTTGGAGCTTTCAGGGTGCTTTTTGCATCCTGCCACCCACCAGAGGTCCACAAGGGGGCGGGCTTCTCCCTGCTATGCCAAGCTCAGCACCCAGTGGTTTCCCCACCAGTGTCCATGAAATCCAGGGTCCACAGACTCTGGCCCAGGGCCTGCTTTTACCCCAGACAGCAAGAGGCCACAATCCCCCGTGGCTTAGCCTCAGTCTCAGGCCTGGTTGCGGCTGTTAGGCCCCTCCGGGAGGGTCACCCTGGCTGGGTTGATCTTTGATCCGGACCATCTTTTAGTTTCAGAAGCAGCCACCATCCGCTGTGAATCTGAGGTCAGCTAGCTCTAGTTTCGAGCCTTGTCCATGTACTGCTTATGTTGCTTTCACCATCCCTGAAAAATGGCTCTGTTTTCTGGGAGTGGGGCCTATGCTTTTCAACATATGTAGGCATACTAATCCGTGTTCAGATGACCCTCACCAGGCCTAGAAGCCACCTCACAAAAGCACTGTGTGAGGAACCAGGAATGTTTATAGAGAGGTTGTGGGGGCCCCACCTTCCTTCCAATGGTGAAAGGACTTGCTATAGTAAATGCAGGTTCAGACCTGCTCTGAAGGACAGAGGAGGGTAAGCAAGAAGAAAGGAAATGTTAGGACCACGTAAGGAAAACCTGAGAAAACTAGAGCCTGAGACTTGATTCTGTATCACTTCAATTGCTCAGATTCTTATTTTACTTTGAAATACAGATGAACTCCAATCTAGGGAGATGGGACATCCTGACAGCTTCTTTCAGAGGCATTCAGCAGTCCTTGGTGATCATTCTGCCAAAGCTCCGAGTCAAATGAGGTGGGACCTGTGGAGTCTGACACATGTCCTCAGAGAGACACCGAACCCCTATGCTGATGCTGGAAGAACTCTCTCCTGCCCTGTGACCTGGTGCTCGCGGCTCCCGAGTCCTGTGTCTACTCTTGCACCCACAGACCTCTCACAGCCCCAGACTGTCCCCTTGACCTGGCTTCTGGGATAATGCTCTGAGATGTTCCCCCAGTGCTCCCCAGTCTCCATGATGCTGCACGCTGACATTGGACTCTGCCCAACTGTCCTCTCTCTCCATCTCCTGAAAAGTTACTCACAGGTAGGCACTGTGTATCATCACTGGAATCTTGTAAATTCAGCCCATTCTTGTATATCTCTCTGCCCTCCTCTGGAACACACTCACGCATAAGAGGTGTTCTTTGGGAGAGAATGTTTCTTGGGGCCAGTCAACGCCATTCACCTTATGTCTCTCCAGCTTCACGGTGCCATGTTTTCCTTTGAAAAGTGAAACTTTCGTCTTTGGAAAGTCTCAGTAGCCGCAAGCTTACACGGCTGTGGTTTAACAGCATGTCACATTCCTGAAACTGATGCTTCATGGGTTTTTGGCCAAACAAGCTTTCCTTCTTTTGAAGTAGAGTCAACTTGAGTTAGAACCCTGGGACAGGATGAAAATTTAGCCCTGGATTACGTGGTGGGTTTTCTGGGTGAGAGTTATCATGTTGCAATATTCATAACCGTGCACCACAGCACAGAAGCTGACCCATACCTTATAGTTTCTCACCAGTGCCAAACCCCTCCCTAGACTATCCGGGGGTCAGAAATCTACTCACTCATTTCCGACCGTAGAAGTCTACTCACTCATATCTGACCATAGATGCTTCAAGAATTTTTTTTTTGTTTGTTTGCTTCAAGAATTTTATCTGGGCAACTCACAGACTCATTTAACTCAAACACTTTGTGAAAAGAGGACAAGGTGCTTTGCTTACAACAGATATTTGACAAAATCATGTTGATTCATTAAGTACAGTCATACTGTCCAACATAACAGTGATTTATTTAATAATAGAGTAGGGGATTTTGTATTTTGAAATGGAAAGTTCATTTGTCAATTAGTCACAGGTTTTTAGGGCTGGAAGGGAGATTATGGATAGATCATCCAGGTCCCTCAATTTGCAGCTGAGAATTCTAAGGCTCACAGAAATGTAAGGTCACAACAGAGAATTAGGATTGACTGTTCAGTGTCTGGTACATTGTAGCATAGTCCTCAATTGAAAAAAACTATTGTATTTATATAAGTGTATATGTGTATACACACACACATACACACACTCACACAGGTGTCAGGAATCAAGGGCAGGTGAGCACATTATTTGAGACTAAATTGCTTACAGGTTCTTCCTTCTACTGTGACTCAGATCATGCTGGGTACAGACTGCTGGAATTTCTTGTGGGGCTGGGGGCTGGCGCTGCATATTAGTAGAGCTGGACCCTTAGCATTTTAAGTGCCTTCTTCTGAACAGCTGAAAATGGATTCTGTTATGGGTTAAATTGCATCTCTCTTCCTGGAAGAAAAAAAAAGATCTTACATGTCTAACCCTCAGTTCATAGGAATGTGACTTTATTTGGAAATAGGGAAGTAATCAAGTTAAAATGAGGTCTTTGGTGTGGCCCTCATCCAATTTGACTGGAGTCCTTATAAGAAGGGGAAATTGGGACACAGGGAGATGCACACAGAAGGAAGATGAAGTGAAGACATGCGTGGAAACGCCGTGTAGAGACGGAGGACTGAAGTGACGAATCTGCAACCTAAGGAATGCCGAAGATTCCCGACAAACCTCCAGAAGCTACGGAAAGTCTAGGAAAGATTCGTCTGCAGCTTTCAGAGGCAGCCCACTTCAGACTCCTAAACAAGAAGTGCCTCAATTTTAAAAAAATATTTATTTGTCTGCGCTGGATCTTAGTTGCAGCACACAGGCTCTTCAATCTTTGTTGTGGCATGCAAATTCTTAGTTATGGCATGTGGGATCTAGTTCTCTGACCAGGGAGCAAACCCAGGCCCCCTGCATTGGGAGAGCACAGTCTTAGCCACTGGACCACCAGGGGAGTCCCAAGACAATCAATTTTTGTTGTTCTAAGTCACCAAGTTGCAGTACTTTTTAAAATAGCAGCCCTGGGAAACCAACAGTTTCCAAAGGCAAGAAACCTTATTTGTCAAGACTAGAAACCTTGTCTCTTATTTGCGAAAAACACTAGTTCTCAAAGTTAGCATGCTTTGGAATCCCCTGGAGGGCTTGTTGAAATACAAATTACTCGGCTTCACTCTGGAGTTTCTAGACCGATGCAAGAATCTGCATTACTAGGTGATGCTCATACTACTGGTCCCAGGACCACACTTAGAGAACAACCGACAAAAAGTTTTCTGATCTCTAAGTCAAGGACCACAAAATCAGGAGGGCCAGGAGGTAATTTAACAAGTGATATGAATGAGAGAGAAACAGCTGGGGTTGGTGCGTGTGCTGATACAAGACATACCAATCCCCTTTAGAGTGGCAGGAGCTACTCAGTCTGGCCTATCCTTAACCTGTAGGAATGAAAACTCTTCCAATTTTTCAGGAGGTGATGGAAATCCAGATTTGCATGGGAATACTCTGATGACTGAAATGACTTATCGCGCATGCATGCACTCTGTTTAGATGTTGGCAACTAATTAGCATTAAAACATTGTGCAGGCAAAATAAAGCCTATTTGTGGCCCTGACGGCTGCCAGTTTGCAACATCATAGGTCTTTTTTTTTTTTTTTTTTTTTCCATTTTGGGTCTTTGATCCTTGAAGTTTTCAGAATGCTTGTTTGAGAATGGCTCAGCTGTGTGGTTCTGTCACAGTCTCTCATAAGGTTGTGGTGAGGATGTTGGTTGTGGCTGCATCACCTGAAGGCTTGGCTGAAGCAGGAGATTCACTTCCAAGATGGCTCCCTCGCAAGGCAGGAGGTCTCCATATCTTGCACTGAGTCTCTCTTAGGACTGCTTGGGTATCCAAGCAGCAGACCTCCTTCAGAGCAAGTGGTCAAAAAAAGCAGTGAGACAATGCTGAAGTCTCTGTTTTTTCATGACCTGGCCTTGACAGTCACACTTTATTTCCACAATATCTTATTGGTGACACAGTTTAACCCTATCCATTGTAGAAGAGAGCCACATAAGGATGTGAATACAAGGAGGTGAGGACCACTGGGGGCCATCTTGGCTACCCTACTCAATTTTTGAGTGGGTGGGTAGACTCTTTTCCTGATCTTTCTTTTTTTTTTTTTTTTTTTTTTTTTTTTTTTTTTTTACATTTCTGTTGTAATCATGCCCAAATCACAGGAGCTTAACATAATCAAGGATTTATTTCCTCATTCACATCCCTGTCTTGTAGTTGTTGCTGCTGCTTGAGTGTTAGTGGGTTCACAAGGAGTATCAGAGGGTTTGTTTAATCCCTAAGTCGTGTCTGACTCTGCAAACCCATGGACTGTAGCCCACCAGGCTCCTCTGTCCATGGGACTTCCCAGGCAAGAATACTGGAGTGGGTTGCCATTTCCTTCTCCTCCTGATCTTTCTTAGAAGCATTTTCATCTCTTTTTCTGGAAGTCTTTGATTTCTAACATTTTCGTAGTGACCTATCACCTATGGGAACTTAAAACTGCTACCAGAAAAAAACTCTATTACAGAATTTCTCAGCTGGATGGAGATTGAGGGGTCACGTGTGCCAAGGCTGCAAATTGGAGACTCTTGGGTAGAGCCTACCGGTGGACTATGGTGGTAGACTCTTGTATTTGCCAGTGCCTCCAACCATATCACTGCATTCACTAATATTACTTTCCAGGCCTCTGTCTCTGCTTTAATCCAACTGTCCTGTTTCCTAGACTCAGGATTTTCCATGCAAAAACTCAATAGTCCTGGGAAAAGTCAGATGGTCGATCACCCTAATCAACCACATTATTTGCAAAATGAGCAAAATTCAGCTCACACAGCAGATATGAACTGATTAGATCCTTGCAACTCAAAGTATAGTTGTATGTGCATCACCTCGTTGCTTGTTAGACATACAACAACTCAGACCCGACCCTAGACCTGCTGAGTCAATCTGAAGTTTAATTAGAGTCCCAGGTGATTGTTAGGGGCTTCCCTGGTAGCTCACTTCATAAAGAATCTGCCTGCAATGCAGGAGACCCCAGTTCAATTCCTGGGTCAGGGAGATTTGCTGGAGAAGGGCTAGGCTACCCACTCTAGCATTCTTGGGCTTCCCTGGTGGCTCAGCTGGTAAAGAATCTGCCTGTAATGCGGGAGATCTGGGTTTGATCCCTGGGTTGGGAAGATCCCCTGGAGAAGGGAAAGGCTACCCACTCCAGTATTCTGGCCTGGACAATTCCATGGACTGTATTAGTCCATGTGGTCTCAGAGTCGGACACGACTGAGTGACTTTCACAGGTGATTCTTATGCACATGGTGGTCTAGGACTTTCTGAATAGGAGCAAAACCTGAGCTTGGGCTCTCTGAGGATTCAGATTTGCAGTCCATGTGGGTGAACTAAAGCTAACAATGACCTACTTGTGCTATGGTAATCTGACCTTGACCTGAGCATCTTATTTTTACTTCCTGCCTCCCAGATTCCCCCAAATAAAAGGCAGCTAAAGTTTCATTGTTGGAAGGAACTGAAAGTTCCCAATTCTCACCTGGGTTTGTGTAGTGGTTTTCATAAATCACTTTTCACATTTGAAATTTCCCCCCCTCCCCAAACAAAATGCCATTAAAACAGAGTTTAGGGGAGATGTCAGGGAGTTTAGGTTATTTCCAGTGTCTGATACTTCAAGCAACTGGCAATCAATAAGTAACCTTGTATATGCGGGCTTATGTACACTCTATCACTTTATTTCTGTAGGATTGAGTCCCAAAAGTCCTGCTGGGTCAATGAGAATATGCTTTTAAAGTTGTAATGAATAGACAAAAAGGTATGTGTCCAAAGAGGTGTGTGTCTGAAAAAATAGTGGTGCATTTATGTCATGGAAAGTTATCAAGCCATAATAAGGTTCATACATGATAGATGTCCATGGACCTTGAGGGATAACTACCAAGTACTGTTAAATAGGAAGGAAAAGTTGCAGAGGGACTCAGGCAACTGGCAGGGAAAATTGAGGGGGATATTATACAAAGGGATTGATTACACTTTCTGAGTACATTTATGGATGCTTCTTATGGTTGTAAAGAATATGTGTTGATTTTGTAATTAAGAATTTTAGGAGAGAGGAAAAGTGAAGGTGATGTGGTTGAAGTGAACAGATATTCTACAGATCTGCCCTCAGTTTCCCCTGCCCATTTCCAACCTCCCCCAGCTCTTTGATTTCAGAAACTGCATCCCAGGTGGGAGCATCTGATTGGCTGAGCCCAGGTCACATGCCCACGCTCTTGCTGCTACTTGTGAAGGGAGGGGTTGTTTGACCTCGTTTGATCCAGCCTGGCGTGCTGCAGTCCATAGGGTCGCAAAGAGTTGGACACAACTGAGCGACTGAACTGAACTGATCCAGCTATCTTCCCTGCCCAGCTATCCAGGTATTGCCCGCAAACAGGAGGTGTGTAGTGATAGAGCCTGACCCCCTAAGCAGAAACTGAAGTGGAAAGCCTTAGAGCTTTAGCCTTTTGAAAATCTAGCTGTGATTGGGGAATCAGTTTTGAGTTAATTAACCATATTTTCAAAGAGTGCAAGTAAAAATAACTGACAGGCTTCATTGAGCATTTGCTATATGTGCTAAGTATTTCACATTATCTCACATTCTCACAACATTTCCATGATGCAGGTGCAATTTTTAATACCCCCTTTTACAAATGGAGCCACTGAGGCACAGAATGGTTATGTAACTTGCCCGGAGTCACACAGCTAGTAAGTAGTAGAGACAGGATTTGAACCCAGGCTGTCTGAGGAAAAGGTTCTGATCTTTACGTTATACTGCCTCTAGGTTTACAGTTGGAATGGACACTGATTTTTAGTTGGACTAATAGCGATTCCTATTGTCACTGAATGCTTAGTGTATGCTGGATACTGTCCTGTTATACATGAATTAATTTAATCCTCACAACAACCCAAAGGAGAAAACTGAAAGTCAGAGATGTTAGCAGCTCAAACGGGGCCCCTTAGCTTTTAAGTGGCAGAGTTAGGGGTCCAACCCAGAGGATCTGTCCCCAGAGCTCAAGCACTGAGCTCCACCCTCCAGAGCCATCTGTTCTTTACTTCTCAACACGTCAACCCACCTTTTCTTCTCTGTTGCTCTGAAAGCAGTTCTCTTGAGAGATATTGAAGTTTGGGCAATTATGGATAATTCAATGGGAGCTTTGGATTTTATTTCAGTTTTCCATTTCATTTTGATACTGAGATTCTGACCCTAAGCTGATATCAGTGAAAATAATTTAAATTAAATCTGATCACTTTCATTTGTGAGGATTTGTTGGGAAGAAATATAAAAAGACAAAGGAGGTGTGTGTGAATGTGTATGATTGTGCAGTTCTAAAATTTCATCATTAAAGAGATGAGAAAAAATAAGAGAAAAGAGATCAATAGCATTTTTTTTGTTAAATTGTTACACATATAAAGATATGGCTTTTTGTGGGGAATTTTCAAAAGAGAATTTTATTGCTAGAGGGAATGTGCTTTTCTAAGTGAAAATATAGTTTATCCTCAATTTGAATTGCAAATCCTTTCAAAAGCAGAGTGGAAAGGAAGAATAGTGCCTAACAGGAATGAATTCTTTCTACTTTGTTTTATAAAAACTTCCTGAGACAAGCTTTACAAAATCATAATTATTTTTAAAAGTTCAGGTATTTTTTAAATACCTGATCTGAAAATTTTAGGTAAATAATCAAAATAACCGGATTATTTTATACAACATTAACTTGGTTTAAGATGGGAAAGAAATGACACTCAACACCCTTGCAGCTGGTGACTGGAAGCAGAAAATTGCAGGATGTCTTTGGCAAACTGTGGCTCTCGAAATCCTATTTGCCCCTAGAGGATAAACCACATCATAGAGAAGTGGGGGAAAGGAGAGATACATTAACATTTGTTTGGCACTTACTGAGCATGGTGCTAGGTACCAAAGTTTACGTATGTTACCAGAGTTCATCCTCACCACAGCTCTTTGCAGTGAGGTCATATACCCATTTTGCAGAGAGGATAATTGAAGCTCAAGGAAGTAAACTGACTTTTCCCAAGTTCCCCAGCTGGTAATCAGTTGTGAGTTTATTGGAGGAGTTCAGAGGAGAGCAAGCAAGGGCACAGTTGGGTGCGTTAAGGGGGAGACAGAAGCCAGAGACAAGTAGCCAGTGGGGGCTCTGTGATGCTCTAGATCAGGGAATGAGGAACCAGAGAGCCCAAGCTTGACAGCCAAGGTGACTTGGCCCAGGTGAGGTCCCTGAGAGGGTTGGAGGCCCTGAGAGGGTTGAGAGGAGCAGAAGCTGGTTTGGGGAAGAAATAGGTGAGTCTGTGGACTGGAGACCCACAAAACGCCAGGTGGACGGGTCCCAAGCAGGACTGCTGCTCAGGAGAGCTTGGCTTGTGGACACAGGTTTGGAGGGAGAGAATGACGTCAGCGGGCATGATGTGTAGAAAGGGGGATGGGAGGGAAGCCAGGGAGCCAGGATCTTAGAAGCCAAGGGAGGACGGAGAGAGGCTTTTGTGGTTCTGTTTTTTTTCAGGTCTCTTCAGGAGGTGATAGCAAAGGGCACAGAGCAAGATGTAAGACTAAGAGAGAGAGAAAACTGTAAAGGGAGCATGAAACATTTTTTAAAAAAGACATAAATATTGGATTTTGAGGAGCCAAGCTTTCACTATTAAATAGGACAAAGATCTGCTTTGTCATCCCTCTATTCCATCTTTGGATCTTTTCTGTCCGTGGAATTTTCCAGACAAGAATACTGGAACAGGTTGCCCTTTCCTATTCCAGGGAATCTTCCTGACCCAGGGATCAAACCCATGCCTCTCGAGTCTCCTGCATTGGAGGACGGATTCTTTTCCACTAGAGCTACCTGGGAAGCCTCCCTGTCTTCCATCTTAATGAATGTTAAGGTCTTCTTACATGAGTGAAAACACAATGGAATGAAAATGGCATTTTGTGAGCTTTAGGGGAGGCCCTGGGTCAACTGAGATGATGGAAGGGGGGCGGGGAGCTTCTATATACATCTGGGGTGATTGCAGCCTCATTGGAGGAAGGGTGCAGGGCCATCCAGTCCCCAGTGCTCCATGGCCTCCCTCCAAACCCCACCCTGCCCATGTGCACCTTCCACATGTCCCAGCAGGAAATCCTGGGAAACGTGTCAGGAGGGGCCAGTTCTCCTTGGCCAGCCAGTCCTGGGCTGTGCCTCCTGTATTCAAGGCTGCTTATTTACCCAGTGGGGCTGCCTCTGCCCATGATGAATCGGCAGGAATGGACCAGGGGGTGGACCAGAGGATGGACACCCAGGAGGGCTGGCAGAATTGTGTCTGCTCCCAGATCCTGGTAGTGGGGTGGCTAGGGGCAAAGGCCAGGGCAGATTTGGGGGCTTGCTAAAGAACCTTCCTGCTCATGCCTCTTGGGAAGCTGGTGCCTGCTGTCTGCAGCAGACTGTGTGCATTCAAGAGGGCTTTCAGGCGGTGCTGCTGGGCAACTTTCACCACAGGAGAGCCTCCTATGCCCAGTTTTGAGGAAAAGGTGACTTCTTAGTCAAATGGACTGTCATAACAAAATACCACAGACTACGTGGCATAAACAAAGGAAATTTATTTTCTCACAGTTCTGGAGGTTGGGAAGTCCAAGATCAAGGTGCCAGCCGATTCAATTCCTTGTAAGAGCTCTCTTCCTGACTTGCAGGTGGCTGCCTTCTTGTTATGTCTTCGCAGGACAGAGAGAGAAAGAGAGGGAGAGAGCTAACTGGTGTCTCTTCCTCTTCTCATAACGATGCCAGTCCCATAGGGTTAAGGCCTCACCCGTAGTATCTCCTTTAACCTATCACCTCCTCACAGGCCTTATGTCCAAATATAGTCACTTTGGAGGTTAGGATGTCAACATATGAATTTGGGGGTGGGGGACACACTGATATTCAGACAATAACAGGTAGGAACTTTAAATCTGCCTCCTAGCTCCCAACCAGAACTGCTTTTGTCTTCAGGAGCCGTAGCCTGTAGAGTGGCAAGAGGCACTCAGTGGTCTTCTAGATGGAGAAAGGGAGGCCCTAGGAGAAAGTGCTTTGTTTGCATCTGGATGAGAATCCTGGATGCCCCAGCCCTTGTGTATTCAGCTTATCCTGGGGTCCCCAGAACCAGCCACAGAGAGAACTTATACCTGTGGGTGGACTGGATGGTTTCTCACTTCCCAGAAGACGGGGCAGGTGAGGGGGCAGGGAACTCCCACCTATTCTGTCCGTCTGCCAAGACAGATAAGCCATTTTTGTGTTGCCATCCAGGCTTCTGGGCGAGAGTTCCATGGGTCCAGCTGGGGTCAAGTGTCCCCACTCGAGCCTGGGAGAAGTGGGGCTTCTGGGGTTTCTAGAGGGGAGATACTGTATTGTGAGTTGGGAAGATGCTGCTGATGTTACTTCAGAAGTACTTGAGAGAGGATTTGATTTTTCTTTTTGGAAATGCTGTTTACCTGTTTGTATCATCATCATCCGCTGCTGCTAAGTCGCTTCAGTCGTGTCCGACTCTGTGCGACCCCATAGACGGCAGCCCACCAGGCTCCCATCCCTGGGATTCTCCAGGCAAGAACACTGGAGTGGGTTGCCATTTCCTTCTCCACTGTATCATCTGGAAGGGTTCTATCCGTTTTTTAATTTGTTCGTTTAGAAGTTTTTTTGACTGCGGCATGTGGGATCTTAGTTCTCTGACCAAGGATCGAACCCGTGCCCCCTGAGTGGAAGTGTGGAGTCTTAATCACTGGACCACTAGGGAAATACTGCCTATTCCTTTTCCCCTATTATTCTGAGGAATAGGATCTTTCCTTTAGTTGAATATCATAAATTTAATATACATTTTCACATTAGTTGGAATAGAACTGGCATATTTTGCGATTTTTAAAAATGTATGGTGAAGGCAAGTTTTAATTGGCATTCCCATGGATTTTATTTTTCCTTTTTTTCATTTTAACCAAAAAATTGAGCTTACAATTAGTATAGAGTTAGTATAGAGTTCCTTTGTTTTGGGGTGCCACCCAGAAGGAGTGCAGTACAGTCAGGACCTTCCTATCTATGGGTTTTCCACATGCAGGTTTAACTGTGAATGTGAAACTTAGGGATACAGAGGGCTGACTGTGCCATGGCCATTTCATATCAGGGACTTGAGCATCCATGAATTTTGATATACACAAATACCAGATACCTGGAGCAACCCCCTGCAATTACCAAGGTATGACTGTGTTTTTATGTTTTCCTCTCTCTGTTTTTAAGCAGAAATATGACTCTTACGGAATAGGTGTAAACCTATTAAAATGCTTGGATCACTTATTAATAACAGCAGTTATTGGTGACCTTTGAAGTTCTGAGTGAGTCCTGGAACTGCTGGTGCTGACGTCTTTTTCCTGGGGTCTCTTGGAGTGAGCGTCCCTGGAGCCCAGGACTTACCTGCAGCTGGTATTCTGTTCTGCCAGTCCTATTCCTTCTGCAGAGCCCTTCACAGTCCTGGACCACCTAAGTGGGGAGTATCAAGGCCCCTGCTTAACTTTCTAACCCATGGAGTTTTCCTTTTATTTATAATTTTTTATAATTATTTATAATCCACAGTAGAGTGACTGTGGATTTTCCCTCCTCAGGCCCTTTGCACATGCTGTCTTCTCTGTTTGGAATACTCTTTCCCTGGTTGGTTAGTTGGATCTTTGCTTAGATCCCAGTTATTTTATATCAATGCTGTATCCTTCACAGCACTTGCTGCAACCTGTAATTATTTTATTTCTTATTTATATGATTGCTTAGCCATCTTCCCCATGAAATCAGCAGGTTCTTGATTGTCTTGTTTAGAGCTCTCTGTTTAAGGCACCGGCTACACAGTAGGAGTTGAGGAGATGAGTGGAAAAAACCAAATGCTTAGGAGCGGACAAACTCCATCTGCCTGCAGGACCTGCTGCTACCATGGGCTTTGCCACTTGCTGGCCAGCTAGTTACCAGTCTCACTAGCTTTTTCCTTCCACCTGGCAGGTCTATTAGCCACAGTCCCAGCTTCCCGATGCCCTAGTAACCATGTCCCCCGGTCCCCCTTCTGTCTTACTTCTGTCTTACTCTTTTCATGAACTCTCAGCTGGCCTTACACCCAGGCATTCAACTCACATCTCTCAAGAAATGCTTACTGAGGGTCAATATTTCAGGGGCCAGAATGACCCCTTAGAAATGCAAGTAGGGTCACGATGCCTCTCTCCTCAAAACCCTGCAAGGGCTCCCTGTGTTGCTCTGAGTAAAAGCCAAAGAAAGCTGTGACGGTGCCAAAGCGGTCCTTTGTGCTCTGGAGCCCCTGCCCTCCTTGCCTCTCTGTCTTGTCTCCTGTTCCTTTCCCTCCTGCTTCATTTGTGTCTGGCCTCCTTGCTGTTTCACACACGTGTGCAAGCCACACTACTGTCTCAGGGCTTTTGCATTTGCAACTACTTACATACCCAGCTGACCGGCCCCTTAATCACCTTTAAGTCCTAACTAGGTTTACACATCACCTTCTCAGACAACCTTCCCTCCCACCCTATTTAACATTGCTTCTTTCCTCCCTGCCTTCCCTCTCCCCTTTCCTGACTTTGTGTTTCTCCAGAACATACAAGTCACCATCTCACAAGTGAAGTCAAAGTCACTCAGTTGTGTCCGACTCTTTGTGACCCCATGGACTATACAGTCTGTGGAATTTTCCAAGCCAGAATACTGGAGTGGGTAGCCTTTCCCTTCTCCAGGGATCTTCCCAACCCAGGGATCGAACCCAGGTCTCCTGCATTGCAGCAGATTCTTTACCAGCTGAGCCACAAGGGAAGCCCAACAATACTGGAGTGGGTAGCCTATCCCTTCTCCAGCAGATCTTCCTGACCCAGGAATTGAACCAGGGTCTCCTGCATTGCTGGAAGATTCTTTTACCAACTGAGCTATCAGGGAAGCCCCATCTCACATGTCATATAATTTCCTCATCTTGTTTACAGTCTGTGTTCCTTACTACATCAAAAGTCCTTGAAGACAAGAGTTTTTATTTTGACACTGTTGTACCTCCAGCACCTAGAACAAAGTGCCTGGCCCATTACAGGTCTTCCAAAATCACTGTTGATGGGATGAGGACACATTTCAGTCAGAATATCCCATAGAGCACGGGGGTGGGGGGAACCCATATGTCTGAAGGTGATCGGTCACGCAAGGTTGAGTGAGGAGGCGTTTTCCTCAGATTCAGGCCGGGATGATCATTCCCCTTTTCCCTCAGACAGGAAAGTCTCCTAAGTTACACACCAGAGTCTAAGATGGTCACCTCCATGCTCATGGAGGACTGAGGAGGTCATCACTTCAGGCTGAAAGGCAACTGATTATGGAGGCTGTCTTAGTTTCTCCCTCTGGGAATATTCTTGATGGTGGCTTAGCTCCTGTCCAACTCTCTGGGCCTGTTCTGATACTCAAGAGGAATGTTATCATGGATTAGGATTATTTTAGGGACTGGAAAGAGGAGATGGGGTAAATGGGGCTGAGCTCCTTACCTTTCTTCAGACATGGTTCTTCCCTCAGGGAGCTTGTTTCAGAATCACAGGAGCATGGCCGTGGCCCAGTATTGACAAGTGCCGTCCCTCCAGGAGTGAGTCAGGTCGTCCCGGGTTCAATGTCTGGCTCTGCCATTTGCCCCCAGTCAAACCTCAAGCAGATTTCTCAAGCTTCCTGTGCCTTGGGTTTCTTGTCTGTCAAACAAGACCAAGGTAGTACCACAAGCAGACAACCTAGATTTGGGGAGATTCAATGTGGTGACATAAGCTAAGGGCTCGGTGTGTGCCTGATATCTCGTAGGAGCGTAATAATTGTTAGTATTTGTTAGTGTCTCCTTCTGGGACTTAGGTGATTGGAGCAGGCAGGAGCCACAGGCCCCCAGCACTGGCCATGCAGGAAACAAGGCTCGTCTTGCTCGGGCTTGTAAGCAGTGCCAGGGCTGGGATGAGAACCCACGAGTTCTGGCCCCCAGGTCTCTGTCCTCACCCTGCTCCAGGCTGCTGCCAGCTGGACTCGGCAGCCAAGGGACTCATGACATTTGACACACTCTTCTCCCTTGTGATCACTGACAGTGACTGTTCTGTGACAATGGTTGAAACAAGGCATTTCTGAGAAATTTAGATTTACTGAGCTGATTCAGTCAAGCAGAAATTGGATCTTGCTCTCTGCTCCGGGCTCCTGGGGGGATGGAATTCCCCCTGGAAAAGGTTGGGCTACCCTGAACCCCTAATTAATCTAAATTTTATTATTCATGCAGCAGAATTTGAGCTGCCTCTAATCACTTGAATGAAGAATGCTTTGTAGTCTGGTGTGGATGGGGATGTAGGAAGCATAATTTGGTCCATTATTTTTGGAGGACAGTCTTGGCAATGTGTATCAAAAACCTTCAAATTATACATGTTCTTTGACCCAAGGAGTCTAATTTTAGTTTTTGAGCAAATATTTAACTATAAGGATGCTCATTGGAGAATGTGTTATTCAAAACAATGTGATGTCCTCTGATAGGGGTTTGGGGAAATTATGGTACCTCTAACAATAGACTATTGTGTAGTCATTAAAAATGACCCTGGAGGCTAAGGACTCAGAGACATTTAAGGATATTTAGTTGGTTTTGAAACACTTAAGAGTGAGAGGGCCAGTTCTGGAATCAGATCTCCTGGGTTGAAATCTGAGCCCCACTATTTCACTGCTGGATGACATCAGACAAGCTACTTAACTTCTTTAAGCTTCAGTTACTCTGTAAGTAGAATAATAATTATATCCTCACTAAGAGTTATTGCAAAAATTGAGACAATCCAGGTGAAATGCTTAGCATAAACTACCCAGGCCAGGTAAGCACTTGCTCAACAATCATCACTATTATTATCATGAACCCACTTTTGCTTTCAAAATCTTATACGTTAAAAACAGAAGGAAAATAAGGAAGAAGTGAAAACAATGGAAATGGTTGTCTCTAGGTGGTGTGATCACATGTAGTTTAATTTTCTTCTGTGTTTTCTGTATTTTCAGAATGCTGTATGATACATAAGAGCCACTCATGTACAAAGGAGAAGGTCATTAAGAACAAAGTGGGGACAAGAGTGCTGTCTTGATTTGTTGAGACCCTCAGATAAGTTGCTCAGCGACTCCTCTGTCTTGGCTTAGAAGCCACTGAGATTGGGCACAGTGGGGAGAACGGACAGAAGTTGGGCCCTCCAGCCCTCCACACCTGCCCGCTGACCACACTTGCTCTGCCCACGCATCCTGCCTCGCCCAGCCCAGGAGGGTCCCAGAAGCACAGCCTGAGAGCTTGGCTGCTCAGGGAGGTGAAGTGACCTCTCTGAGAAGGTCCAGGATATAGGAGAGGCCCCAGTCATCGCTTGGAATCTTATTAAGCCCAGCAGCCAGGAAGAATTCATTAGAATCCACTCCCACCCCTTCTGCCACTGTGTCTGTTGTCAGCCCGGCTGTTCATTAGCATGTGTGACAAACTCCTCCAACAGAAGCTTTCAGCAGAACCAAACTGTTTCAATCTCCTTGGAGTGACAGCAGGGGACTTCCCCAGAAGTGCCTGACAGTGGGGGCTGGGTTGGGCCTTTGAGGGGTCAGGGGGAGTCCAGGAATTGCTGTCCTCAGTGTAGGAAGGGGAGAGAAGAACCCGGAGCAGGAGACACTCAGTTGCTTGCTGGGGACAACTGATAAGCTGGGGAGGGTGGTTGGAGCCGCACATGGAGAAGGGTAGAGTGCGTGCCTGTGTGTGCGCGATCATGTCTGACTCTTTGCAACACTTTGGACTGTAGCCCACCCGGTTCCTCTGTCAGTGGAAAGCAGAAGGGGGGGGGGGCCACAAATAGGAATTGGGGCTGATCTTCCTTTCCGATGAAGCTTTGGTAGGCTGTGAGAGAGCTGAAAAAGCTCTGGAGCTGGCATTGGGCATGGGGGATCGGGAAAGACATAGGGGGTGGGGCGACACGGAGCGGGGGAGACATGCGGATGGAGCGGAGCCTGGTGCCCAGCTGACCACAGCCACTCCAGCCTCTGTCCCAGTCTCTGTGCAGCAGGGAGGGAAAGTGACCAGGAAAACAGCGGCTGCAGGATTCTGAAGGATTTCAGTGTCCTGAAAATCATTGTTTCATGTATTTTGTCCATTCTTTTGATTGTTTTGGACATGGAGGCAAATTTTGTTTCTGCTTCTCTTTTGATTACTGGGCTTCCCTGGTGGCTCAGACAGTAAAGCGTCTGCCCACAATGCGGGAGACCCGGGTTCGATCCCTGGATTGGGAAGATCCCCTGGAGAAGGAAATGGCAACCCACTCCAGTACTCTTGCCTAGAAAATTCCATGGATGGAGGAGCCTGGTGGGCTACAGTCCATGGGGTTGCAAAGAGTTGGACACAACTGAGCGACTTCACTTTCTTGTGTCCTGAAAATCGTTGTTTCATGTATTTTGTCCATTCTTTTTGGTTGTTTTGGGCATGGAGGCAAATTTGGTTTCTGTTTCTCTTTTAATTGGAAATGGAAGAAACTCTTCTTTTCTATGGACGTAAAATTCAAATAACACAAAATTAACTACTTTTAAGTGAACAATTCAGAGACATTTAGCATATTCACAGTGTTGTACAACCCCCACCTCTATTTCATTCCAAAGCATTTCCATCACCCCAATAAGAAAACTATTAAGCAGTTTCCCCCATCTCCCCGCTTCCTTCAGTCCCTGACAACCACTATCTGCATTCTATCTCTACGGATTTACCTATTCTGAATATTTCATGTAAATGAGATCCTACAATATGTGACTTTTTGTGTCTGGCTTCTTTCACTTAGCATAATGTTTTTGAGGTTCATCATCTTGTAGTATGTATTAGTACTTCATTTCTTTTAATGACCAATAATATCCCATTGTGTGTGTGTGTATGCCATGTTTTGTCTGTTCATCCACTGATGGACATTTGGGCTGCTTCCACCTTTCAGCTCTGTGAAAAGTGCAACTATGAACATGCCTGTACATGTGTTTGTTTCAGTATCTCTTTCCAGTTCTTTTGGGTATATACCTAGGAGTGGAATTGCTAGGTCATAATGTAACTTTATGCTTAACTTTCCGAGGAACTGTCAAACTGTTTTCCACAGTAGCTGGACCATTTTACATTCTCAGACTCTTTTTTTAAACAGTCAATCTTTTGGTGGCATAATTTACATGTCTTAAATTGCACACATTTTAATGTGTACAGCTCAACTAGTTTGTCAAGTGGATACGTTTGCATAATTACCCTCACAGTCAAGAAATAAAGCATATCCATCACCTTCGAAAGGTTTCTCCTGTCTATGGCGTCAACATGTCTTCCAGTCAACCACTAATATATTTTCTGTCCCTGTAAATTAGTTTTGCTTATTTTAGAACTTCATACAAATGGAAGCATGCAGTATGTACTCTTCTGGATCTGACTTTTGCTCAGTATAAAGTTTTTCAAGATTCATCCATGTGGATGTGTTTGTCATAGTCTGTCCCTCTGTATTGTTGTTTTAGCTGCTCAGTTGTGTCCAACTCTCTGCAACCCCATGGACTGTAGCCCGCAAGGCTCCTCTGTCCATGGGATTTGCCAGGCAAGAATACTGGAGTGGGTTGGCATTTCCTTCTCCAGGGGAATCTTCCTGACCCAGGGACTGGACACCTGTCTCTTGCATTGCAGGTGGATTCTTTACCATGGGGCCACCAGGAAAGCCCTTGTTCTTCTTTATTGCTGAGAAAAAATCTAGTTTATTGATATACCACAATTCATTTATCCATTCATCTGTTGATGTACTTTTGGGTTGGTTCCAATGTGGGGCTGAAAAAAGTATTAATCACTATAAGCATTTGTAAACAAGTCTTTTTGTGATCATATGTTTTTGTTTACCTTGAGTAAATACCTCAGAGTGGACTTGCTGGATCAAAGATTAGAGGTAGCTTTAATTTTTTAAGAAACTGTCAAAATGTTTTCAAAGTGATTATCAAGTTGGTTGATGTTGCTCCTTAATGACTTTTTTTGCTTACTTGTGTCAGATTTTGTGAGAGGAGTATTAAAATATCTAACCACAATTAGAGATTGCCTATTTCCTCCTTGATTTCTTTTATGTTTTCTTCATGAGTTTTGAAAGTCTATTCTTAGAGGCCTACAAATTTAGATTTGTTTTACCTTCCTGAAGAATTGCCCCTGGTACCATGATATCTTTAATGATCCTTTTATTTTCAGTGTATTTGTGTCTTCATAATTAACATGTATCTCATGTAGAGAGCATGTATTTGAGTCTTATTTTTCATTCAGTTGAACTGTCTCTGAGTTTTGATTGAGGTTTTTACCCTTAAAGCAACAACAGATAAGGCTGTGTTTAAATCTGTTATTTTGCTGCTTGTTTTCCATTTAGTTTTTGTTTCTCCATTGCACCTTGTCTGCCTTCTTTGGGACTAATAAAATATTTTTTGATATTTCATTTTGCTTTCTCTGTTTCTTAGTTATGCATTTAAAGAATATTTTTAAGTAGTTTCTCTAGGACTAACAATATGCATTATTAACTTACTGAAGCCTGTTTAGAGTCGATTTTACCACTTCAGACTTTATATATCACACTTCATACTTAGACTTCCTACTTCACAAACGCAAAACCTTACAACAGTATGATTCTGGTTGCCCACTCCCATTTGCAAGAGACCTCTTATTTCATAGAACAGGTTAAATGATTAAGCCACGTTGCCTTCCCTCAATGAGCCCAGTACAGGGGAGAAGATGGATGTGTAAAGGAAGAATTGTATTGTGGGGAGGTAAAAAGAGAAGGAAGCCTTAAAAAGAGGCATATGTGGCCTCAAAGAGAAACTTATCCAATCTGACCAAAGGGATTGGGAATCCAGGAAGATCTCACAGAGGAGATGCTAAAAATGAAGTTGTAAAAATAGGTATGACTTACCAGGAGCAAAAAGGGAAATATGGTTCCATGGGCAGAAGGAACTAGAAGATACAAGTAGTTTAGTGTGTCTGGAGCAGGCAATAGGCAGCATGGAGATAGTGAATAGACGAGGCTGAAGTCTAGGGCATTATATCTGCTTGATGGAGAGTGAAAGTTCCAATTCCAGTGCAATTCCAATTCCAGAAATAGGGAGCCACTGTTTCAGGCAGCAAAGGCTGAACTGTGCCCTGGTCCTGGCCTTCTGGGGTTCAGAACTTCTCCTGGACCTCAACATTTCTTACCACAGCTTCCTGTAATCGGGATCAAAGTGTGGGGGATGTGGTAGAAGGGCAGCAGGGTACCAGGTGGTAGGTGTTTTCCCTTTTAGGGCTTGGTAAGGAGCCTGGTAGGCTACAGTCCATGGGGTCACTAAGAGTTGGACACGACTGAGCAACTTCACTTTCACTTTTCACTTTCATGCACTGGAGAAGGAAATGGCAACCCACTCCAGTATTCTTGCCTAGAGAATCCCAGGGATGCGAGCCTGGCGGGCTGCTGTCTATGGGATCGCACTGAGTCAGACACGACTGACGTGACTTAGCAGCAGCAGCAGCAAGGGATGAAAGTAGCAAGCTCTCCACCCATATGAACTGCAGCAGTGACACAATGGGAAACATGGTGGGGAGGGGGGGGGCTCTTGGGATGGAGGAAGAGTCCTCACCTCTTGCCAGGGACTTGCTTTCTTTCTTTATATTTGGCAATGTTGGGTCTTCATTGCAACATGGGCTTTTCTGTAGTTGTGGTGAGTGGGGAACCACTCTCTATTTGCAGTGTGTGGGCTTCTCATTGTGGCGGCTTCTCTTGTTGCAGACCACGGGCTCTAGGGCATGTGGGCTTCAGTAGTTGTGGCATGTGGGTTCAACAGTTGTGGCTCCCAGGCTCTGGAGCACAGGCTCAATAGTTGGGGTGCATGGGCTTAGTTGCTCTGCAGTATGTGAGATCTTCCTGGATCAGGGATGGAACCTGTGTCTCCTGCATTGGCAGGTGAATTCTTTACCATTGAGCCACCAGGGAAGCCTGGGACTTGATTTCTAACTTTGGTCTTTTGTAGGATTCTGAAAGAAAACCAATAAAATGCACTTAAGCCATCAAAAAAAAAAAAAAAAAAAAAGAGAGCAGAGAAAAGAGTTTGTAGGAGAATTTGGTTGTCCCTGTCAGAAACAATGGCTGCCTCAAGGCACCTGGAGAGAAAGGCTAGAGAGGTAGGCACTAGAGGGAGTTGAACCACAGGACCCTATGATCAACTGGATGTGAGGAATGCCAGTGAAGGAGGTATCTGGGATGACTAGAGGTGTAAGCAACATTCACTAGGGTGGAGAGGGCAGACCGTGGTCAGTGACAGGAGACAGGGGAAGAGGAAGAGTTCAGGATGGGATGTGTTAAATGTGGGAGTGTTTGGAGATGGCCAAGAGACAGCTGCAAATGTGGTCGGTGTTCAGGGAAGAGAAGAATGGAATTGGGATTCATCTATGGATGGCAGTGGGGGACAGTGTGGCAGCTGTGGTTATGAATGAAACTGACCAGACGGAACATGTAGAGTGAGTATAACAGGCAAGAAAGGAGGCTTGGAAAAGGAATAAAGGGAAACCATCCAAGAAGAGAGCAGCTGGCCGAGATTCTATGCTCTGGGGGAGCATTACTGGCTTTATTCACTTGTTAAATAATCCATTTGCCTTTTTGCTTAACCTAAAAGAACACTGCACATTAACTGAGCATGCGTGGTTTTATTCCGTGTTAATGTAGCAGTACCTGCTTCTCAAAGCCCAGGAGGGTGGGTCATGTGACATTTTCAATGGATCCCAACCTCCACTGCTGGGCAAGGTAGGGAAGGATGAAGTGCCCATTGCCAGCTCTCTCTCCCCACTGTCTTGGCTTGTTGGGCACAGCCTTGATGAAGATAAAACAAGGCACCCTTTAATGAGGACCTTATATGCTAAGCACTATAGAGGCCATTTACTATTTGTCCTTCCAACCCCAACAGAGGAGTATGAGAAAGTGATTAGCTCATTCTATTGGTAGAAAAAACCCCAAAGGCGCAGAATTCTGGAATGTACTAGTGGCTTGAACTCTTTGCCAGGTTAACCTTTTTTCCCTTTCTAGTATTTGTGTCTTCCTCTTTCTCCTCATTCAAACAGAAAGTCCACCTGTGCTCCTGAGCTCAAGGTAGATTTGAGACAGAGCTTCCTGGTTTTTTGTTTCTTAAAACTTAAAAATTTTAAGAATAGTATTTGAGAAGGGGAGGATTTTATTCACACATGCACACACACAAAGCTTCCTGGGGTTGGAGGCAGCGGGTAAGGAGGGTGAAGAACCTTCTTCTCCACCAGGGCTGCAGGGAATGTAAGTCTCAAGAGAGGGAATAAGGGACAGCCTCCAGAAGGTCCCTTCTGCAGAGGTGGCACAGAAGGAGGAAGAGGGCGGCATTCTGAAGATACCTTGCCGACCAGAGCAGGGATCTCCTGGGGGTGACCTCAGTGGAGACCTGACTGATCAGCCCACTACATTATGAGATCTGCCCTTGGCCCTCTTCCCCTTGCAATCTCAATGCAGGTGCTGGGAAAGGAAGGGGACCAGTGGAATCTGGTGAGCTGGCTTTCAAAGAAAAAGAAGGCCCGATGTGTAGCACTTGCAGATTGTGTGGTGTAACTGCTCCACCATGGCTGATTTCAAGCTGCCAGCATGAGGCACTGTATGCAGAGCTGGAGAAAACCATGTGTGGCCTACTCTCCTGAGCTGGTGCAAGCTGCCTCCCCCAGTCTAGAATCATCATTTCTTATCAGCAAAATAGAAAGGAAGCTGTGCTTTCAAAACATACGAATTGATTTTTCCTGTCTACATGGTTTCTGAACAGAGATTTTATCTGTTGCTTAATCTAAACACTGAGGAAGTGGCCGAGCTGGGATATGAATCAGGGCTACCTGACTCCAAGGACTTGCCAACCTTGTGATGGACTCTGTTCTCTAGGCTGAGGCCCTGTGGGGGTGTTTGACTTGTGGTACCGTCTTAGATTCTGCCATCATCCTCAACTCTTGCCCTTCCATGGTCCTATGAGAAGAACATCCTTGGCTGGGACTGAGACAGTGGTCAGGGGTATCATTTAAACCATCCCTCTCCTGCTGTAACCAACAGTTCCCTGGAAATCACTGGGCAGCAGGTCTAAACTTTACTTTCAGATCCTGGACACAACAACCTAATCATGGTAAGTGTCTGCTGGCTGCGGCGGGGGCAGGAAGGGGTCCTGTGGGTCATCATGTGGCTCTGTGGCTCACTTTGCCCGCCCAGCTGTCTATGCTCTTGGAAGTTGGGAGGTTGCGCTCACTTCTCATGCTCACTGTGGTAGGTCATTTGGTCACCAGAGGAAGGTCAAATATGCAGCTTTCAAGCCACCATGTCTCTTTTCTAGGCTTATGGTCCACATCACCAATTTGTCACAAAGTTTTTTTTTTCTCTTTCTTCTGAGCCTAGACTAGACTTCATAAGCCTCAATACTGCATTCCAGGAAGCAATTACCAGGTAGCTGAGCCAGGTTGTTATTCAGTCACTCAGTTGCGTCTGACTCTTTGTGACCTCATGGACTGCAGCATGCTAGGCTTCCCTGTCCTTCACTGTCACCTGGAGTTTGCTCAAACTCATGTCCACTGAGTCGGTGATGCCATCCAACCACTCATTCTCTGTTGCCTCCTTCCCCTCCTGCCTTCAATCTTTCCCAGCATCAGGGTCTTTTCCAATGAGTTGGCTCTTCCCATGAGGTTGCCAAGGTTGAGCTTCAGCTTCAACATCAGACCTTCTAATGAATATTCAGAGTTGATTTCCTTTAGGATTGACTGGTTTGATCTCCTTGCAGCCCAAGGGACTCTGAAGAGTCTTTCCAGCACCACAGTTCAAAAGCATCAATTCTTTGGTGCTCAACCGTCTTTATGGTCCAGCTCTCACATGCATACATGACTACTGGAGAAACCATAGCTTTGACTATTTGGACATTTGTTGGTAAAGTAATGTCTCTGCTTTTTAATATACTGTCTAGATTTGTTATAGCTTTTCTTCCATGGAGCAAGCGTCTTTTAATTTTGTGACTGCAGTCACCATCCGTGGTGATTTTAGCAGACCCAAATGCGTGTCTCAACTCCAAGCTCACCCTTCCATACCTGCTTTGGGATGCTGGGGCTGGGACTCTGCCCACCAGGGGGAGCTAGAGGGAAGCTGCCTGGCTGGGGGACTGGAAGGGATTGACTCCTTGGGGTCTTCTTGTGTTCCCCTGCATATCTCCTGGGCAACACTCCTTCTCTCCAGCAGTGGCAGTTTCTCTTTGTAGTAATTCTGAACACCTTTTGTAGTTTTTCCAACACATCTGTCAGACCAGCCTCCTCGTGCTCCTTTAGAGACATGGGCACCTGCCTGTCCACTGCTTTATTGGGGGTCTGAGTCTTGTCTCTGTGGCACTCTTCTGCAATCTCCAATGTTTCAATAATTTCCTATTGGTCCTGGATATAGGACTGTAGCTGCTTCTGCAGTTGCTACCTTTGTGATACCCTGAAGTTCTCTCTTAACCTTTTGTGTACATAGTTAGCAATTCTTTATATTGAATTCTGCCTATTAAAATACCTGGTCTGAGTTCTGTCCCCTGACTGGACCCTGATCAATACAATGCGAACAAAATAAAACCAATTTACTATCCCTGAACTAGGCCACTCAGTTCAGTTCAGTTGCTCAGTCGTGTCCGACTCTTTGTGACCCCATGAACCGCAGCACACCAGGCCTCCCTGTCCATCACCAACTCCTGAAGTTTACCCAAACTCATGTCCATTGAGTCGGTGATGCCATCCAACCATCTCATCCTCTGTTGTCCCCTTCTCCTCCTGCCCTCAATCTTTCCCAGCATCAGGGTCTTTTCCAATGAGTCAGCTCTTCACATGAGGTGGCCAAAGCATTGCAGTTTCAGCTTCAACATCAGTCCTTCCAATGAACACCCAGGACTGATCTCCTTTAGGATGGACTGGTTGGATCTCCTTGCAGTCCAAGGGACTCTCAAGAGTCTTCTCCAACACCACAGTTCAGAAACATCAATTCTTCAGCACTCAGCTTTCTTTATAATCCAACTCTCACATCTATACATGACTACTGGCAAAACCATAGCCTTGACTAGACAGACCTTTGTTGGCAAAGTAATGTCTCTGCTTTTTCATATACTATCTAGGTTGGTCATAACTTTCCTCCCAAGGAGTAAGCATCTTTTAATTTCATGGCTGCAGTCACCATCTGCAATGATTTTGGAGATCAAAAAAATAAAGTCAGCCACTGTTTCCACAGTTTCCCCATCTATTTACCATGAAGTGATGGGACCGGATGCTATGATCTTAGTTTTCTGAATGTTGAGCTTTAAGCCAACTTTTTCACTCTCCTCTTTCACTTTCATCAAGAGGCTCTTCAGTTCTTCTTCACTTTCTGCCATAAGGGTGGTGTCATCTGCATATCTGAGGTTATTGATATTTCTCCCGGCAATCTTGATTTCAGCTTGTGCTTCATCCAGCCCAGCATTTCTCTTGATGTATAAGTTAAATAAGCACGGTGACAATATACTAGCCCACTATGGTGGTATTAATGGCAGAAGCTTCTACTTCATAAAACTTGAGGCTTCTCTATGCTTCTAATAAGTGTAAACCTAGCTCAACAAGCACAATGAGGCATGATAAAGTAGAAAGGGCCCTCAATGACTTTATTCTATTGGGCTAGATGTCCAGGTGGCAGGCTCCTCTCCCATTGCATATGCTAAAATTCCCACTTTAGAGCTGAGTCGGTGTGAGGGAACCTGAGAAATATGCCTCCTTGTTTTAGAATCAAAGAGATCCAACCAGTCAATCCTAAAGGAAATCAACTCTGAATATTTATTAGAAGGACTGATGCTGAAGCTAAAGCTCCAATACTTTGGCCACTTGATGCGAAGAGCCAATTCATTGGAAAAGATCCTGATGCTGGGAAAGTTTGAGGGCAAGAGGAGAAGGGAGTGAAGGAGAATGAGATGGTTGTATGGCATCAGTGACTCAATGGGCATGAATCTGAGCAAACTCCAGGAGATAGTGAAGGACAGGGAAGCCTGGAGTGCTGCAGTTCATGGGGTCGCAAAGAGTCAGACACAACTTAGTGACTGAACAACAATATCTTAGAAGATAAACCCGAGACAATAAAATGGGAAGGGAGTTGACTAAGGTCACACAGAAAATGAATGATAAGGTGGGATTAGATCCCAGGTCTCCTGAAGCACTGAACTTCCTTGGATCACCAACTGGGTCGTAACTCTCCCCACTCCGTAAATATCTAGGCTTAAGGTAGAGGTTGTGCCAACTTGTTTCTCTACTATGTTGAATAAAATAAACATTTTTTCCCTAAAATTGAATAGAAATGATTAAAATATTTCTTCTTTTTTACAAAATTTATTTGTTATTGATGTGTAATTGTGTTACAATGTTGTGTTAATTACTGCTATATAGCAAAGTGACTCAGTTATACATCAATAACAAATAAATTCTTTTTCCATATCCTTCCTTCTCCCACCCCCCTTCCCTTTGGAAACTACCAGTCTATTCTCTATGTCCCTGATTTTGTTTCTGTTTCATAAATAGGTTTATTTGTGTCATATTTTAGATTTCACATATAAGTGATATCATATGGTGTTTGTCTTTCTGACTTAATTCATTTAGTATGCTAACCTCTAGCTGCATCCATGTTGCTCCAAATGGCATTATAAAATACTTGTTCTTTATGCATTTTAAAAAATAACCTGATCACTAAGCATAAAGGCACCACCCTAATGCTATATTTTTAAATGTGGCAAAGTAATGTGAAAGCTTGCCCCCACCTACATCATGCAGCTAGTGGTGAGATTATGGGAGAATTCCTTGACTGCTGTTTCCTGTAAAATGGCAGTTCTAATCATATTTACCTCTCAAGGTCAATACTGGGGCAAAGCATTCCTTTAATAGGTGGGACCTGTTGTTGATGAATGACTCTGATACTTGCTTCTAATGCAATTTATCCACTTTTTTTTCCCATTGGTCTTTTTGGTTCTGAAACAAACTTTTTTTTTTTTTCTTCCAGTAGCACTATTCTTGGCATCAGCCTAATCTCAGTAAATGCTGGAGATGATTAAGTTGTCAGTATCAGCATGCGGTGTTTTCCTAAGAGCTCTGTGAAGCAAAATTCCTACCCAGAGAGACAGCCAAGGCCATGTCTTTGGGGGAATTGAGGACGCTTCTCCCTCCACCTCTTCCTAATCCCGTAAAAGGTCCTTTCTGGGGACTGAGCAGGCCGACTGGTCTCACACTCCTGGTGACCCATCTGTGGGGTCACTGAGTACAGGGCCTGCTGGGCTTAGCCTCCAGGATAAGGGGCCCCTGAAGGCCATCACCCAGCCCAGCTGGGTTCACACCCAGTGATTTACCGAGCATGGGGGCCACTGACACCTTTTATGCTCCCTACTTGAGGCCAAAGGAACTCGGCGAGGGGAGAGGTGGCCGGGAACCCACGCCTGGGTCACTCCACAGAACTCTCCCATCATTGATTGGTGTCCCTTTGCCCCGGAAAACAATACCTGGGCCCCTCGACTTTGGGTTACCACACTTTGGCACCACCTTTGAAGCCATGATCTGAATTTACGACATGAGCGTGAAAGACCGTTTCAGGCTCTGCCCTCTTTCCCGGCCGCTGAACTTGATGTGGTCCAGAGTAAATCACCCTAATAGCCACCGGGCCGGCATTGTTGCGCGAGGTTTTATACCCGTGCTGGCGGTTATTTAGGGAGCCAAGCTGCTTTGCCAAGTGTCGAGTTACAGTTACAAAAAACTGTCGCCTTGTGCATAATTATGAAGAGATAGAAGTATCCAAGGTGGGTTCACCGCAGGACTTTCAAAAGCTAGGTTCATGAAGGAGAGGGAGAAAATAAGGCAACTGTTTTCTAGCCCGTGAAGGGGTCTCCTTTTTCTAACACTGTGGACAAAAAAGTCACTTTTTCCTGGGAGAAGAGGTGGCGCAGGTCACCAAGTGGTCACTAGACTTGATGCTGGTGAAAAGAGTGTGTGTTCCAGGCCCCTCAGGTGGCTGGGACGTGGGCCTGCCTGGTTCTGGGTCCTTAGTGTGCAGAGAGGGTGATGGGGAGGAGGTGACGGGTCCCAGAGACACTTGCCAATTGAAGCTGTTGTCGGAATAAAGATCCTTAATCTCTTCTCCACGCACATTTGTACTGAGTGCTCATATTTCTGATGAGTTGTTGCATTGCATGGGGGCAGCTCTTTATACATCTGCAACCCTGGAGGGCCTTGGGAAGCATGCTGCCCTCCTAAGGGACAAAGCCCAGGGACCCAGCCTTCAGAACAACAGGCCCCGAGATGCACGAGTTATGAGTGTGGGAGATTTCTCTCCTGCTGCTTAGATTGATACCTGTACCCCTTGTGGCAGATCGAATCAGTGATGGTCCAATTCCCCTTTCTTTCTTTTTTAAAAAATATTCTTAGGAGGGAGGTTCAAGAGGGAGGGGACCTATGTATAACTATGGCTGATTCATGTTGATGTATGGCAGAAACCAATGCAATATTGTAAAGCAGTTATCCATCAACGAAAAATAAATACATTAAAGAAAGAAAAGCATGTTAAAAAATTTCTTAGTAACTTTATTCATAAGAGCCCCAAATAGGAAACAACCCAAATGTTCAGAATGGACCAAAACAACTTTTCATACAACAGAAGCACGCTCAGTGATAAAAAGGAATAAACTCTTAAAGCACTCAACAACATGGATATATCCCCAAAGAGTATGCTAACTGAAAGAAGTCATACACTGTATATGTTCATTCCTATTAAGTTCTAGAATAGGCAAAGTGAATCTATAGCAATAAAAATCAGAACACTCTTTGCCTGTTTGCTTACTGGGTGAGAGTTAGCCCGACAAGGACGTGTGAGGAGCTTCTCAGGGATGATGGAGGAGATCTACCTCTTGATAGCGGGGCTGGTTAACAGGTAAATACTATTGTCAAAGCTTTTCCTTTTCCTGCTGGTGTCAGGTGCGGTGATGTCTCTGCTTGTCCATCCAGTGATGGAGGATGCAGAAGGGAGAGAGGATGGTGAAGCAGGTGGTGCTAAAAAGGGCCCTGGCACCTCTTAGCGTTTCAGCGGCCCCATCCCCTCACACATTCTCTGAGGGTCTGACCTGGGGTGACTTTTCCTTCTTAAGGCTTCCTGCTCTTGATGCAAGTGCTGTTTAGTAAGTACTTTATTATTACATTGTAACTGAAAAACATACATTCCCACAGTAAAGAACTCACCAAAGAGCACTTAGTGAAAAGAAGCCTCCTTCACTCCCAGACCCCAGGTTCCCTCTCCTCGCCCCCAGAGGAAGCCATCACTACTGGTGCCTGGATTGGAATGTCCATTTTTGGACTTACTTTTACTTATATGAAAATGTTGAGGAGGAAGGGGAGGGAGGAACTGTGATTTGCTGCTGGCCCTTGGCTGCTGAAGGGCAAGGGCAAGGCTGACCAAGTCCACAGTTAGTGCCAAGTCTAAAAGCAGAAGAGCTACTTTTGTGCCAAGGCCTTGGGAGACTGGGGCAGGTCTTTCAGGAGGGAAAAGAGAGAAGAGGGAAACAGTGTAACCATGCATTGTTCTTTCAGAAAACCTGAGGGGTCTGGGGTTCCAGAGTTGAAAGATAGCACTTATCCTCAATCAAATCTAGCAGGGGGGATGTGCAGAGAATTCAAATGCAATGCAATGGTGACATGCAGGTGCAATAAAGACAGTGCAGAGGGAGCAAAGAGGAAGGGGAGAGTGAGTAACCTGGTTGGGACGAAATGGTGAAGAAAGGCTTCCTGAAAACAGTCATGTCTGAGCTGGGCTTTGAAGGATCAATAGGAGTTGACTGGGCAGATAGAGGGCTACAGGGGAAACCATGTATCAAAAGTTTGGTGTTTGGAGAATTGCAGCCAGGTTGACATTGTTGAGCCCAAAGTGTGTATGTGTGCACATGTGTGTGATGTGCATGAGCATGCACACAGAGAAGTGCATGGCTGTGTGTGTGTGTGTGCAGGGGTGAGGTTGGAGATGGAGCTTGAGAGGCATGCAAGGTCTGGGTCAGGAAGGGAATTGCCTTGACTGATGGTTGGGAGCAAAGTGTGTTTCCTTCACTTGTTACTCATCCCACAAATATTGGGCACAAGCGTGTGCCAGACAGAATGCCAGATGTCTGGGCGATGATGGAAGACAGGTGTCAGGGTCCTCTTCCTCATGGATTGACATTTGAGGTGTGTGTGTGAGGGGAGAGTGGATGGACAACAAACAGCAAATGCATGCTCATCATCAGTGTTGTGAGGAGAATAATGAGGTGCTTTGGGGAGCCCTCTCTGAGGAGGTGATGTTGAAGCTGAGACCTGAAGGATGGAAAAAATCTGGAAGACATGTCCAAGGAGTGGGACACAGGGCAAGTCAGCTGTGTGAATGAGGAGTGGAAGTGGGAGCCACAGTGTTCCCAGGTGAGCAGAGGTGACCAAGCCAACAGTTTGGAATCCCAGTAATTTTGTGGGGACTGGAGGGGACCTGTTTAAGATGGGACTTGGAGAAGCAGAATTTGACTGCCAAGTGAGAGTGTGCATTATGAGTGGAGGTGCTCGAAGACGCCGGTGCAAGTGGTCAGGGCCTGGGGGAGGGGAGGGTAACTACCACCACCTCCCCTCCCCCCACTCCACCACTAGCCAGTCCATCACCACATCCAGCTCACTGCTCCTCCTCAGTATCTCACAAGTCCATCCATCCCTTTCTATTCCCAAGTCCCACTGACATCCTGGATCAGGCACCATCCCACCTGGAGCTGGTGTACTTCATTGGTCTCCACATCTCCTTTTTAACCTCATGCAACCCAGTTTGCACTCAGCAGCCAGGGTGATGTTTTCAAATGGAAATATGATCACATCACCACCCTGCTCAAAACCCTTCAGATGTTCCCTCTTGCCTTCAAGCTCCTTAAGATAACCTGGCCTTTGTTGTTGTTGTTCAGTCGCTCAGTTTTATTTGACTCTTTGTGACCCCTTGGACTGCAGCACACCAGGCTTCCCTGTCCTTCACTATCTCCCAGAGCTTGCTCAAACTCATGTCCGTTGAATCAGTGATGCCATCTAACCATCTCATCCTCTGTCATTCCCTTCTTCTCCTACCTTCAGTCTTTTACAGCATCAGGGTCTTTTCCAATGAGTTGCCTCTGCATCAGGTGGACAAAGTATTGGAGCTTCAGCTTCATCATCAGTCCTTTTAATGAATATTCAGGGTTGGTTTCCTTTAGGATTCACTGGTTGGATCTCCTTGCTGTCCAAGGTCTCTCGAGAGTCTTCTCTAGCACAATAGTTCAGACGCATCAGTTCTTCAGCACTCAGGCTTCTTTATGGTCCAACTCTCACATCCATACATAACTACTGGAAAAACCATAGCTTGGACTATATGTACCTTTGTTGGCAAAGTGATGTCTCTGTTTTTTAATAACATGTCTAGGTTTGTCACAGTTTTTCTTCTAAGGAGCAAGTGTCTTTTAGTTTATGGCTGCAGTCACCATCTGCAGTGATTTTGGAGCCCAAGAAAATAAAGTCTGTCACTGTTTCCATTTTTTCCCCAACTATTTGCCATGAAGTGATGGGACAGGATGCCATGATCTTAGTTTTTTGAATGTTGAGTTTTAAGCCAGCTCTTTCACTCTCCTCTTTCACCTTGATCAAGAGGCTCTTCAGTTCCTCTTCACTTTCTGCCATTAGGATTGTGTCATCTGTGTATCTGAGGTTATTGATATTTCTCCCACAATCTTGATTCCAGCTTGAGCTTCACCCAGCCCAGCATTTTGCATAATGTAATCTGCATATAAGTTAAATAAGCAGGGTGACAATACACAACCTGGATGTACTTTTTTCCCAATTTTGAACCAGTCCGTTGTTCTGTGTCTGGTTCTAACTGTTGCTTCTTGACCTGCATACAGGTTTCTCAGGAGACAAGTAAGGTGATCTGGCATTCCCATCTCTTTAAGAATTTTTCACAGCTTATTGTGATCCACACAGTAAAAGGCTTTAGTATAGTTGCTGGGTTCAATATCATCACCTCTTGGCGCTCCTTGGCCCCCTCTTACCTCCCGCATTTTTTCCTGTCACAGAGGCTTTTATCGCTGCCCTGAAACTGCTCTCTTCTCGCTTGTCTCCAGGCCTTTATGTGGGCTCTTCCCTCTTCCTGTAATTCTCCTCTTCACCTTGTGTCTTCCATGAGCCCTAAATGGTCTCATTTCTGTTCATCTTCTGGGTCTTTTCAGGAAAGACTTTCTGTTTCACCAAGACTGGTTCAGGTGTCCCCACGACAGTGCACCGACCCCCATCCTAGCTCTTACTGTGCTGAGTTGTGACTGCCTTGTTTGTTGTCTGTGTGCTGGACTCGATTCCAAGAGGAGGGCAAACTTGTGTCCTTAGCCCTTAGCATAGTGCCTGACATGTAGCTGGTACTTGATAGATTTAGAGTTGAAGGACGGAAATCTGAGATGTGAGAAGGAAGAATGGGTAAGGGCTGAGAGTCGAGCTGGGGAAGGAAGAATTGGAGGTGATGTCATCAGGAACGGCTGGTGGCCATGGGACAGCAGCAGTAATGATGCTAAATATCTCCTGGTCCTTACTGTGTGCAAGGCACCACTCTAGGTGCTTTTTGCTCATTAATCCTCCTGAAAACAATATGAGGAGGATACCACTAGTGTTCCTCTTTTACAGACGAGGAAACTGAGGCACAGAAAGTTTAGGTAATTTATTCAGAGTCATACAACTAGTAAGTGAAAGGGCTGGGATTCAAACAAAGGAGTTCAGTTCCTACACTCTCTGTACACTATGAAGACACATTTAATTTGGGCATTTCACACTTTGAGTGGCAGTACGTTCTCTCAATAGTTCGCACTAGTTTCATAGAGTGGGGAAGAACTCAGCTAGTCCAAATTGGACAGGCTAAAGTACCTATCTAGATCTCTAGGTGAAACCCTAGGATGATAGGAGAGTTCTAAATAGCACTGAACTCCAACCCAGTGATAGGGTCCGGTGGAGCAGCAGTCAGCTCTTTCCTGGTGCTGGTGGTACTAATTGAAGTGAGTTTCCTTTTTTTTCTTCAACTTTTTATTTTGTATTGGGGGATAGCTGATTAACAAAGTTGTCATAGTTTCAGGTGAATAGCAAAGCGACTCAGCCATGCATATACATGTATCCATTCTCCCCCAAGCCCTCTCCCATTCAGGTTGCCACATAACAGTGAGCAGAGTTTCCTGCGCTATACAGTAGGTCCTTATTGGTTATCCATTTTGAATATAGCAGTGTGTACATGACCATCCCAAACTCCCTAACTGTCCCTCCCCCCTGGCAACCATAAGTTCGTTTTCTAAGTCTGTGAGTCTCTTTCTGTGTAGTACATATATACAGTGGAATATTACTCAGTCATTAAAAAAGAATGAAATAATGCCATTGGCAGCAACATGGATGAACCTAGAGAGGGTTATACTGAGTGAAGTAGGTCAGACAGAGGAGAAATATTGTATGACATCCCTTATATGTGGAATCTAAAAGGAAAGAATACAAATGAACTTACTTGAAGTGACTTTCTAAACTGAGCAGGTTGTGGATGACCTTGGATTTTGTTGACAAAATAGACTGCCAGTCTGGGGTCTCACTAGAAAGATGGTGGAGAAATTAAGGATGATTTCAGGCCATAGGAGTTGTTTGAAGCATGATGCCTCTTTAATACACTCGAGGTTCTCGGGAAGAAAGTAAGCAGCAGGAAGCAAGATGGTGCCCTCTTGAATGCTCGTTGAGTAGTCCTAACAACTCTTACTCAGATATCAAAGGGGCTATTTCATCATCACCCCAAGGCTAAAAGTGGACCTTTTAGGTCCCTCTGACTTTGCTGGTGGAACTGTAAAGCAGTTCAACCTTTCTGTAGAGATTTTGCAATGTCTACCAAGAGTCTTAAGAAGGGGATTGCATTCCCATCCAGAAATTAATCCTACAGATATATTCAGAATTGAGGACAAAAGATTGATAACTAGGATTTTTCAGGGTAGTCTAAATTATGTAAAATTGGAAACTATGAAAAATATGTAAATAATTGTATATTTTCATGACATTCAGTTCAGTTCAGTCGCTCAGTCGTGTCCAACTCTTTGCGACCCCATGAGCCACAGCACGCCAGGCCTCCCTGTCTATCACCAACTCCCAGAGTTTACTCAAACTCATGTCCATTGAGTCAGTGATGCAATCCAGCCATCTCATCCTGTGTCATCCCCTTCTCCTCCTGCCCCCAATCCCTCCTAGCATCAGGGTCTTTTCCAAAAGTCAACTCTTTGCATGAGGTGGACAAAGTATTGGAGTTTCAACTTCAACATCAGTCCTTCCAATGAACACCCAGGACTGATCTCCTTTAGGATGGACTGGTTGGATCTCCCTGCAGTCCAAGGTACTCTCAAGAGTCTTCTCCAACACCACAGTTCAAAAGCATCAATTCTTCGGCGTTCAGCTTTCTTTATAGTCCAGCTCTCACATCCATACATGACTACTGGAAAAACCATAGCCTTGACTAGACAAACCTTTGTTGGCAAAATAATGTCTCTGCTTTTTCATATGCTGTCTAGGTTGGTCATAACTTTCCTTCCAAGGTGTAAGTGTCTTTTAATTTCATGGCTGCAGTCACCATCTGCAGTGATTTTGGAGCCCAAAAAAGTCTCTCACTGTTTCCATTGTTTCCCCATCTATTTGCCATGAAGTGATGGGACCAGATGCCATGATCTTAGTTTTCTGAATGTTGAGCTTTAAGCCAACTTTTTCACTCTCTTCTTTCACTTTCATCAAGAGGCTCTTTAGTTCTTCTTCACTTCTGCCATAAGTGTGGTTTCATCTACATATCTGAGGTTATTGGTATTTCTCCCAGCAATCTTGATTCCAGCTTGTGCTTCATCCAGTCCAGCATTTCTCATGATGTACTCTGCATATAAGTTAAATAAGCAGGGTGACAACATATAGCCTTGACATACTCCTTTCCCAAGTTGGAACAAATCTGTTATTCCTTTACATTAGGTGAAAAATAAACATATATTCAAAGGTTAAAATGCTTTTGCTAGTTTCTGACCTGAAGGAGCTATTGAGGCTTGGAAAATAAGCAAGAGAAAGAGTGAATCTCCCTCAGGAAAAGTCGTGCAGGCTTTTAACCCCACAAAGCCTTTTCCATCCCTTCTCTGCTGCTACTTTAATGCATTCTCTGGCCGTAGTGAGAGTGAGTCTGGTACATGAGGCACCAAGGAGTATTCCCCGTGGTTTGCTGGCAAGCCTGTGCTAGCACAGGTGAAAGAGGAGCTGAAAGCAAGAACTAACAGTTGTCTAGTGCTTGCTCTGCATCAGCCCTGTTGTTTAGTGTGACACACACACTACTGTCTTCTGAACTTATGAATGCATTGCCCTCAGAGTGACCTTGTAACTTTGGTATTGCCACTGCTCCCATTTTGAAGACAGGAACACTGAGGCCCAGAAGAACAGTGTCCCCCGTGTCACACATCTAGTAAGTGGTACTGCCAGAATTTGAATCCAGATTCAAATTCTGATGGTGCTAAGTTGGGGAAAAAATGGAAATAGTGACAGACTTTATTTTCTTGGGCTCCAAAATCACTGTGGATGGTGACTGAAGCCATGAAATTAAAAGATGCTTGCTCCTTGGAAGAAAAACTATGACAAACCTAGACAGCGTTTTAAATAGCAGAGACATCACTTTGCCATCAAAGGTCCATCTAGTCAAAGCTATGGTCTTTCTAGTAGTCATGTATGGATGTGAGAGTTAGACCATAAAGAAAGCTGAGTGCTGAAGAATTTTGAACTGTGGTTCTGGAGAAGACTCTTGAGAGTCCCATGGACTGCAAAGAGATCAAATCAGTCAATCCCAAATGGAGTCAGTCCTGAATATTCATTAGAAGGACTGATCTGAAGCTCCAATACTTCGGTCATCTAATGTGAAGGGCCAACTCACTTAAGCTGGGAAAGATTAAAGGCAGGAGGAAAAGGGGACAACAGAGGATAAGATGGTTGGATGGCATCACCAAGTCAATGGACAAGAATTTGAGCAAACTTCAGAAGATAGTGAAGGACAGGGAAGCCTGGCATCCTGCAGTCCATGGGGTCGCAAAGAGTCAGACACAACTTAGCGAGTAAATAACAAAGTTGAGGAGTGGGAAAAACAACAAATTAGGGAGGAAAGGAAGAAGACAAAAGAGATGAGAAATCTAGTTTGGGTACAAGCCGAAGGTCAGTAACTGCAGGGTCCTCTCCACTCTGGAAAGCAACACCAGATTGGGATGCCAAGAGGCAGTTTGGAGTAGGAGAAAGATTGCTACCTTCACATATGTGGACCTTGTTGATTCCAGCACTACCTCTCACAAGGGCCACCCCTGTGACCTGGACAAGGGTTTCTTCAGGAGCAGCAATAGAAAGGTTAAAAGAGAAATTGCTTTTGACCAATCATGAGCGTTGGTATTTGAGAAAGTTTTTCTTAAAGGTTAAGAAAGAGGCACACATTTCTGGATTGATTCCGAAGAGAACTTCTGGGCACCTTCAAGGACTTCCCAGGTTGATAGCAATGCTTTTTATTCCAATTTCACTTTTGAACAGATGGCTTTTCTGTTCTGTGCTCCAGATAGAATTGCCCCTACAGCTCCCCTTATGCTCATCAGCTCCTTTTGAGGCTGGTTTTTGGCACCCAAATTGAACACAGATGGAGAGTGTTGGGGGCAGGTAAGAGGAAGTGTTTTCAGAGGTTTCTGAGCAAATGAAGGGAAAGAAAAGAGTTAGAAGCTTCATGTGAGAGACAATGCCAGTGGCTAGTGACAGAAGGAGAAACAGTGACAGAAAAAAAGGGGCAATGCAGTCTGAGTATGAGCCCCTTGAGGGAACGAAGAGAGAACCAATTCTTCATACCTGTCGACAGGTGGCAGCCCTGACACAATACAGCTTGGTTTTGTCTTATTTTATCTGAAGAAGTCTCTGCGACTGTGGGGTGGGAGTGAAGGGAAACAGCAGTTTGGGGGCTGGCAGAGAAAGCTAATGGCAGCGTGCATCTGGCTGATATAAAGAATAGCACTCATAGCTTGTATTTGGCTTGCATTCATCATCATTGGGCCCATTTTCCAGCAATACACAAGATGAAGTGGTTTAATAGAAATTGGGTCATTTGTAGAGATGTGGATTGACCTATAGAGTGTCACACAGAGTGAAGAAAGTCAGAAAGAGAAAAACAAATACCATATATTAATGCATGTGTGTGGAATCTAGAACAATGGTACAAATGAACCCATTTTTAGGGCAGTAATAGAGACACAGATGTAGGAAATGGATGTGTGGACACAGAAGGTATGTGTGGAATGAATTGGGAGATTGGGACTGATGTGTGGGCACTGCTATGTGTAAAACAGATAGCTAGTGGGAAGCTGCTGTAAGCACAGGGAGCTTGGTATGGTACTCTGATGACCTGAATGGGCCAGATGGGAGAGGTTGGAGGGAGGCTCATGAGGGATGGGATATACATATATACACACAGCTGATTCACGTCATTGTATAGCAGAAACTCACTCAGCATCATAAAGTGACTATACTCCAATACCAAAAAAAAAAAAATGATGGTTATGGCACACTTCAAATAGCATGCTGAGTTCTCTCATGAACTTGCCTCATTTCGTTCTCTTGTGGGTTGTTGTTATACCCATTTCACACACAAAAAGAAGCTAACAAAATGTTAGTTACCTCTTCAAGGGCTTAGTACTAGGAGGATGCAAAGCCAAGATCCAACTCTGTATCTGCCTGCTGCCAAAGACTGTTTTGATTTACTTTCCATGTTGATTTCCAAGACCAGCTGGAGGCACTGTGTTTATTGTTTAACCATCCTCATTCTTAATGTTCCAACTTGATTAAGTCGGTCTTCTTTGATGTTATGTGAACTTAAGGATTCCTGAGATATTCATTAAAATATATCAATTCCTTAAAAAAAAAATCAATTCCTGGGCTGTTCTCCTAGAACTACTGATTAGACTGTGAGAGGAGCCTGAAAATCTATTTTTGACATGCTCCAAATGTGATTCCCACGTACTCGGCCAGCTTGGTCAACATTGGTAGAGGTAGATTGTCACATTTATGAATATAAATTCAGTTGGCTGTAAATGGTGTATCTTTGCAAGGTTTTATATGGTTCAGGAAGTAAAATCATTCATGTTATATTTATGTGCTTTCCTCTGATCACTGAGATTTTTTACATTGTGACATTGAAATGGTCAATGAAGATTATGTTTACTTTTGGTGCTAAGGCTGAAATACAGCAATACTTCACTCCCTGTGGTGTCATTTCCCATTTTACTTTGTATATTAGAGCTGAAATATTTATCTGCATGAATTGAATTGAAAGGCATTCTCTGGTTAAGCAGTAGGAGTTTGAATTCTGTTTAACACTGAGTCATGAAAGGTCAAGGTTCATCATTAACTTAAAATTTTTTTCTTTTAATAATTTTAGTTGTTTATTTTTGATTGTGCTGGGTCTTCATCGTTGTGTAGACTTTTTTCTTGTTGCAATTCACAGGCTTCTCACTGTGGTGGTTTCCCCTGTTGAGGAGCATGGGCTATATAGGGTGTGAGGGCTTCAGTAGGCTCAGTAATTGTGGCTCTCAGGCTTTAGAGCACAGGCTAAATAGTTGTGGTGCATGAGCTTAGTTGCTCTGAGGCATGTGGGATCTTCCTGGATCAGAGATTGAACCTGGGTCTCCTGCATTGGCAGGGGGATTCTTTACCACCGAGCCACCAGGGAATCCCCTCATCTTTAACTTTTTAATCTTGCTTTTGGTGGACCTTGCTGCTCTTCCTAACTTTGTCCATCTGAATGGATTTAAGAGGAGGTAGTTTAATCTACATTGATAAAATTAAAGAGAAATGGAGATTTGGGGGAATTATCCATAATTAGGCCCCAAACCACTTTTAGGCTAAAATACCCAAATGTCAATTCTAATAATGCTTTTTGGGAGTCTGAGGTTAAATATGACTTATAGGAAACTTTTACTTTACACAGGATCATCTGAGATCCAGTATTCTAGTCTTAACTATTGGCAGGTACACAGAGAAGAATTCCCTAATAAATCAGTGCCCCTTTGAATACCTTCACCCTACCTAATGTCAGCATCTATCCAAGCTAACATTTACAAAATATCTTATAAAGATGCAGGATTTCATGAAGCATTCTGATGGGTGATGTTGGAGGATTCCTATGGTTTCAGACAAAGCTGTTAATAAATATGGATTTGGCAGAACTAGTCCAGTTAACAATGGAAGAAGAGAAAATCAACAGGATGCTTCAAAAGAGAATTATTTGAATATGAAATATTAAGAAAGCCTTCATAAAATGGATGAAGTCCTCTAATTTTTGGTGAGAATTACTGTTTTTATGATCATGCTAAAAATAAAAATGAGAAGAATAATACTGTTGTGCTATCATGTAATAACAGAAAAACTTCACAAAAGAAACCCTAAGAACATTCATCTCTTGTTTGTTCTAAGTATTAGAGTGCATTTATTATTATTTCCCATATGTGGTTTAACATAAGATAAACTTAATTTTGCTTAGTTTCATTTTTCAAACAAATTTCCACCCATATTCATCACTATATGTCACTATTCACTGCGAACCTTTTAATCTTGTTTTAAGAGAATTCACTTTAAGTGAGGATTAAATGAATTTTTACATGTAAAACATCTAAAAAGTGAAAGAAAGAAAGTGAAAGTCACTCAGTCGTGTCCAACTCTTTGTGACCCCGTGGAGAGTCCATGGAATTCTCCAGGACAGAATACTGGAGTGGGTAGCCTTTCCCTTCTCCAGGGGCTCTTTCCAACCCAGGGCTCAAACCCAGGTCTCCCGCACTGCAAACGGATTCTTTACCAGCTGAGCCACAAATACATAATAAGTAAATATTCTGTAACTTCAGTTACTATTGTTATTAAAGTGTAATTTTTATTAATTAATTTTGTGGCAACACCACGTGGCTTGAGAACCCCAACTCTCAGCAGCAAGAGTGCAGAATCCTGAGCACTGGACCACCAGGGAATCCCAGTGTCATTTTTAAAAACACCAATTATACCTGGATAACAAGGGCAGCATGCTTTATATTTGGTCTTAGTAGCTGTTACTGTTTATTATATTCAATTGATTAGACACACTTTACATATATGATTTTATTTGATTCTTACAACCCATGCTAGGAGACAGGCACTACTTTTAGTTCCATCACTGTTAAGGAAACTGATGACAAGCAATATCTTAAGTCTCACGCTGGTAAGTGGAAGAGCCAAGATTTGAATCCAAATTTGACTGAAAAGATTTGGATCTTCCTTCTTTTCCTTTCTTTCTTTCCCTCTCATCTCTTATTCTAAATTTTGATTATAGAAAACATCAGATATACACAAAAATAGCAACACAGTACCAAGAACCCACCCCCATCCCTCACATAGGCTTTTCCCAGTTTTTGCAATAACCAACTTGAGGCCAATCTTCCTTTATCTCTACCCCAACCTCCACCCCTACCCTCAGATTATTTGCACAAAATTCCAGCCATTGTATCATCTTCACTGTAAATATTTCCAGGTATAGTTCTAAAAGATAGGGACTCTTAGCCAAACACAACCTCAATATCATTGTTACACCCAAATAAAAGAAATAATATTAACCAACATTCACATGGTCTGTGAAATTTTCCTGATTATCCCATAAATTTAACATTTGGCTAGTTGAATCAGATTTGCACATCATATCTGTTTCATATATTCCTCAGAGCTCTCTTCATCTGTAGATTTCTTCTCCATTTTTTCCCCTTGAGATTTATTTGTTGAAAAAACTGATGCTTGTCCTGCAGAACTCTCTGTAACCTGGATTTTGATGATTTGATCCCTATGGTGCTGTTTAGAATCTGTAAACTGGTAGCTTTTCTTTTCTTTTTCTACAAAATTTTCTTGAACTCCTACTGTATTTAAGGTGCTGGGTTTCCATCCATCTAGTTCCCGCTCACATGGGGCTTAGGGTCTAGCCCATATCAAACCAGCCTGATATTTTATTTCTATTATTCTTATATAATATATAAATACATATTGCTTATGCTATAACTCTATTTGATTTACCTAATAGTGTGAAATAAAAGGTTTTGTATTGTACTAAAGAAGCCACTGAGACCTCAGAGAACCAGACAGAGTTCAAGTTGTCTCTATTATATCAACTCTGTGTGAACATGTGGTGGTGATGGGGGTGTCAGTGGGAGGGGGGAGGAGGAGTTGGTGAGGAGTTGTACTAGGTCTGGATTCTAGAGTCTTCATCATTAAAAATTATGGGTTTGGACCAAGAGAGTGTTTCCTTTGCTCTAAGAATTTCTTAGAGCAAAGGAATTCTTTTTCTCCTCTACATGAGCTCTCAAGCCAATTCCTGATATACAAAAGAGGTAATAGTGGAGCTGAACTGAATGAAACAGGGGGTGGCTGTTAAGCCTGGCTCCATCTCACTCTTTATCTTTTTTTATCTTATTCCCCTCCATCCCCTAGGATGGTCACTGACATGTCTTGAGACCTTAGGTCTCCATGGAGAAGTCAGAAAACCACTGGGTTAGGTAAGGTTAGATGTTCTTCTAAGTATTACCAAACTGGTAATACTTAAAATATTAAGTATATCACTTCATGGGAAATAGATGGGGAAACAGTGTCAGACTTTATTTTTTTGGGCTCCAAAATCACTGCAGACGGTGATTGCAGCCATGAAATTAAAAGACGCTTACTCCTTGAAAGGAAAGTTATGACCAACCTAGATAGCATATTAAAAAGCAGAGACATTACTTTGCCAACAAAGGTCTGTCTAGTCAAGGCTATGGTTTTTCCAGTGGTCATGTATGGGTGTGAGAGTTGGACTGTGAAGAAAGCTGAGCACCGAAAAATTGATGCTTTTGAACTGTGGTGTTGGAGAAGACTCTTGAGAGTCCCTTGGACTGCAGGGAGATCCAACCAGTCCATCCTAAAGGAGATCAGTCCTGGGTGTTCATTGGAGGGACTGATGCTGAAGCTGAAACTCCAATACTTTTCCACCTCATGCGAAGAGTTGACTCATTGGAAAAGACCCTGATGCTGGGAGGGATTGGGGGCAGGAGGAGAAGGGGATGACAGAGGATGAGATGGCTGGATGGTATCACCAACTCGATGGACATGAGTTTGAGTAAACTCCGGGAGTTGGTGATGGACAGGGAGGCCTGGCATGCTGTGATTCATGGGGTCGCAAAGAGTTGGACACGACTGAGCGACTGAACTGAACTGAATACTTAAAATATTAAGTAAATACCAAATCCGGAAAGGCCCGGATGAGTAATGCCTCGGTTTCCTCAGTGGGCTTGGAGCTCTGTGCACCCTTATTTAGTGTGTGTGTGCGTGCACACATGTGCATATGGTTGAACATGACATGCCAGAGCTGAAATGCTCTAATCCAACCTCTCCTTCTCAGGGAGCCCATCTTCAGTTGCAAGCGACAGAACCCAAGTCAAACAAGCTTGTGCATAATAGGGAAATCATTGTTACATTTAACTAGATAGAAAGTCCTCACATGGATCTGGCTTCAGGGCGGGGGTTTAAGCCCATATCATCAAGATATGGGCTTCTTAGCTCTTCCACTTCTTAGCTCTTCTATAGTCTGCATGGTTTCCTTCTGTGGCAGGTGTTCCTCATGATGAGGCTGCCAACGCCTCTCAGCTGACAGTCTAGCAACCCAACAACCTCCCTGGAAAGAGAGCACCGCCCCCTTGTTAGTTTCTATGGAAATCCTTCATGCCCACCCTCATTGGCCGGGTATGGGCCACGTGCTCTGTAATGCCCCAATCGCCTTGGCCAGGGGATGCAGACCGCTAATTGGCCAGCTCGGGTTATCGAAACCACATAGGGCAGGCGTATTTTACTAACCCTTACGCTGCAAGCCAAGCCGAAATGCCGATATTTGCGGCAGAAAGAGCAGTTATTTGCAAGGCAGCCAAGCAAGAAGGCGGGAGACCAAATCTCAGATACTGCTCCCTGAAGGCAAAGGGCTGGAGTATCTATAAGGTAAAGAATAAAGAAGCAGGGTGGTCTAAAGCATGGGGAGTGTGGAGAAAAGATGCGGTAATTGGCCTTCTTGGCAGACATAACTAGGCTGCAGGCCTCGATGCCTTCTGAGGGTGGAGTTTTCTGTTCTTTGATGTTGTAAGGTGGGTTGGACTCTCTGCATACCCAGTTGGGGGGAAGGGGTCTGTGGTCCCATCCAGCCCTAACCGGCTTAGCTCAAACTAGCCAGGCTGACCCCAAGTTCCTGGAAAACAGCTAGGGCAGAACCTCCAAGGCTATCTACTGCTTGGCGTGCAAGTCTTCAAACAACCTTGATTAATGAAGGTAGGTGAAAAGAATTTAAGCCACAGTTTGAATTCCCCAAACATCAAGGTGCTGCTACTAAAAGAACGGGGAAATATCCCTAAGAGAGGAACACTGAAGTGACTGTATAACTTATGATCCAGACTGAAATACTTTAGAGAGTAAAAGGGGACCCCATTCATAGTTACAGTGGAGCCATAGATATAGACGGTACTGTTCTAGGCAACTCAGATAGTCACACTAGCTGTACCCCTTAGAGAAGCTAAATGACTTCACCAAGGTGGTGAAGTGAGAGAATTGGCTGTAGAACCCATTCCAGTATTTTCCACCAAAAAGTCATTATCAGCCACCAGGAACTTGTCTAGAGTAGGATTGTCTCAATGGAATAGGGTTTAGTATTCTACTGATGGCTCATATGGTAAAGAATCTGCCTGTGATGCGGGAGACCTGGGTTCGATTTCTGGGTTGGGAAGATACCCTGGAGAAAGGAATGGCTACCCACTCCAGTATTCTTGCCTGGAGAATCCCATGGACAGAGGAGCCTAGTGGGCTACAGTCCATGGGATCACAAAGAGTTGGACAAGACTGAACAACTAACACTTTCACCTTCAAACTAATAGGACCTCTGATGAAATTAGGCCGAGTCATTTGTGGTGTCTTGTCAGTGACCAGTGGCAACAACTTTCCATCTTTAACATGTTCAGATATCCTGCACTGAATATTTGGGTGCACAGACATAAAACACCCCGGGATGGTATGGCATGTGCTAAGTCGCTCAGTTGTGTCCGACTCTGTGCGGCCCCATGGACTGTAGCTTGCCAGGCTCCTCTGACCATGGGATTCTCCAGGCATGAATACATGGAGTGGGCTGCCATGTCCTTCTCCTGGTATGACATAGTCGGTGGTTAAAGACTGTGAGGTTGGAATCAACTGGGTTTAAGCCCATCTCTACCACTTATTGGTTGTGTGACTGGATAAATTAACCTGAGTCTGAGTCTGTTTCCTTATCTTTTAACAGAAACTAACAATAGCACTTACTGCAGAAATTTATTGTGAGGATAAAGCAAGACATTGTTTATCAAGTGCAGCGATGGAATAGGTGCATGCTCCAGAAATGTGACTATTTTTCTAAATTCTATTATGAGCATGCCTATAGAAACCTGTGCGGTCCCTGGTTTGGCCTCCTACCAGCCACTGTTAAAGTCTGAACTCTGGATGCTTTCTCGTGATACATGTAGGAGGACCCCTGGACAATGTGACAGGCATGATGACCTGCTCTGTCTCTAGCCACACACCTGCCCAGGTGTTCTTTCTCTGTGGTCAGCCCTTCTGTGACCTGATCAGGTATTTGCACCCTCAGCCCTCACCCAGTCAAATGGGGGAGCCGTCAGTTTGTGTGTGCAGCATGGACACTGCACTGAGAAGTGTCGATAAGGAAACTCCAAGGATTTTATAGCATCTCTGGGGATTGTTAAACTGCAGGGAGGAAAAACTGCATAAAGGGCAGTCAAAAGTGTATTTAAAAAAATCAAGTTGAGCCATCACCAAGTCCCCGCAGTTCACAGTGTTAAAGCCGGAACCAAAAAGGAAAATCTGAGCCAAATATTTTTAGCGAATGTCTTTAGCTTCTGACACCTGGTTTGGAAACACATCACCACCTGTGCTGCATTAAACCTGTGAAAAACCCAGGAAGGAAATACAGTGTGTGAGGCCAGAAGAGGGTGGGCTCCTGGATCCCTTAGGTCAAACAGCAGGCTGTAAATGACTCTTTTCAAAACAGACATATTACTTCCCAAGATTGCGGCCTGCCACAAAGGAAGGTACACACAGCAGTTGTTCCCAGCAAGAGTTATACTATATGGCTATTAGGGGGAATGGGAGCAGCTTGATTCTCGCCAATGACAGGAAATAAGGTCAAGTAAAGATAACAGGTCTTTGAATTAAGGAGGCTTTAAACACACATCCTGGCCCCACGGCTTTAGCAGCAAATGAGAATTATGGAAAGAAGCCTCGGATTTTCTCACTCCCTTTAAACTGGACTTCTGAAACACACCCTTCCACGATTAATGTGAAGGAGGCCTGCATGGGGAAGGCCCCAGTTTCCTCATACCTTTGGCTTGTTTATGCTGTTTCTAAATAGACCTCCCTGCCGTGTTGCTCAGGCAGTCTCCCCTGGGGTGGTTTCAGGAGTTGTCTCATCTATAGCGTGTCTAGCGTCTTGCTAGTTAATACCTTCAGATTTAGAGGTCAGGATTGCAGTACTTCTGTCCAGGTATTGGGGAGGGGAGTTCAGAGACCCCAGGTGTAGCCAGGCCAGTGTATTTCTTTCTTTCCTTTTTTGTTAAAATTTGTTGCCATTATTATTATTATTATTTTAATCGGAGGATAACCGCTTTGCAGTGTTGTGTTGGTTTCTCCTGTACAATAAGGGGAGTCAGTTATAAAGGCCAGTGTATTTCTATGTTGCTGTGGTTTTCACAATATTCAAACAGGCTTCACTTAATCCAGTGCGACAGAGAAATCATCAGTTCGGGGTGGGGGGGAATCTCACAGAAAACAAAGCCAACATTAAAAGATTGTTTCAAATGTAGAGAAATACAGGTTGTTAGCCGAGATTCCCTGCCCTGTTGTGCAGAGTATATGGGTTATATACCCACCTTGATTTTCTTCCTCCTTGATTGGGAGGGCGGGGACAGGAATAGAGTAGAAGAGGGGAACTTAAGTTGAGCAATCAATTATAACAAATTAAAACAAATCCTGTTAAGTCAGTTAGCTGACTGGCTTGTCTACAGATACCCAGCTGGTTGGTGAAACTCAGTCTTTTCTTTTGATGCTTGTTGGCATTGGTTCTGTTGCACAGGACTATGGACCTGGGCTAGCTTTTTTCCTCCAGTAACTGTTTGAAGAAAGTACACAGATTCTTTGTGCTATTAACATTTTTTGTCTTCTGATAATTAAAATAGAAAAAAAAATCTTGATTTTGATAGTTAAGTGAGGACCCTGGCCTAATGCAACATCCATAGGGTGTGGTACCTGAAAAAAATCAAATGAAAGGATTTGCATCTGTGCAGACAGAGGTCAGGGTCATCTGTTTGTTAGCTGTGTGTCCTTAGGCAAATCCCCTTACAAAGTTTCAGTTTGCTCACCTAAAAGCTGGGAATCATGATTGACAGTATCACTTCTTAGGGCTGTTGAAAGATTGAATGAGATGATGCAGTGCTTAGCCTGATTCCTGGCACAGCGTAAGGAAGAATTCTGGAAGTGATAACTAACAGTTCACTGTGTCATCACTGAGATCTTTGTAGCTCACACGTACTTCATTGGCTTCAAAGGAGAGTCTATAAATCTGTAAGTTTCAGTTTCTGTCATGTAGAGAATGGTTGGAAGCGTTGCTGACTAGTCTTGGTTTGGTTTTAAATGGATCTTTGTTTCCTTGGTTTTTCACCTGAGTTAAAAACACAGTGTTCTGTTATGCTTAAAGATTTTTAATATGTATGGATGCACTTTTTTTTTTTTTTTACAAAATCAATCATACTCACTGATTTTTAAGAAGTGAATGATTTATTTTTTAAAAGTGAATGAGTATCATGAAAAAGAAGAAAATAATTGATAATTCTACCATTCAGAGATTACCACTGTCCACATTTGGTTAGACTATTATTGCACGTTTTGCAAATTTTCACCCCGTTGTATATCAGTTGTCTTTCACATCACTAATAGTCTTCAACGTCATGTTTAATGGCAACAGAGAATTTTATCCATGAGGCACCTCATTTATTTTAGCAGTCTTTTTATGGACATTCAGACCCTTCCTAATTTTTCCACTATTAAATGACACCATTGTTAAACTCCCAAGTCACCAAATTCTGTGATGTGGTTTCCAGTTTTGGGCCTTCATGCCCCTTCATAAACTTTTAGTTTTTTCTGAAAGTTAGAAATCCCCAACATCTAAAACTAGCCCCAAGGATCCCCTTTCAAAAGCTTGAGAAGGGAAATCCTTCCTTCCCAAGTGAGAAGAGGCAAATTTGGGGTCTTTTTCATGATAGCTGTTACTGTGGGTGAGGTGATCCAAAGAGGCATTCCCATTCTTTCCTGTTTCCCTTTAACTGTAGGCAATTTCCTCACTGCAGCAGCAGCCCCACCTTTCACGGGCAGGGTCAAAATACATCACCCAAATAGATGGTGCCTAAGACTAGGGGAGAGTTCACACGCATGTGTTCTGTGCAATGCTCTAGTGCCTTCAGACAATGTTTCACCTCTCATTCCAGGGTGGAATTGACTGGTGAAGCCTTTTCCTGTAACTGGAATTCGGACTCTTTTGAAGGATATACATGACTGCGTTTGCAGCTAAAGACAGATTGTTCAGTCCAGGAGTGGGGATGTGGAAGGGATTTGGGAGTATGAGGTGAACTGCTCAGTAAAGAGACATGGCTCAGGGGAGCAGGAGGGAGTTTCGTGGACAGTTTTGGTTGACTGCTCAGCCCTAGTTAAGCCCTAGGCTAGTCCTGGGAAACACTGTCAAGTGAGGGCTGTCTTCCAGGCCTCCCCAGCCTTTTCACTGTCCCCATGCACCCCAGAGCATCATGAACTTGGTAGGGACCTCTGGCTCCCGCTGGGTCAGCTGCTCAGGCCACCTTTTAGGGAAGCCCCTCACTGCAGGCTAGAAGAGGCCCAACCTTGTCCTAGAGATGCTGTGTGTGCTAAGTTGCTCAGTCGTGTCTGCAACCCCATGGACTGTAGCCTGCCAGGCTCCTCTGTCTATGGGGATTTTCCAGGCAAGAATACTGGAGTGGTTGCCATGCCCTCCTCCAGGAGATCTTCCCAATCTAGGGACTGAACCAACGTCACCTGCATCTCCTGCATTGGCAGGTGATTTTTTTTTTTTTTAACCTCTGAGCCACCAGGGAACCTCAAACTTTCCTTAACTATAGTTAAGGAAATATATATTAAGTAAACAAAAGTTCAGTTCAGTCATGTCTGACTCTTTGCGACCCCATGGACTGCAGTATGCCAGGCTTCCCTGTCCCTCATCAACTCCCCAAACAAAAGTTATAAACACTCAAAACTTAATCACTCCCTTGTTATTTTACTATGTTTTACCATTACTGAAACTTTTGAGGTAATTTGTGTCTGTTGTATGTATATGGTGGAAATAGTGGGAAATGATGGGCTCCTGCATGCCTCCTAGAAATCAGCCATAGTGGGAGTGTTTACATCGTGGAAATTGGCAAATGATACAAATTAGGGCCATGTTTTACTCTTGTTGTATGTTTAGAGAAATGAAATAGTGAAGTTGCTAATGTCAGAATTGTAAGTGGAATCCATTTCTCCTGACTCCATCAATGCTTCTGAACCATGTTTTGAAAAGTTGTTTTCTCAGTCCTTACCTTATTGGTCTCCTCTAGTGTCTCTAAACAATCTTTACCCCAAAGCATGAAAGTGTTTATATACAGGCTATTGAAAAAGTCATAGAACTATATGTTCAACAGACATTTATTGAGTACATGCTGGACTTCTTAGGTGGCACTA